>NW_017728931.1:56335797-56342378 GCF_001723895.1 Crocodylus porosus
TCAAGAGTAAATTGGATGCTTATCTTGCTGGGATCCTATGACCCCAGCTGACTTCCTGCCCTTTGGGTGGGGGGCTGGACTTGATGATCTCCCAAGGTCCCTTCCAGCCCTAATGTCTGTGAAATCTATAGTAAATTTTGGTATATATTCATACTTCATAGAAAGTACCAGACTTGTTGAGTTCATTGTTTAGAAATAGACCAGTGATTATCAACCAGGGTGCTGTAGAATTCCAAAGCATTGGAGCAGACTCGATTAATCAAGCCTCCTGGAGTGTGGCAAATGCCGCACTCCAGCAGTCTCCTGTGTCTCCTGTATCAGTGTTCACACACTGAAGTGCCCCCACTGCCATTTTTGAACTAAAGCTTGTTGAATGACTTTTAGTTCAAGCACCCCATCACCATTTTCAAGCACAGGGATGCTAATACAGGAGACATGGCAGCACTTTAATCAGAGTGCTCTGAAAGCCACTCTAATTAAAGTAGCCCCCCCCACCCCTAGAGCATGTGTAAAAGTGCCCAGAAATTTCAAATAGGAATCCACTGTCAAAGCTATATATAAAGCCATTCTGCTCTACTGTGGTCTTTCTGAGTTTTTTTTAAACAGAAGAATTGCTCCATTATATTTTCCATAGTCAAAAAGCAAGTGAAAGCTAAGAAACAGCATTTTCAAGGGATCTCTTGGTCTTATGAGGGGTGCCTCAAGTCAAAATCAGTTGGGAACAACTGATATAGAGTAAGGCTATGTCTGTGCCATCAAAGGATTGCACAAAGGGTTAGTATAGTGAAGCATGGCATACCTGCCCCATATATACTGCTCAGTAGGGCTGTGTGAAACGGGCCCTATTTGATTTGGAATTGGCCCAAATCAGGGACAGTGATTCGATCTGTTGATTCAGATCACTGTCCCTAATTCAATTTGGCTGAGTCTGAATCTGAAGATTCGTTGCTGATTTGGCAAATCAGCGATTTAGACATAGGCACAGCTTTAAAAGTTTTTTTTTCTACATACCTTGAGGTAGCAGCATGGCTCATGATCGCTGCAATGCTAGGGTGCATGGAGCATCCCACAGGAGCACAGGGGGCTCCCCACTGTGCTCAGCAGCAAACCTGGAAGTGGACTGGAAGTACTTCTTTTCCACTTCTGGGTCTGCTGGGGAGTGCGCTGGGGCCTCCCATGCCCCCTGGGCATGGCGATTTGCCACGGGGGACCTGGGGTGCCCCCCCAGACCCTGGAGGCACCAGTCACTGAGCAGGAGGGGCGCAGGGAGGCCCCCCCCCCGCATGCTCCATGATGGACCAGGAAATGGACTGGGAGTGCTTCTGGTCCACTTCTGGGTCTGCTGCTGAGCACGCTGGGAAGCCCCCTGCACTTCTGTGGGATGCTGCATCTGCCCCAGTACTGCAGCGTTCAGAGCCCCTGCTAGGTATGTAGAAAAAACATTTAAAGCTGTATCTACATCTGAATTGCCGAATCTCTCTGAATTGTTTCAGACGGTTCAGAATCAATTTGGAGAGATTAAAGGGTCTTCTGATTTGATTCGGCGATTCGGCCGCGAAATAGGGCCGAATCGAATCAGGGACCTAAGCTTCTCATAGCCCTACTGCACAGTGCTGCATTATGATGTGTCATGAACAGCATAGATGTAACTTGCTTCACTGCCGTGTGCCTCTTTTGATACTGTAGACTTGCCCAAAGTATCATAACTGCAAGTAAAACTAGACATCCTGTCAACAAGAAGAATATAACTTAAAACAGTTTGGTTAATACAACATTGGATATGCTAGCATAGCTCATAATTGTCTAGATGTTTTGTTGCCGGAATCTGAATCTGCACTATTACATCAAAAATCTGGGACTGAAAACTCCATGTGTGATTTTGGACTTTCACTCTAATCTTTGCATACTTTGGTTAACATGACTTTCATAAATTGACATCAGCTTCTCAATTTTTCCAGGTTCTCCTATTTCTTAACTTTTTTGTTTTTTAAACACACATTTTCATAAACATTGAAAGGTTTCTTTAGTGTGCTGTAGCAGAGGGAGAAAAAAGTGTTTTGCGGGGCCTGAGGGGAGCACAGGCAGGAGCAGGGGCTGGGGTGAGTGGGGCTGTGGCCAGACTGGGTGGTGGGACAAGCAGAGGCCTGGAGGTCACATGCCCCCCTGATCTGTGCATGGGGCAGAAGTGGCGGTGACTGCCCCTGCACACTGGGCTTTGAGCCCCACTGCCCTGAGAGCCACACAACGCCACATGCATCCGCCTGCCAGGAGGGCAGGGTCACAGGGCAGCTGCAGCAGGGAGCAAATTGCAGCATGCAGCTGTAGCTGCCTTCACCCTGTGCACTCATCAGGGGTGCACATGCTCCACTTGTCCCATCACCAGCCCCAGCCAAAGCCCCACTCACCCCGGTCCCTGCTCCCTCCCTCACAGCTGGGGCCTCTATCTGCCCCCCACCCCCACTGCGGTGAGGGAGGGAGTGGGGGTGTTGCAGGTCCTGCACAGCTGGGGCAGGGTGCAGGAAGGAGCTTGCCAGTAGGGGACTCCTCTGCTATACACACCCTCAGGAGGGCTTGGGAAGCATGTGCCCCAGATCTGCATGTGAGGCACGGTGAGCTGCCACTGTGGGCTGAGGCCCCTGCCCCAGCTCCATTCCTCCTTCACCTTTGTGTGCGTGCCCCTCCCCACCCCGCTCAGCCACCGGGAGCCTGCGGCCAAGGTGCATTGTGGCCCCACCCACTGCTCTGTGTTTGGGGGGGCTAATCTCCCTTAGCCCTGACCTTCTGCTGCCTATGGCTGTAGCTATTAGCAGAATCTGAAATGGATGAGAACAACCCCCCGGCACTAACTGGCAGTTCTAGCTGCTGTCTAGGTCACTAGTCAGAGTCTGTGTTTTACAAAAGTATTGTGTCCATGTTGTAGGAGTTGCATGCTAACAAGAATTCCAGATTGCATTACTGGACCAAATACCCAAAGATGTCCTGCGTTCTCCAACAGACTTTTGCCAAAATCTAGTTCTGTGTGTGTATGTGCATGCGTATGTCTGTGTTTAACAATCTAATCAAATGTCTCAATGTGATTATCACTAGCATTGCTACTGTTGAAGCTTGGCTCTAATGGGCTGGGGCATATGTTGGTCAGCAATATTTTTTTTTTTCTTGTCTATGAATCAAACACTTTTACTGCTTCCTGACCCATGAATGGAGATGCAATTGAGAGTCCCCAGACAATTGATATTTCTTTGTCATAAGCTGAAGAATGTCTGACAAAAGCACTTCATCTGATTCAGTTAATACAGAGATTGCAGAACTACTTGGGTGTATTTTCTTCAGAGTTCTGCAGGTGAAAATAGAAGATATCCTCTCAAAGTAGAGTGTTATGCACTTTTATCAGTGTTTCTTGAAGAAATGCTTTGTTTTTAGTGAGCCTTCAAATAATATAACACTTCCTCATTTTATTTTGCTGAAAAAATTCAGTAGTATAGTTTCATTCTTGCTGGGCTTTTCTTTCTGCTTCTTAAAGACTGCCACTACATTATGAACAGCTTTCCCACTTTTCAATGACTTTTTTACTCCTTTTGTAGTTCTTCCCTCTGCCCCAAGAACCCCAACTCTATGAAATGATCAGGAAGCAGGTTTAGGCCACGAGAAATTAATCCTGTTGCAGTAATATGAATTTTTATTCATTGTAGTGTCCCGTGCTGCTTAAATATTACTGGTGTTGTCTGTCAACCAAGCCAATACTTTCCCAGTTTCAATCTTCAGTTACTATATTCACTTACATACCACAAGAACTTTCCCCTCAAAAATTAGCCTTCCAAGATTGGGTGTATATCTTAAATGTGGAAAGTGAATTCCTGTTCAGAACAGCAGCAGTGGTGTCATTGCTGATGCATAGGGGGTGCATGCAGGTGCACATGCATCCCCTGAACATGGTGGTGTACCCCCTGTGAAAAGATGCTGCTGACACTGCCAGTGGCACCTGCAGGTGGTTGCACTCATCAGCCTCCCCTTGCTGCTGACACCACCGGCGGCATCTGTGGACGGTTCGTGATCACTGCAGTGGTCGCTGAACACCAGTCGGTGCTTGCCACTGCCCCACCCCTCTGCCACTGACAACATCACAGCCACCTGTGGGAGCTCCCTGCTTGCCACCACTGCCACTGCTGCCACCTGTGGTTAATTGCCATGCCCCCCAGCCTCTCAGGGGTACCTGGTATTCATGAGTGGTGTTTCTATTGAGGAAGTCAATTGACTTCATGACTCATTAGAATCTACTTTAGTCTCACTAATTGCTCTTCAGTTGGAAGGTGTTGATGACCCACTCACCTTCTTTAATGGTCTTGATGTCCTACTGATCAAGCTGGACTGACAACTTTCCTGAAGAATTTGTGATTTAGTGATTCCTGGTCTCTCTTCTATTTCACAGCCCTGCAAACTACTTTTTAATTCTGTTAAAAAATCTGAATCTGCCCATGAAGTCTAGTCTCCTATAGCAGCTACAGTTTTGGCTTTTGGCAGAGCAGCCAAAAGCCGGTGGCAGTTTAGTTGTTAAAAGGTTAAAACTACAGATTTTGCCTGAGCAAGAAAGGGAGGGCGAGTGACCTGAAGATTAAGTTTTGTTCCTGCTGTTTGTTGCCATGATTGGAAAAATATTTTTTATTCATTCTGCCTTTCCAAACAAGGTGTGTGTCTTATTTGGGAGGCATTTGGTATGTGAGAAAGTATAGTAATATGTTCTATAGTATGTTTGTCCCCTTTTTGAATGCACTTGTAAAGATTTTTTTGAGGTATTGCCACTTCAAACTGAATTCATTCCCTCTGTATATTTTTCTGCACACTTGTAAGGACTGGTAGGTAACATGCTTCACTGATTATTTTCTTGCTCCCCTCCCCCATGTTGTCTTATACATACATAGTCTGACTGGGTGCATCTACATGTGTGCTTTAGTCCACATTAGCCTATTCTAATGTGTATTCAAGTGTCACAAAAAACCCCTGCACTAATGTGCATTAAAATAGGCTAATGTGCTTTTTTCTAATACCTTATAATGGGGCTACTGAATTTAATGTGCATTAACAAAAGAGCATTAATGAACATGTAGATGTGCCCACAGTAGAATAGGTTTGTTCAAAGGATGTGTGTTATGTTACTGCTGTGGCAGTCTTAATAGATTAAATGCTTCTGACCAATAACTATTTTCAGTGACTTATTAGAATACCAGAATGGATATATTGCACTTGTTAGAACTTGGCCAATTTTTTTGTTCATATTTAGGGATCGTGCATATAAATTGAATCATATTGGAGGTTTTTTTGGCTGTAGCTGACTGAGATGTCTTTTTGTTTTTCTGATCATTGAGAAGCTGTGCTTGAGTGTGCAGATGATGATGATGTTGCAGAAGCAGATATACTTCTGAATCAAAAATGTTTGCAAGTGTAATCACTGTAGTGTCATCTACCTTGGGCTCCTCTTCTTGCCCTCCATGTCCACTAATGGAGGATTTTTTTTAATGCTTGAAGGATATTTCCTTTATATAAAGGATATGCTTAATACATAATTTCCCAAAGCATTTGGAAATGCAGTTTCATTTGGCATTATTTACAAAATAGAGGTCCTTTTGGTTCAGGTAATAGAAGCAGAAAATTCTGTTTCTAATGGAATGCTTCTCTGAAAAGATGATCACACAATTTTTGCTAAGAGAGAAGGGGTGGGGGTGAGGAGAAGAATTCCTCTGTGCTGGGTGCAACTGGTTCCCTGTGAAACTTGTGGGGCCAGGCTCAGAGGCAGGATGCATGCAGGCTCTGAGGCAGGATGCATGCCTTAAGGGCGCATCCAGATAAGCCCGCATGTGCCTCTTGCAGCATCTCAAACCCGTTTGAGATGCTGCAAGAGGCACATGCAGAAATGAGAAAATGTTCCCCATGCTGCAGATTTGCAGTGCGGGGGCAAAATTAGACCACTGGATATCCAGGGGTCAAAAAAAACCCTCAGAGAAAAAATGCAGGGCAGGGCACGGTCCTGAGGCAATCAGAGGCTGGGTCCTCCATAGGGATGCTCTGGCTGACAGAGTGTCTCTATGGTTTCCTCTCACCATGGTGCTGAAGCACACTGCCTACCTGTACAGGGCAGGCAGTGTACCAGCAGCAGAGAGCTGTACCCAGGCTCCACTGCTGGTAAGTAAGGGATTGGAGGGCTGGAGGAGGGGAGAGGGGACCATGGGGGACCCCTGCCGGCCCCTTCCACTCCCTCAGCCCCCCGATCCCTGCCCCACTCATCCTTATCCCCTGCCTGCCCCCCAGCCCCTTTGATCCCTGCCACCCTAGCATCTTGGGGGGAAAAAAACAAACAAGCAACCCCCCACCTGGCACTTACTGGCAGTTCTAGGTGCTGTCTAGGTCACTAGGACCCCATCTGCACCGTGTAGGGCTGGGTGACAGCCCTAGCAACCCAGCCTGGGCCCTGCTGCCCTCTGCTGCTTGGGGGGAGGCTCTGCCAGGAGGTGCTGGAGCCCCTACAGCCCCTACTCCTGGGGTGAGTAGAGGCTTTTTTTTGTTCTTGTTTTGTTTTTAAGTGCTGGAGG
>NW_017728931.1:56343084-56356305 GCF_001723895.1 Crocodylus porosus
GGACATGCTTTGACAGTTCAAAGTAGGCCACCACACCCGGAACATCTTCCAGGCAATAGCTGCCCAGATGGCCCAGCAGGAGGCACACATGGCAGTAGTGCTGCACAAAGGCCAACTCTGCAGCCACTGGCAGCTGGCTCAGAGGGGCAGATGTCTCTACTGGCTGTGCAGTCCCCATCCAGGTCTGGCAGGTGCACAGCAGGTCATGGCCTGGCAGCAGCCCCCACTACCAGGTTGCTGCAGTGGGCAAAGGGTGCAGGGAACTCTCAGGGCTGCCTCAGCAGTCCAGCTGGCACAAGGGGTAGTGCCCCCAAGTACTAATTGGTTGGGCTCCAGGAGCTCCTGAGAATGAGTAACCCTGAGTTACTTGACAGGTCAGCTCTTTGTACTGATGGGTCCAGGGCAGGGCAACTTTTTATACTGCTGGGGACAGCACAGGTGCTGGCCCCAGGCTCTAGCTCCCCCTGGCTGAAGATCTGGGAGGAGCAAGGCAGGGTTATTTTGCCCCAAGTGGCACAATTTGCTCCACAACAAAGTGCATGTTCAAGCACATGTGCTGAGGCAAAGAGCCCTGACTCAAATTTGCACTGCTTCTATTTGAGCTGCTGCAAGTACATGTGCTTGCATGTGTAGATGTGCTCTAAGAGTCTGCTCTACAGGCCTTGTAAAGGAAACCCGAATCAAACAATTATAGCTGCAATATTTTTTTAAATGTCTTGAGAAACCAATTTAACAGAAGTTCATAAAGTTCCTTTCTTCAGAACTCTCTAGTCCAGAGAAATCCATAGGCCTAGTTAAGCTAATCCCTGGGAGGCTGAGAGGATGGCCACTAGGAGTACTTTGCCAATTAGCTTCCTCTGACTGCTTAAAAAGTCCAGACTTAGGGTGGGACAGGATGCTTTACTGTATTACATTCAGGGGTGCAGACCTAAAAAGCTATTTAGGTTCCCAATTCCTATCCAGAAACTTGACTTCCTAGTGATTTCATTAAGGAGGTAGGCGATAAAATACTTCTGCAGATTTGGCTTAGGCTGTTTGGCTGGCTCCAGCCTGTCCTTGAAGGGGATGCTTCTTCACAAGTGGCAGGGAATAGAGAATCTCTAGCTAATTGTTGCTTACTGTAGTGTTTCTCAGGCGTTTTAAAAAAACAAGGAATGAGAAACTAGTTGAAATTCTGTCTCCATTGAAATCAGGATTCCTCTTGCCATTGGCTTTAGTAAGGCCAGAATTTTTCATTTGCTGCCTCAAATCCAGCAAGTGTTTATGGCCCCAATTTTGTCTGCTTTCTGTGTTAAAAAAACATACATTTATTAAAAGAAAAATACAAACTTTGAATGATATCAGTGGAAATATTGGGTAAGCAAATACTGCAAAATATGGGCTTGTGGAAATATCAAAACTTTCTTCTGTTACCTTCTTTACTCTTGATTTTCATTTTATTTCATTATATGTTGTAAGCTGTTGTAAGAAACAAAGAGAGATTCCTGTTCCTTGTTCCATTAAAACTTTTTGGTGCCAGATATTTTTTGTTTAATATTGCTTTTGAAACAGTATCATACACTTGGAAATAATATCAGTTCACAGTATTAAACAAATTGCAGTGGTTAGGCTGAATGCTTCACATAGTATCTTTCTTTTCTTTTCTTTTTTGCTAGCTTGCTTCAAAGGTCACTAGTTAACTGCAATATGCCCTTTATCCAAGCAGTCATGGAATGCTCTTGTAAAATATGAAAAGTAATTTAAAAAACATTCATTGACAACAGAACTTCAGATCAAGCTAATTAAAGTCTCAATGGGAATCTTTTAATTAACTTCCATGTGATTTAGGCCCAACTTTCAATTGTTTTTAGGTGATTTTTTCCCCCCAAATTTTTAAGTGTTATGGCAGTATTGATGCTACTAAAAGAAATCAGCTTTTCTTTATAGTCTACAGTCTTTTGAGAATAACTCCCTATTCTGGAAATAAATTACATGATTCTTTTCTAATCTTTCTTTGTATGTAGCTAGATAAACAGAAACATCTATTTGGACCAAACATATTTCACTTTCAATTTAATAACTTTTTGTTTTTCTTCACCAACATTAATGGCTTAGTGAGACGGATGGAGAGATGATGCATCAGTTTTATCAGTGTTGTGATTTTTGGCATAAAAGTAACTAACTCCCTGGTGCTTGATTGGTGACTTCTTATTTTCAATGGCAGCTACACATGAAAATCTGCATTCATGCAAATCTGAAGAAGTGTGCAAAAGAAGCCTTCTTGGCGAGTGCGGGAAACAAGGTTGTGAAAATTGATGTTTTGCTGCACAACAAAACTGACTGTAGTCCTCATTTTATTGCTATACCTTTATTAAGACCTCACAAGACTTGATGAAGTTTACATGTCTGGTAGCAATATGGCTTAGTGGAATTAAAAATCCATCTTATTCCAGTATCAAGTTCATCCTTGGGGAAGAATTTTTCAGATATGACCTTAAATTAAGCACGTGTTTACAGGGCCATGACTGGGGCAAATGGGTGTTTTATAGGAGCTTGTTTCAGGTTGTCTGCAGAACCAAGACAGGAATTACTGTTTCAAAGTATGCTTGATTTTTGTTGTTTTCAGGGTTACTCTCTTGGATTGATTATTTCCAATGTATAAGCAATGAAATGAATACTTAAACTTTTCAGTGGTGATGCAAGGAAAAATTGATGGGTGAGGTGCTCAAACATTGTGGCTAAGTATTGACGTTCAAACACCTGGTGGAAGCACTCTGTTGTGCTTCACTTAAAGTGCTATAAGCTGGAGTGGGACCCCACTGAACAGATGTTAGCTGTTCAGTGGGGGAGAAGGGGGGGGCTTTGAGTCTTCCTGCACAGGCCACTGGGGGCATTCCCGCTTGCCTCCCAGGAGGTTGCTGGAATGGCTTCTCTCCGCAGTCCTGCCAGCTGGTGACAATCAGCAGTAGCTGTGGGGGAGAGACCCCAGACCTCTTCTCTTACAGTCCCCCAGGCCAAGCAGCAGTGTGCCATGGGACCAGGGTTACTGCAGAGACAGAGACCCCCCCAAGCCCTTCCCCTGCCACCCCCTAAGCCAGGCACCAGCATGCCATGGGGCCAGGGCTCCTGCAGGGACAGAGACTCCCAGAGTCCTTCCCCCTGCAGTCCCCCCCCCCCAGTCAACCAGTGGCATGCCACGGGGCTGGGGTTGCTGCAGGGGTAGAGACTGAGACCTTTTTTGCTGGCCAGGCTGCAGCTCATAGCTGGCCAGAGGGAGGACGTGGGGCTGGCCCAGTGCTCAAAAAAATAGAAAATCAAAAGATGATCAACTCAAATCCCTTATGTTTGTATATATGTTCTGTGCCAAAACCCCCAAACTTTTATCTTGGGATTAAAATTGCTAGATTGTATTTTGCCCTAATAATGCTTTTCAGAGACAGAGGAAATAAATAATTAAGCTTTCAGGCATTAGGTACATTTGCTCTCTGCATCCTCTTTTCAGTTTAAACCACTTGGCTTCCACCTTTATGTACTTCAGAGCCTTGTTTAGTCAACCTTCCACAAACAGATAATCCTAATATTTCAGTAGTCCCATGGATATAGTATTTTCTGTCTGATTGCTATCTTTGATAAAGGTGTTCATTTGAAAGATGTCAATTTGTCTGTCAGAATAGTATGTTTACTACATTATATATAATTGATGGATGCTAATAGATTTAGGCATGTAAGATTTAAGACTGGAATGGACCCCTTAAAACTAGACTGGACATGGCCCACAGGCAAATATGGTATATAATCATATTACTAAAGTTATCAAGTTTCATTTTAAATGCAGATTTTGTTTCATGTCCTCATTCTTGTTATAAAGCTTTCCTGTTGTCCATTAATATTAAATGTATGAGGTTTCCGCCACTGGTCCTGAGATATGCAGTTGCACTCCCCTACCCCACCCCCCACCTCACTCCTTTGATTCCAGCTCTATCCAAAGTTTAAAACCAAATGCCTTACAGGTGCAGCAGCATTTCTGCTCAGGCAGTAGAGGGAGCCAATTGACTTCATGGCTGCTTATGCCTGTGAGAGGGGAACTGCCTCCCAAGAAAAAGAAAAAAACCATCAAAGATGCAGCAGATGAGTAGGAGCAGCACCTGAACCATCTTGGTGGTGCTGAATTCAGATCTCACCCTGACGTCACTGGGGAGCAAGGCACCATCCAAGAAGGGGCCAAAACCCTGTAATACCTACCAGCAACAATACCCTACCTGATTCCTTCTAAACTCTTCATTCCACAGGTGTTAACAACCTTCTCCTTTTTAAAAAGTGGCAATGTTCCACTAATCAAACTATTCTCTCTTATTGGCTTCTGCTGTCTATTAGTTATTCCTGGTAACAGCCTCTATTTCACAGCCTTGCTGACTTTTTTTTTTTTAACTCTAACTAAAAGCAGTAACTTAGGTGTGGAACTAACTTTCAGTGAAGCATTGGATGCACTGCCAAAATGCTCAAGAAGGCTAGATTTTGTTTTATGATTCTGAAATGAATGTGCATTTAGTTCTAAGTACAACAGGACTAAAGAAACAAGCATTTTAAATATTTTTCTTATTATTTGTGTTTTGAATACATAATGTATGATATAGCAAATTAATGCACATTCCAATAAAATTATATTTGCTTTTTTATTTTAAACTGAAACACATAGCCCCTGGCCCCTAGCATATTGGTAAAGCTTCTTGTTTCTTTTTTCCTAGAGGAAAATATATGTTGTGTTATATGTAAGAATTGTCTGCACCCCCCTTTTCAAAATCCTAGATTTGTCTATGTATGTATGCATGTATATATGTATATAATATACTGTTAACATATAGGTACATTTATAATATAGAAAATGAGGTGTAGACATCTATGAGAACAGGGTATAGATAATCTATGGTGCTGAAACATAGATATTATGCTGATTATGATGATTATAATTATGATGATTCCTAAAATCTGTTGAAAAGAAATTAAGAGTATCGTATGTGTTACAGCGTTGTGTTGTCACTCCATATTTTATTTTGAAATATATTTATATCTATGGAACAAATGAGTAAATGAATAAATAAAATAGAGCTTAGCTTTGGATTATAGTCAAGGGAAATTCAAATGTGTAGGGATTTGCTTTTAAAGCAAGAATGAAATGCAGTTTTCTTCACAAAAATTCATACCAATTTTTTGTAACTCCCTCAGCGTCTTCCTACTTCCATGCTTTGTATCTACAAAGTTCATACTCTTAGATCTTTAGAAAGTACTCTTTGAGCGATTTGCTTTTTCTCTCTTCTACATACCATGGAAATGAGAATAGTCAAATAAGTACAAAAATAAGCGTTACTATTATTAGTCGATCTCAGAAACATCATCTGATTTTTTTTGTTCATCTCTGATCAAGCAAGGAAAACTTAATGAACTTTGGGGTTGGAAGAATTTTTTTCCCTTCAAGTCAGAATTAAAGCTGTTGAAGAATGTGGGAAATATCTTCTCTAAGGACAGCTAACTATCCAAACCATTAGGTCAAGATGAGCGAATATTCACAAAGTTATTTCTTCATTAGAACATATTTGAGGTATTAGTGATTTAACAGTAAGAGATGCCATATTGTTAAATCTCCCTTGGGAGTTATCAGGCAGAAGTGTATGGCATCAGATACATAGATGCAAGGCAGCGGCAGTCCCAGAGGGGGCGCAGTGATGTGACTGTACTCCTCTTTCAGACTGGACTGTGTTGCTACAGCCTTTGAGGACTTTTTAAAAATGGAAGAGAATCCCCCCTCTTCCTCTCCATACTCAGAGAGTATGCCTCCTCTCCACTTTCTCTGTCCCCAACCTGCTTTGCTTCTTTCCCCATTGCCTTGGGGCTTGGGGAATCTTCAGAGCTGCTCCTACCTGCTCCAGTTGGGATGTGTGGCAGAGGGGAAGCAGAACAGCAGTGGGGAGAACCCCTTCCTCCCCTTTGCTACTGCTACTGTTCCCAGTTAAGCTGAGCCCCCATGCAGGCTGGTTGGCGAGGATAGGAACAGCTCCAAAGCTTCCCTGCCCCCAGGACAGCAGGGAAAGCAGCAGTGACTGGAGGAGGAGGAAGTGGAATGGAAAGGGAGAGGATGTATCGCTGAGCATGTAAGGGATAGCAAGGATACTTACCTGCTTTGGGGAATTTAAAAAGTTCCCAGAGGCTCCCTCCAAGCTTATATGCCTGTGATGGTGGGTTGGGGGGGAGATGAGCAGCCTGGGAGTGGGGGTGCAGCAACCCTTGCAATGTAGGTAGCTGATCCTGTACCCCCTTTTTGCCAGATCCTGGACCCACCTCTCATCCAAGGGCTATGTTTGTAGATTTATTCCAGATCCTGTCAGACCATATCTTTTTTTAACATCATGCCTTTCTTTCAATTTCAGTTTACCACCCCCCCAAAAAAATGTTTGTAGTTTGGGAAATGGACGTGTATAGAGCTCAAAATTGGTAGTACGTCAATGGTTATATAGTTGCTTCATTTTTCATGATGACTGACTGAAAATTTTGGCAGGTGCAGGTTGTACTTTTATCTTTGTATGTATTATAGTTTTTCTACTGCATGAATAAAAGAGCAATATTATTATCCTTGATGGTTTGGATTGGTTTTTTCGTAAAGCCACTATTTGGTAATGATAGATGAAGCATGAGGAGAAGTTTCAGGAAGATGGAGATTATTGTACTTAGAGAGAATTGTGTGTATGGCTGCTGCTTTTCATGAATGCATATAGAAGTTGTAGGCATTTAAGTTGATATATTAGCTTATGTTAGAATAGATTTTCAAGGCTGAGCAAAAGTGGGATAATAATAGGGTTAGGTCTCAACTTTTACAAAGAAAACAAATGAAAACAACTTATTATCCTTCCCCCCGCCCCCAAGCCATCCCCCAACAAAATACCTACTGTTAGCAACGACTCAAAGGCATTTGGCCTGTTGCTGTGGGAAAAAGATTAATAGATATATAGTAATATAATAAAAATGACAAAATACAATGAATGCTAGTATAGATTGTGATGACGGGTATCTTTCATGTTAAATCTTGGAGGGTTTGATCTTTCCACTTCATTTTATCCCACAGTGGGTGCATCTACACGTGGCCATATGGTGCTGTTGTTGCTGCACTGTCATTTAGTACTTCTAAAAGGAGGTACTAACTGATGGCACAGAAACAATGTGTTCTGCGCTTTGCCAGCTGTGCATGTTTAGTTTTGCCTGGTATGTCGCTGTGGCGGCACAGTATAATGAGGGAGCACATTGCTATGGCAGTGTAGTTGTGGCATCATGCTTTTTGCCTGTCAATGCCATGTTGCTGTAGCACATTGTCATGACAATGTAGCATCAAGTGTAGATACGCCCAGTATGGTTTATTTTAAGAGACTGGTGCCAAACAGCCTCTCAATTACATGGTTTGGCCATCTAAACATTTTTTAGATGTTAATTGTTGCAGGGTTTTCTCTAAATAACACCAATGTTTGTATCTCATGGGGCACATCTTCATTATGAATTTTCTGTGGGTGGGTTAGATGTTGAAGGTATGGATAACACACACAAGAGAATGTTGTGTTTCCTGCTTGCTTTAGGATGCATCATGCAGAAGTATGCCTGTTACCTGGGTGGTCATCAAATTTATTGCTTTCCTTTTCTTCCTTAAGTTTTTATGTACTGAATATCTGTAACTGTTGGCAAAGGTTTTAGGTGCAAGTTTTTGGAAGCTCATTGCCCCTTAGAATTTCATTTCCTCTGATTTTAAGTGTTTGTACATTATAAAGGGTTTGTTTGTTGTTTGTTTTTTTTACCACTGAGACTTCTTTATCCCTGAATTTGAAGAGTGAGTGCATAGAACTGACAATTTATACCTGTAAACTGAAACATAGGGTGTAGGTCATGGTTCACAGACATTGTCTTTTATTTGTTCGTGAACTGGTCTGCATGTTTATGTCACTGCATAAATAATAATTTCTGGTATCCCAGGACAGCAATTTGGAACTTTGTCTCACGTGATGTCCTGTCTCTTCAGTGGTTTTGTTTGACAGTTGGTGAGGTTAGTTGAATCAAGTTTATTACATTTAGGTATTATTTGTCGGTATTGCATTGGTAATATTGGGTGCAACTACACATGTGCTTTACTGTGGAGTAGACTGGTTAGCTTTTCAGTAAAATGTTACTGTCTACATGAGCACTGCAGGTAGATGCTGTGCCTGGAAGCAGTTTACTCTGGCTCAGATAGCTTTATAATTTATTGCCTCACCATAATTTAACATGTAGATGCACCCATTTTGTACTTTAACTGCTATGGAAATGTAGCACAGCAGTGGACAACTGGCCTTGTACCTTTGGCTAGATTGATACTATTTCTGTTTTTTCCTAAATGGAAAAAGGTGTATAGAAACAAGAAGAAAAAGTCCCACTTATTGGTAAGAATATTCCCATTGACTTGTATTAATTTTGTTCCTTTTTTGTAAACATGAGATTTCCTATGTGGTTTGGAAGGAAGAAAAACTCGTCTGGCTATTTCTAAAATAATTTCCTTTCTAAATAACAATTTGTAATTCTCAACACAGTTGCTGACTACTCGCAGTATGACTGATGAGACATTAGCTAATGTATAGTGTAGATTTACTAATTGGGAAGGAGCTACAAATTAATATTTTCACAACTTAATAATTCATTGTTTTATATTTTTCAGATATGAAGCAATTAATGATGAGATTTAAAAAAATAGTGCAACAGACTTTTTCATCAAGTTATAGTAGTTTAGTGGCTTTTAAAAAAAATCTTGATGGAGTTAATGTATAAGTCATGAATAAATAGTATACATTATGCTGAACAGTAAAACATAGTTTGAAAATGAATAAATCAGTTAAACACAATTTTATTTCAATAACATTTGCTTAAAAATCATTTCCATCGAATGACTAATCAGAGGACTGTAGAATGCTAGCCCTGAAATAAAAATATTTGCTGTATTTTTAAATTAATTATGGAGATTTAAGACAACCTGATCTGATACCTGAAAAAACAAACAAGCATGGGAGTTTATAACTAACTTCATGCATTAATTTAATTGGAAGCTAAGCTTTTTGGAAATAATTTTCTCAGTTCTGAGCATCATTCCTGTTCACAAAAACCCTTTTGCCATTTTGATGATTGGCATTGGTTCTTTGGGGAGCAATTTTACTGTTCTGCTAAGGGGGAAAAATGTATGGCAAGACACTGGCAGCTGCTAACTAGAATGAGTAGGCCAATAAAGAGGTGTGTGGGTGGAGGGATAAGCTGGGTATATTATAGGTATTAAATGATATAAAAGCCCCTTTCCCTTTTGGCTAAAGAGAAATAATATTTCAATGCATTTAAATGTTACAGCACTTTGAATTGTATGGGTTTTTTGCATATATCTATACATAGGTAACTGTGGTGGCTTAGATGGCATTATCCATTTCTGGATCGGAGAGGGGTGTTTTCAAGTACAATTAAAAATCAAAGTATCACTGACATTTAAGTGGAGCATACATTGCCTACTATTTTTCCCTGCATATCTCTAGTTTGCTGAAATATTACCCTACTGCAGTATCTGAAGGGAATTATTTAAATGTCAATACAAAATATTCATGTCTTCAGTTGTAAGGATTTAAGCCAATAGAATTGAAAACTTTCTCTTGTTAGCAACTTTTGCCTCTCTGGCTTGTGAATGCTATGTAGTCATAATGAAGTGAGAGTAATAAGGCCATCACCAGGCAGAAACCATCCCAACAGATTTAATAGTGTTAAGATTTGCTTCTACTCCTGCCAAAATTGTTGAGATACATTCTTATTCTCCCTGTCCCTCCAGGTGTTGCTTTTCATAGGCTTCTGTGACTCAGGTGTTTCCAGGCATTGTTTATACTTTCAGACTTTCTTAATGAACAGAACCCTTCATGTAAAAATTATGTTTAGCATTGAAACTGATTATTTATCAATGCATTCTTGGCCATAAGAATGCACTGTAGGGAGTTAAGTTTACTAAAGAAGCTCAATCACAAAGAAGAGAAACACTTAGGAAATACTTCACTGTATTTTTCATTTTAGTTTTATCAAAAAATTTAAAGAGTGATGACTTTTAAGTTTAAAATTAATGCTAGCCGCTTTTTTTCTCATTGTAGCACTGCAAGATGAGCTTCTTTTAAAAATGATTTAACAGCATTTAACACTTCTGAATGTTTGATTATTTGTGCTAGCTTAATTTTAGGAAGCGTCTGAAAAAAATCCAAGGAAGTTTGAGAGAAATCAGAAAGACTTCTGATTTTATAATCTGTCATTTTTTGTGACTATTAAGCCCACATAACCATATATGCTTTAAGCCTGTAAGTCTTCTATATGATCCCATGTTGTGTCCAAAAAATAGAATTTTCTTTCTGTGACTTCTTTTATTTGGGTTATTTGTGTCTTTTATTGATTTTTTGTGACACATTAAAATATAACAACATGGAGTCGGATGTGCTAATATATTTTGTACAACAGAATGCAGAATGTTATGGCTCTGCTATCCACTTGGCAAAACATCTTGCTGAGATATAAATAGATTTCTAATGACTGTCAGGCTCTGTGCCTAGGAAATGTCCTTGTAGATATCTCATTACAGAACTAACACGTTAATAAAATAGCTGAAATATTTCACAATTGAAGGAATATTTTTACATCAGTAACTGTGGAGGAAATACGTACCATATGCATAATTTGAGACTTGCTTTAAAATTGTAATTTATCATTATTATCTACATATAATGGCAAAACACATTTAATTGCTTTTGACTGGACTGGCATTATGATGAGAAGGAAAGTTAACGGCAGATGGCCCCACTGTCAAAACTGCATTTTCTTAACCCAAAATGAAGTAACAGACTGAACAGAACATGTTTCTGGCTTCAAGTTCTAACTCTCAGAGATATGAATGAATTAGCATTTGGTGGGGTTATAAATGTCTAGAGAGCAGTAGAAATAGTCCTATTATTTAAAGTGGTACAAAAATAGCAGAGGACACTTGACTAAGTTTCTCCATGATATTATGA
Organism: Crocodylus porosus; assembly: GCF_001723895.1. Lineage (NCBI taxonomy): Eukaryota > Metazoa > Chordata > Crocodylia > Crocodylidae > Crocodylus > Crocodylus porosus. The sequence goes on from NW_017728931.1 coordinate 56,354,145, forward strand.
CTTAACTCAGATATCTTTTAATATGTTTTAATAAGTGTGTGTTAAATATTTAATTGTTAAAAAGCTAATATTTTAGAAATCATTTATTCAGTATTAGCATAACACTGGATTCCTCCTGCCCTCTTCCCCACTCCCCTCCATACATGACTAAAGCCTCTACTTTCATACAGTATGGGCGGTTGTCGGGGGGAAGGGTGGGAATAAAAAGCCTTGCTGTGAACAAATAATTTAGCTAGCACTTGAGAGAAATAGGTAATACACTTACATTTCACTATGCTTCAAATAAGTTCAGCATTGCTGCATCAATTGCAATATGGCCTGGAGGGTTTGTCTCATATTAAACACAACATGCATGCACAGATGTGGTGCTGTAAAATTCCCAACGTTTCCACTCACAAAATGCCTTAGAGAATTGAAGAATTTAAGATTACATTCATACAAATTTAAACTACAGAATAAAAAAAAAATGAAGTCCCTTTTAAGACCTGTACATAGCCCGAGAGAAACAAAAGAAGCAGGTGGTGGATTATACTTAATGATAGTAAATTAACTGCTCCAGCCAATGAAAAAGAAATGCCAGTCCTAGCAACTTAAATGAAGGTGACACATTATCTTCAAAATAATATGAATTCCAAAGTGCAGTTTAACCCCAAAATAATACATATTATATAAAATATATAATAGAAGCAATCTACAAGGCTAAAACAAAGAGAGGAGTTATTAGGGAATGGAACTGGTTAAGGAAAGATTTATTTGCTTTCTGTCAAGTTAAATCTTGCTCAAATGTGGCCATCAATGTAACAATATGTTTGCCCATCATGATGGTGGTAAGTGGAGAACAGAGTTGTACATTTCACCCTTTAACTTTTTTATTTTTCCATATAAACAAAGTAAAAATTGTTTATGAAGCACTCTTGTAGATTAGTTAATACATTTATTGGGCTTCAATAATGGATACATTCTAGAAAACTGTGAGATGAGATTGTAACAGGGCACCTGAAGTAGTGCCTGTTACTAGAGGGAATAAAACTTACCTGCACTGGATCTGCAGCGGGAAAGGAGGGACGGTACAGAGTGCCGGGAGCCTGATGTTCCTGGCAAAGTTTCACCCAGGCCATGGCAGGAAAACATGTGGAATCCAGGCGGGGCTGATTGGCTCCCAGGGGAGGTGCTGGAAGATACAGCATGGCAGGGGGCTGAAAGGAAGCCCAGAGAGTAGAATGCCAGAGCAATAGGGGCTGTGCAGACTGGTGGAGCAGAACTCCGAGACAGCAGACATGCTGAACCCAGGTGCAGCCCAGATACCACAGGATACCAGGGGCTAGGAGGTGGCGGAGACATCCTTGGTGGGAAAGAGCACAGCTGCCTGGGTGAGCAGAGACTCTTTGCAGGGTCTTTCCTACAGAAAGAAAAGACAGGAGGAGCTGGTTTGTATGGCAGGGAGAAAGGAGGTGATTTTCCTCTCCTGCCAAAGTATCCCAGAAAGGCTAAGTTCTGTAAGGAGTTTTCAGGGGTCTGGTGTTACGTTCACATTGAGAGAGATAGGTGGATGCTAGGACCCTGAAGGGGCAAGGGCCAGCCAGTACTGCTGCCACTGACCTGTGGGGCTGTTGGACCCGGATTTAATTAGGGTCCAGTCAGACACCACCTAATTAACGGCTGCCCAATAGTCTAGTTCCAAATGGGTGATTCTTGCCCCCTTCATCCCCACCCTGGCTAACGAATTGACTAGGCATATTTAATCACCACTCTGCCAACCCAGCAACTGGTTTATACTTTGACTATGTTAAAGATCCCCACAAAACTAGATTAAACAAATTCAACAGTTTATTAATTAACAGCAGGTAAGTAATAAGTAAATATAAGCAATTCAAATAACAGCTTTAACAAGTACCAACACCAACTAGAGACCTAGTAACTTTTATTATACTAAGAGGAAATCTTTGACACTGTCTCCCACCCCATCCTCATTAAAAAACTAGCCGACTGTGGCATTGATGCCTACACAGTCAGATGGATTGCAGATTGGCTCAAGGGTCGTACTCAGAGGGTGGTGGTGGACGGGTCATATTCGACCTGGGGGGAAGTGGGCAGCGGAGTCCCCCAGGGCTCGGTCCTGGAGCCTGCGCTGTTCAATTTCTTTATCAGCGATTTGGATGAT
>NW_017728931.1:56358424-56366546 GCF_001723895.1 Crocodylus porosus
GGTCTGTAGTAGACCCCCACCGTTAAGTCTCTTTCCCCTCGACTGCCTTGTAATCTAACCCAAAGCACTTCAGAGTGCCCTTCCTCTGATTCCTTATTAATTGATGAAGATGAGTTTTCCTCCTTAATGTAGAGTGCCACGCCTCCACCTTTCCTTCCTATACATTTTTCTTTCTCTTGCCCCCAACTTTCCTCTGGTTGCCCACATGAATGCCTGCATGCAATCGAAACCTACTCAGGTTTAGGTGGCTCAAAACAAGCTGCCTAACCTAAATTGGGTTATTTGCTTGTTTGCATCCTTAGATGCCTTTTTCACCCCAGGAGAAGGTAACAGACTGGGTCTAGCAGCAGGCCTCAGACTGTTCCTGACTGGTTTCCCATGACATTATGCTGAATTTTACTGCACAAGTGTAAATGCACCTGTGGGCGCATCTACACAAGATGTGTTAATGCCCATTAGCCTAATTTAATGCACAATATGGGTGCACATCTACATGTGCATGCCCTTAATGCACATTAAAAATGGTAAAATTAGGCTAATCATGCTTGAATTTGATACCTGCAAATGTAGGTATCAAATTTAGGTGCGATTAGTTAAAGCACATTGATACGCATGTAGATGCAATCCAGCACTAACTTTAGTGCTGGATCCACCCAGCCACTAGGGGCAGATGGTAGGGTTGCAGGGACTTGGCACTAAGCTTAGTGTCAGGTCCCTGAACATGTAGACACCTGCCAAAAATCACATAATGAGCATTAGCTTAATGCATATAAATTTAGTCACGCTTAAATGCACTATACGTCTGTAAGAGTTTTTGTTGTGAGTATGTGCCTGAAGAGAAAGAGAAATGCTCTGAAAGGCCTGGAGAGTAAAGAATAGACTCAAGGGGCATGTCCCGAAGAGTGTGGGACAAATAGTAGTGGCACATATTTATGCCATTGCTTTTTGTCCTAGGGCACACTCCTGCATGCATGGTCCAGCATGTGGCAAAATGACCCAGGAAGGGTAGGAGAGGCTGGGGCCAGCTGCCTTATCTGGGGCTTGGGGAAGCAGTGCTGTGCTGGCCCCAGAAGCCTTACCTGGGGCCTGGGGAAGCAGTGATGCCGAGCTGGCCACTCAGAGCCTGGCCAGCAGTCAGAGCATGGATCTGGCCAACCAGGCTCCATTTCTGGCAGTGCATGCTTCTACTGCAGGTGCTGTGCCCCCTTTTTTTAAAGGTGGGATTTTTATTTTTTTTTTGACCCAGGGATCTTGCACTCTCAGAAAAAACCACTGTGCTGATAATCAGAACAGAGAGAAAAAGAGTAGTCCCCAGGAGGATAGGGTGGAGTCTGAGTAAGGACAGGGGGAACTGCAGTAGTATGATAAAAACTGCTTGGAGCAGAACAGTGTGCTGTGATGTTTGGGACTTCAGCACTCTGGCCTGTAACCCCCTCCTCCCCGAGATTAGCCCCCAGCTCAGCACTGCTCAGGATGGGGCAGTTTTTTTGCCATGCAGGCCGGCAGTGTGTTTGGGGGGAGAGGGAGGAGGCACTAAGCTGTGGCACAGAAGTATAGGAGTCGATATGGGCCTTTGGGCCCACCCAAAAATTGTGCCCCCCCCCAGACTCAGGAGGCACCAGTGCTCTGAGGTGGGGGTTCTGTGGATCACTGGGGAAACCAGGTACAAAGAGGAGTCAGAGTCTCAAGCTAGGGAATCCTGAAGGCAGGACACCAAATAAGGCCTTGCGGGGGGCGATCCCTGGGCAGAAGTTCATCTGAAAGGGGCATAATCTGTGACCTGTTCTTTCATCAGTCAATCAAAATATGTCTCTTAACTAACCCATAATGTTTTCGGCATCGACATTTAGAGAGCTTCAGTGCTATCTGGATTGTCCTTCTCTGTAGTTTTGTTGCCTTTTGGGGTGGGGGGAAATAGAACCAAACCCAAACCAAAAAAGTATAAATCAAACTCCACCAAAAATCCTACCCTAAACAAATGTAAAAATCCTTGCTCCATTGATGTTCAGGAGAAAACTCCTGTTGGCTGAGGAGATATCTATATTTCTTTTGTGGCACTCAAGAATGCTGCTGAGAAAAGGCTTCATGCCCACATGGTCATGCTTTGCACATGCCAAATCCAGAAATGAAGCAGTGAAGCTGCTCTAAAATTATTCTTTTCTTGAGATCTCTGTTTCTGATATGTTTGAGAGCAGCAGTTGGGGAGGAGAGGAAAGGGAGAGGGAGACGTTGCTGCACTCAAGGTACTTTCGTGTCTGATTTCAGGGCTTGTTCTGTGCAGCACAGGAGGAGGTTGGTAGGACATACTTCTTGGTGATGCTCTCAGGAGTCCTGCAAAAGTAAAATAGACATATCCTTAGTGGTCTAGGTTTTTACTTTACATCAAGTAAATTACTTTAGGTAATTCTTTAGGTTTTTTTTTACCCATTCCTTTTTTTTGTATTACCATTTTTCTTCTAATGACCTTTGAATCCCCTTTTAAATACTAGTAGTCATAATTTTTTCCTTTGTTCTCCATGAGGGTAGTATTTCTCTACTCACTTATTATGTTTTCTGAAATAACAAAGAAGAAGAAGTTGAATTACATATGGCAACTATTGTCTTTCCAAAACCCCTTTCTTTCAAGTGTAAATATGTCTAATCTTTTATGGCACTGAACAATTGACTGGTTGGGGGAGTAAAAACAAGGCAGAAAAGCATCGCAAAGATGAATAACATATATATGAGGGTATATGAGAATTGGAGGAAAGTCTGTGTGCAAGTGACTCAGTGAGTAATCATTCTAAAAAGTTGCTTTGGCTAATAAATCATCCTAAAATCTTACATTGAAAATTGTTCATTTTAACATTAAAATGGTTTGGTACTGGTTAGCTAATCATGCTACCAACTTGTTTTATTTTTCTTAGTTTCAAGAAAAAATCCTGGGAACGCTAATTTTTTTCTTATGCTGGTAGTTTAGGTTTAGAGCAAAGAGCTAAGATTATCAATAGGCCTGCCTTCATAAGATAGGCTTGTTCTTAGTTTAATCAATCAGTGAAATGTCCTGTAATAAATGTTTAACTTCAGGAATACAGTGTAATGACATTCTTATTACTCAGTATTAGTATTACTTTATATCTAGGTTTACTCCATTTTATATCAAACAACAAATCATGATTAACTTTAAAGTATAAAGTCATTGGCTATCTTCTAAAATATTTTTTTTTTCAGCACCAGAATTATGTATCTCTTGTCTTCCTTTACATTGAAAAAATATTGGGGGCAAATGAAAATATTTTATCAAAATGGTTCTAAACCTTTGAAAGATTTACATTGTGTTGTACATGGCGGCAAAAAAGCAACTTGGCAAGGCAGACAACATACAGGGCGTCTCACTTCTATTTTCATCAGGAACAGTAAGACTCCAAAGGCTGGTGTTGACAGGTAATGAGATTTAATTCACAGGGAAGGGAAAAAAAAGAAAAGAAAATATCCATATTCATTACTTAATCAAATAAAATTCTTTTAGAGGATTCTGGGAATTCTCAACAGTTGCTTCAAAAGCTTCTCTTTGATAGCTGTAAACAAATTACTTTACCAATAACTTCTTAATCAGGCAAGAGTAGAGCTGTTCTCTACTTGATCTCTCCCTTTGGGTGGTCCCAGTCAGACAGCAGCAGTCTTCTTCCTGATGGCTTGGCTTCTGAAAAGCTGTATAGTATTATGCTGACAGCTGTAGACCTCTTTTTGTTAGGGATAACAAACATCCTGTGCCGAGGACAGTATTGAGCCCAGCTTGCAGTATGCCCAATTAGAGAAGCTAAAATCTCATTTGTTTCACCATGGGAGGCTCTGAAAGCACACCGTTTTGGCCTCATTACAGTATTTTTTTTAACTTTACAAAAACAATTTCATTGTGGAAATTAAAGAAGCTCATTTGGTCCTAGCATTTACGGTGAAGTTAATAAATTCCACAAGTATTTCAACCACCTCAGCCTGTAGGGTTTTTTTCCCCTTTACTTAATCACAGCCAAAAAAAACCCTTTAAAAATCTTTGTGGTGCAGTATCTGCAAAGGTATCTCTTTTTGATGTACCAGTCATTTATTAAAAATAAGTAAAAAGTTTTAAAATTCTTTTTCAGTTGCTCAGAATAAAGAGCAATAATTACTGCATTTTTTTTGTTGAAGACCCCTGACTGCAGACATCAAAGTATTGGCTAGTATTTGCAATACAGAACTGCCACCCAAAGACCTGTCAAGTCCTTAGCTTCCCCCTTGGTATTTCATTCTTTACAGGTCTTCATAATTTTTTTATTACTGTTCCTGACCTTAGGAATGGTTAAACCCGAAACAGTTCAAATCTAATGAAACAGTGTTAGAATTATATTTCTGCTAAGATCATGTATAAAGAAAAAAACCTCTGTCCCAATGTATGTTGACGAGAAAAAATTAAGGATCAATATTGGCATGTCTTTGAGATGTGTATTGAGATACTTTTGTACTTGTTTGAAATTTCAAAGGAGTGGGATCATGTTATTAACACCCATCTGGCCTTGCTTTCAGATTTGGCCTTACAGGGCGGAATAAAGATCATTATTTCTATGGTAGAGTATACATTGCTCCGTAGGTCCTATTTGCTACTTCCACAAAATAAATGTAGAAAGAAAAGTGAAATAATATGTTAAATGGTTATCAGTATCTATAGTCAGAAATGTTTGTTGCAGAGAAAATGGAGACATGCACAGGCTCACTGTTCTGTTGATATACCCCAAAATAACTGCCAATAAGCTACATAACGTGTTACCAAAATTTAAAGAACTACCAGAAATACCGCAAACAGAAAGCAGCTTACTGTGACCTAGGGGGGTCATGGGAAGGGACCTGTGGATTCTTTTTTTTTTTTTTTCCCTTCACTTATTTGAGTTTTATGTACTGTGTTTTTCAGATGAGATGGGCAAATTAAATATGTGGCTCTGGTTTACTTCCCCCCCGCTCCCGACTTTTCAGTTATACGGTGAGTTGTGTGAAATGTTTAAATAAAACCTGGGGCATAGGAAGGTTGTCATATTGTACATCTACAGTGCCAAATGTTTTTGACACATTTATGCACAGGGATTGTCCAAATAATCGAGAAGAAGAGCTGATAGGGACCTCAGGAGGTGCTTTAGTGCAACTCCCTTCTCAAGACAAATTGTCCCTGATGAAACCATCCCAGTCAAGTTTTATCCTAACTTGCTTTTAAATTTCCAAAGATGGAAATTCCACCAATTCTTTCTGAGTAGCCTGTTACAATTGTTGATCACTCCCATTCTCCATATAGCCTCTATATCCTCAGTTTAACTTCTTCATTCTCTATGACCATCAGTTCCCAATGTGATGAAGCAGTTGGCAGAGCCAATCCCACCTTGTCGTGCATCTGTAGGTGCTTTACAAACAGGTCCAGGGAAGTGATTCTCCCCCCGTATACGGCACTGGTCAGGCTGCAGCTGAAGTATTGTGTCCAGTTCTGGACACCACAGTTCAAGTGGGAAGCAGACAACCTGGAGAAGGTCCAAATAAGAGTCACTCGCTTGATTCTAGGCCTGCAGGGAAGCCCCTATGAGGAAAGTCTAAGGAACCTTAACCTCTTCAGCCTCCCCAAGAGAAGGCTGAGAGGGGACCTTGTGGCAGCATACAAATTCATAAGGGGAGACCAACATGAAGGAGGCAATGATCTGTTCACCAGGGCACCCTCTGGAATGACAAGGGACAATGGCCATAAGCTACTAGAAAGAAGGTTTAGGCTGGGCATTAGGAAAAAGTTCTTCATGGTCAGGGTTGCCAGAATCTGGAAAGGGCTCTCAAGGGAGGTGGTGCTTGCCCCATCCTTGGGGGTCTTCAAGAAGAGACTGGACAGGCACCTGGCTGGGATAACATGACCTCAGGGTTGGTGACTCTTTTCTTGCCTGCCAGGAACATGGGTTTGGACTAGATGGCCCACTGAGGTCCCTTCTGACACTGAATCTATAACTCCCCCTCAATTTGAAATAATGTTATCAAACCTGCAGGCATGTGAAGACTGACATGAAAGTTTACTGCACACACTCCAGTGCTGTTTGATGTAGAATGCAAGTTGCGTCACACTGGTTAAAGCAATTTGGTCAAATTGACCCAACAGGAATATCAAGGTGACACCTACCTGTTTTTTTGACACGGGGGACAATGTACATTTTTCTTCCTCACCCCATGTCCAACACAATATTTATATCAATTATTTTCCAGCTCCTTCCAAACCAACCAAGACCACACAGAATCAGAACACACTATCTCTGTTCACCTTCTAAAATGTACAGCCATAATAAATTGTACCAATCACTATGGAGGGGAACCAGAGCAAGCTACAGAGGGATTTTAATGAGTGATGTCAGAGGCAGTACTTCCACATAAGCCAGCAAAGAGCCATTAGATTGCAATGACAGTAGGTCTGTATTGATGCAGGCAGTATCAGAAGCAATGAGATGCAGGTAAAAATGCTGTTTACTCCATTATCTAACTTGGGAACACTTCAGTCTCCTTAAAATGGTTTGTAAATGTGAAATAGATCAATAAAAGGAGTTTAAAGTAACTATGTAGTTAAAATACAGTTCTGGAAAATAACCAATAGTGATTCTGACCATCTGTCTTCATATATTTTGTCAGTGTTATTTTCCTTTAAAATGTGTCCCAGTGGCTTTTTCTTTGGTAGAATGATCCTGTTTGTCTAATAATCTATAAATATATTGAGCTCAAGTGAAGAAAACATGGTCTATTTATAATACCATGTTGAAAACATCCATTCTTTCAAGTATTTATGGGCTAGTAGTAGGAGGGATTGCTAATCCGTAGCAATGGGGTTTAGGCAATTTTAATCCCTGATGCCAGATTTCTTTTTCAGTGTTAGCGTTGACGCTGTTGCTGCTGTTTCACTTTTTCCTTTTCCTTTTTAGGCAGCAGCTGGAAGGAAATAAGCACCAGTAAGGCTAGGACGCATTAAATGCCATCACCATACCACCCTGTTTTCTATGTTCTGCTCTCCCAATGTCATTGGTCTCTTACTTTTTATTTACACTGGCAAAGTGGGTTGTGTTAAAAAGGTGTCAACAGTGTGGCTACCTCTTATTAACATAACAGCCTTTATTGTGTAGTTTCTCATGTTACACCATTTTTCTCATGTTAAAGTGTCACATATGGTGCTTTTGTCATATCTAATTTTCCCCATGTTGGCTAAGGTCTTCATTGTACACAGTAGTTGCATAGTCTTGAATTGTTTTAAAACAAATTTAAACTGACACAAGAGTGTGTAGACAATTAGTTCAGTTTTAAATTTAGCTTAATTCAGCTTGGATAAGGCATTGAGTTCACTAAGTTAAATCAGTGCTTTTTTCTTATATGGAGTTCAAAGCCTTCAGGTTGTGGGGATGATGTGACAGTTTTTTCCAGCACTATCCTCTCTCATTTATGGTTCTCCAACAAAATGACAAGAAATAACCACAGGTACCCCCCACACACTTCAAAACAAATAAATGTAAAGGAATAAAAAGACCAAGGTGGAAGACTTGGTGCCATGGGAGTGATACAGATGAAGCAATGTAGCATGAACAACGTGTGCCTCCAAAAGGAGTGTGGGGGGTGGTGCAGTAAGCGGCAGCCTCTGGCAGTGTCAGCAGTACTTCTTTCAGGGGGTGCATTGCTAATCTCAGGAGGTGCACGTGCAATCTAGTATTCGTAAGGAATACTAGAAAGAAAAATTCCCTGTAAAGAAATTCTCCAGCTTTGTATGTACTCAGACTGACACTCATTCCACTGTCACCATCAGTGAAAGTATTGAAACAGCTGGGGATGATGGACATTCAGGCCATTCAAGCTTTACTCTTTTCTAGAAGTATTGCTGGCCATGATAATTTAAATAAAAATATTGATAATATAAGCACGTAATTGGCAAAAGCAGCTGTTCAGATATGGAACCATGTAAAAGTGAATGTAAAAAACATTAAAACTAGCTTCAGGCATCAAGGACAACAAAAAGTTCTTTTTCAGGTATGTGGGGAGCCAGAGGAAAAGCAAGGGCAATGTTGGACCCCTGCTAAACCAGACGGGGCAACTGACAACTGATGCCCAGGAAAAA
>NW_017728931.1:56366837-56368134 GCF_001723895.1 Crocodylus porosus
CTGAACAGGTTCAGGTTCTGTAGATTATGCAAAATATCAGGACTCCATTCTAGGTAAATTTAGATAAATTACATAAGGAAAATGTCTGTCTTAAGCTTTCTGAAGAAGCACTTTAGAAGCCATTTAAAGAACAAAACAAATAAAGTGTGGATAAAATTGTGAAATAGTAAAATACAGATCACACTAGTACGAAGGTATATCCTTGAATTGTACTCGATTCATTTTATGTTACTGTAAACTACTAAATGCAGTTTGTTGGCTTCTTTTTTTTTTTTTTTTTTAATAAGTCAAGCAACCCTTATAATCAACAGTGAAAGATGAACTGTAAGTTGGGAAGGAGTGTAATTTGAAATACACTGTGGATGAAGCATACAAATACAATGTTACAGAATGTTAAGGTGTTTTCTGTTCTTGTTGGAAAAAAATTGTTTTTAATGATAGATTAACAGTAGACTTCAGGAGGAATCTCTAGAGTCAAGGAGGGGTAGGAGGTAGTCTGAGGCTTAAGTATAATATGCAGTTGAAGAGCTTTTATATCAGGTGAAAATTTTATTTCTCAACAGAGGGAAATCCAGCCATTATGTCTAGAGGTCAGTTTATAATCCTCTTATTCTTAAGAAATCAATGGGCTGACCTGGTTATTCTCTAGAAAAATGACATTTCAAGTAGCAGTTATCAAACTGAAAGGGAGGGGTAAGAGAGGTTGGTGAATTGCATATGAAAAGAACCAAAGAGAAACTGCAACATCAGTTAGTAAAAAAAGTGCTTTTCAAAGTGCACATGCAATTGTTTAACCTCAAAGTATATTTCTTTGTAATACAAGGCAACTTGGCACAGGCTTATCTGGTTGTTGGGCCTTTGTTCTTTGAAATTAACTTCTTTTCCAGATGGTAGTGTACAGATGTGGCTGGGCACCTCGGGCAAAGTGGGAAATGACAACATCCAGTTAGCAATTGTGAATGTGTGGTTTCTGCAAGAGCCCCTTTTTTTGCCCCCACTCCCCCACCAAGTCAGTGCCCAGAGTGATTGATGCTATCACCTTCACCTCCAGTTATGCCACTGGTTTTGCCAAATTGGACAGTCCTATTTTACCTTATTTTTAGCTTTGGTCCTTTAACTCAGAAGACGAGCAAAAAGGTAAGCAATGGGAGCCAGGACAACGCTGGGACTAGGGGGACAGTATACACATCCACAGGAGGCCTCAAATGCCTCTACACAAATGCTCGTAGCATGGGAAACAAGCAGGAGGAACTCACCCTCCTGATGGCTGACACCAGCCTGGACATAGTGGGGATCA
>NW_017728931.1:56368145-56392948 GCF_001723895.1 Crocodylus porosus
CGGACTAGATGATCTACTCAGGTCCCTTCCGACCCTAGAAACTAGAAACTATGAAGTCAAAATAATCAAGAGTGTGCAGAGGGTACCCTGGAATATTATTGCTTACATCCTTTGTCAAGAACCCAATTTCCAGCAAGAGCACACATGCTTCTTTGGGATACTGCTAAGTAGACAAACTCATCTATGACTTCATGGAGTACTTGGTGTAACCCCAGATACTGGTATGTAGAATATCTGGCATGAGCTGATGATGGAGCTGTGGGGAGGGCAAGGAGTTACCAAGATAAAGAACGTCCTGAATATTTTCTTAAATTGTAATCCAGGCATTGCCAAAAGAAGGCAAATAGCCAGCAACAAATTCCATAGGGCGCAAACATAAATGCAGCTCCCTACTGTAACTCAGAACCTTTTGGAGGAAGTGTTCTAAGTTACAGCAATCCTCCAGGCCAAACAGAAAGTCACTGTTGGTTCTGCAGGGGTGCACTTGTATTTGTTCACAGTTATAAACTGCTTTCTGTGGCCAGATTAGGTAAAAGTTGTCGCTTCTGTCTGTGCCCATATTTTCTCAAATACAAGATGAGGTTTTCTCTCCAATCAGCATGGGGGAAAAAGCCCCTCATCTTATATTTGCACACAACAAACTTCATTAAATACATTGTCTATCATTAAACTGCTGTCAAAAGCAGCATATGCTTAGTAATGGAAACTGACTATGAAGCTGATTAAATGCAGTCAGCACTGAGCATGACTATAAAGCACATGGCCCATACTGGGCAAACATACCAATGGGAACCTACTGTTATTGTCAGTCCCTTGATTTTAGCATGATCTCTACCATGGCTTATTGATAGGCCTTGAAGTGACTTAAGAGTTGAATCCCTGAGGCACAGGCCTGTCTACAGAAGGTACAGATCTTTCTGCAGGGGAGGGTGGGCTGTAGGCTAGGATTTCCTTCCTGTTCCTTTCTCTGTTATCTCTTTTATGCTTTGAGGACAAGACACTTTACCTCCAAATGGGCTGCTATTTGGTTGAGGTTTCAGTGTCACTGGAGTCAGGAAATGGACAGCTCCTCCTAGCTCTTAATGTCAGCATCCACTTTCTTCAGGTATACTATCAATATGTCCTTATAGTGGTCCATCTGGCCACCACGAGGTTTTAGGACGTTATGAAGCTGGAAGTACAGCATTTGTTTTTGGGAGTCAAGATTTGGGCATCCCCACACAACGTCTGATCCAGTGAAGTTGGAATTTGAGGATCACTGACTCAGTGCTGGTAACACTGGCTTCAGCAAGGACGTTGGTGTTTGTGTGGCTATCTTCCCATATGGTGTGAAAGATTTTCCAGAGGCATCACTGATGATGCATCTCCAGGCTCTTGATGATGGTAGGTCACCCATGTTTTGAATCCATAGAGGAGAGTAATAGTGCCTCTCTACTTGACACTAGTTAGGCCTCGTCTGGAGTACTCTGTACAGTCCTGGACTCCATGTTTTAAAAAGGATGTTGAAAAGTTAGAGAGGGTCCAGAGATGGGAAATGAAGATGATAAAGGGCTTGGAAAGCAAATCATATGAGGAGAAGTTGAAGCAGCTAGACATGTTCAGATTGTGGAAAAGGCGTTTAAGAGGGGACATGATAGCAGTTTTTAAATACTTGAAGAGGGTACCATAAAGAGGGAAAGCACCTCTTTTGTTTTGCTGCAGAGAGGAGGACGTGGACTAATGGCTTGAGGCTGTAGCAAAGTACATTTAGATTGGATATCGATTAAAACTTCTTCACTGTTAGAATAATGAGGCAGTGGAATTAGGCTGCCAAAGGAAGTGGTGGACTATCTATCACTGGATGCATTCAAGAAGAGGTTGGATAACAATTGGTCAGGGTAATCTAGGCACAGCTATGCCTATTTTCTACCTTGGGTACTTCCTATGTTTCTGGGCTTTGCTGGATGTGCCCACTGCCTCCACCCCCCTCCCCCTGCCCATTTTTCTGCTATATGCATCAGGATTTTTTTTAAGCCTCCCCAAAGACAGTGGGTGCTGACTACAGCCAAGACTGGGAACTTTGGCTGGGGCATGCCAATGATCCTGCTGGGAGCAAAGCTAGAGGTTCCTGGCTAGAGGGTCTTGGCTCTCTGCTCAGGGTCAGGCCGATTGCCATATTTGGGGTCAGGAAGAAATTTTACCCCATGGTCGGATTGGTATAGAATGTTGTGGTTTTTGCCTTCCTCTGTAGCGGGGGGAGGAAGGTATGGCCCTGTCCCAAGGACCTCTTGAGTGTATATTGACAACATTTCATAGAAGCAGGACAGTGGCTGATATGGTTCTCCTGTGCTTTACCTGTGGAAACTTAGGGTGTTAGGTCTATGTTGTCTCAGGGTTGAGGGTAGTCTTATGTAGAGTTTAGATTATGGTTATATGGGATGGTTTGGATGGGGATGATCCTGCCTCAGGCCGGGGGTTGAACTAGATGATCTCTTAGGGTTCCTTCCAGTCCTACATCTCTGACTTTGTAAAGTGGGGATGATGATCATATTGTACATCTGGATCTTGATGTCTTACCAGAGACTGTGATGAATAGTGTTCTGCATTTTCAGTTTTTACTGATTTTTTTTTTAGCAATACATTTCCTGATTTTTTTTTGAAGTTATTCAGTTTTTACTGATTTACCCCTGTTTTTTAGTTCACTCAATTTTACCAGATACATAAAGTCCCTGTTAACCAGCTTGAGTGGGGAATGGGTGGGGGGTGCTGCTAAGCTAAAAGTGCTGGTTACCTGAGGCACAGGTTTCCAGCTGCACACAGGGAGGAGTGGTGGTGGTGGCAGCAGCTGCATATGGAGAGGGGGGCAGTGGCGAAGCAGAGGTCAGGGTAGGGCGGCTGGAGCCACTGCTTGGGGGCATGGGGCTGCCAGCTCTGACACATGCCTGGGGGCTGTGGAAATTGCTCCCGGGGCAGGTCCTAGCTGCACCCCGGTGACTCTGGCTGTGGCCCTGCCCCTGGCACTGGGAACTGTGAGCCTCACTGGGGGGGAGGCAGGAAAGCCTAGCCCTACTCCATGTTGTGGGTGCCATGCCTGGCCACTCTGCGCGGGTTGATGGGGCTGGAGCCACTGCCCAGAGGCACAGGGATTCTGGCTCTGATGCTGGGTGGGGCAGGAGGTGCCATTGCCAGGTCTCCATCCCCCTTCACATCTGGCCACACGCCACTCCCCACAACCCCTGGGCTGTGCCGTGCCGTGGTGCATGCAGGTGGTGTCAGCTGCTCCCTGGGCCGCTGCAGTAGGGGTTGGAGTGAGTAGGGACAAGTGGAGCCCTGGGGCAGTTGGGATGCAGCACTGCCCAGCAGCTGCAGGCAATTGGTGCTGGGGACTCCTGGGGCTGCTGCAGCTGGGGTGAGCGGGGACAAGATCCACCATGCCCTGTGCTCCCTAGGGCTCCATTTGTTCTCACTCGCTCCAACCCCTGCTGCAGTGGTCCCAGGAGCAGCTGATACCAGCTGCCTGCACCATGACATGGTGCAGCCTGGGGGCGGGGGTAAGTAGGGACAAGCGGAGCCTTGGGGGAGAGGGGGTTCAGGGCATGGTGCATCTCAGCAGCTGGTGTTGGCCACTCCTGGGGTCACTGGAGCAGGGGCTGGAGTGAGTGGGGACAAGCTGTGCCATGCCCCATGCCCCCAGGGGCTCTGCTTGTTCCCACATACCCCAACCCATTGCAGTGGTCCTGGGAATGGCCGATGCCAGCTACAGAGGGAACTGTAAATTAGTGGGTGTGGGGCATGGGATGCACATAGCAGCAAGAGCTGCCCCCCCTGCCCCACACCCACTGACAGTTCCCTTCACTTTGCTCTGTGCTGCAGCCCCAGAAGTGGCTGATGGGCTGAGCTGCACCTCTCCCCCCACTTCTTTCCTAGTCCCAGTCTTACTCCCTTCCTCTTTCATCACCACGGGAACATATTATTTTCCTCAATTTTAAACTGATTTGTTTTCTTTTCATCCTTTTATCCTGATTTCAACCCAGTTTTTATATTTGGAAAGTAAACCCTGAAAAATTCCTGGGTTTTTTTTTTAACAAAAACTGAAAGCACAGAACACTAGTGATGAATAAAGACATGCTGAAGCAATTTCCCAAAGGAGGCACTTGTACACTGGATCCTGTGCTGGATCTCTTCATCAATGTTCACTCTCTGAGACAGGTGGCTACCAAAATAGGGGAAGTGCTTGACTGCCTCCAGGGTCTTTCCCTTGATGGTAATTTGGTGAGCTGGGTTACATTCATGGCCTGGGGCACGCTGATAAAGAACCTTTAGTTGTCTTGATGTTGAGAGAGAGGCCCAAAGTTCAGTAGGCATCTCTAAAAAGAATCACTGGTCTGGAGACTTTCCACATTATGCTCAAGAATGGTGCAGTCATTGGCATATTTAAGGTAAAGGATGGTTGTTTTGAGTACTTTGGTTTTTAACCAAAAGTGTACCAGATTGAAGAGGCCTATATCAGTTCAGTATTCTATGTTAATACCAGAAGGAAATGGTTTTTAGTGAGAACCAAGATGACTGTCAAAAAAATGGAGAACAGAGTTGAGGTAATCCCAGTCCATATGACAAATGGATCTGTCTCTAATACATTACATAGGCCATTGTAGTCATCTTGTTGTGAAAAGCTTCAGGACTTTTTGATGTACTTTTCTGGACATCGAAATCTGGCCTGTACTTTCCACAAGACTTTGTGATTGATAGAATCAAAGGCTGTCATCTAGGGTTCTTCCTTGCCACTGGGCCCAAGTTGCCACCTTGTCGGGATCGTGTGGTTGCTGTTTCCGCACACCAGCTTCTTTTTGTTAAATAAAGTTATGCACAGGTTTCTTCCAGCTGTCTCCAGCCATGAATCTGAATTCAAGCGGTGGTATCATGCATAGTTTGTACTATGTATAAGTAGGTACAAAAGTGCTGCTTAAATATGTGTTTATGGGGTACCTGTGCTAAAACTTGCAGCAGTTTCAAAAAAGATAAAATGCATCAATTCCAGATGGACTAAGTAATTTGTACCTGTAGTCATTTGCCTATATGTGAATTACTATGGGTATGCTTATTTCAAGGTTAGTGTTTTCAGATTTCCCCTTTACTTCCATGTGCTCAGGGACAGCAGGGTCTGATAGTAAGGAGCAGGGGAATGGGCTGCAGAAGTTGAGGGTGGGGAACAGAGGGCAAGGAGGCTACCTGACCCCGATTATTTGTAGTGGTTCCTACCTGCAATGCAGTGGACAAGTCTCCACCCTCAACTACACACTGCCATATAAGGTCAGGGAGAAGGGGATCTCCCTTTCTCGGTACAGCAAAGCCACCTGAACTGATACTACCTTCTACAGTGGTGGTGATTGTGGCATCTCCCCTGCCAGGTAATGCCATAATGGGAACCTACCAGAAAGATTTTTGTTTTCAAAAATGTTTATATCTATAGATATATTATATACATGTTAGAGGTACAGTTATATAAAACTGTACCTCTAACAACTTGTCAAGTGACCACTGTGGTTCACTTGACAGATCAAAACACACTTTAACAGTTAAACTATTTTAGTCTCATTTTACAGTTCACACTGCACGCCAACATGCCTGCAAACCCATCACAATTCCAGGGCTCTCACTTGTTGTATTTGTGGTAGTGGTGATCATTGTTATCCTCACTGTTGTCATCCTCATTTTTCT
This sequence comes from Crocodylus porosus, assembly GCF_001723895.1. Classification (NCBI taxonomy): domain Eukaryota; kingdom Metazoa; phylum Chordata; order Crocodylia; family Crocodylidae; genus Crocodylus; species Crocodylus porosus. The sequence goes on from NW_017728931.1 coordinate 56,373,843, forward strand.
CTTTGGAGGATTTGCTTCTGAAGAGTCCATGTCCGTCCCCTCTGTTCCATATGAGGCCTGCCATCTCTTTCCCATCATCTTCTGTCTTCCTGTAGTACCAGTACATTTCACTCAGCCCCATTTTAATACAGTCCCTGACCCCTAGGGGGTTGGAGTGCCTGTTTGAAAAACAGGTTCCTGGCCTTCTACAGGGCATACCTGAAGCAGGAGATGAACTGGTTGAAGCGGGCTGTTGGGGCCTCTTGCTGTTTGGTCAAATGCTTATGGAGGACTACTTCTCTGGTCAGGATTTTGAAACCTGTCACCACCAGGAGGAGTGGGTGCACTTTCTTTCACACCTCTCTGGCATATGGGCAGTCAAGAAAAGCTGGTAGATTGTTTTTTCCTGCCAGTGGAAGGTTTGCCTTGGGCAGTTCGATGGACCTCTCTACCCTGTGCTGTTCCTCTGTGTTCATACGGGGAGTGCCTGGTGGGCTGTCTGCCAGGTCAAGTCTTTGTGCTTCTCCTGCAGGTCCTTGTGGAAGATTTGCTCCCACATGGCTTGGGAGCTGTCACCAGGTAGTAAGTCCATGGGTGATGTGATGTCTCTTGCCCTTATCACTTCTGGTATTTTGTGATGGTTCATCAGGGTTGCTAGGGTTGCATCATGCAGTTAGTATTTCCCCTGAAAGCATTCCAGCACCTCATAGAACCATGGGGACAGCATGGCCTATGAGCTCCTATTGGTTCTTGTGTATACCTGCCACTGTTGCAGCAGCTGCCCCACAAAATACATGACAAAGTGGGATGTTTTGGGTTCCACCACTGTTGCCAGTTAGCAAACATGGCTCGTGTACTTCACCCAGAAGAAGAATAGGACATGTGGCATTCCTTTGCCTCTGGACTGTTTTGCTTTGTCTAGCTTGGTCCTTGCCACTCTCCCCCCATGTACAGTACCAAAAGAAAACACACATGGCTCTTTGTATTCTGAGATTGACTTGCTCCGAGGGAGGGAAGACTAAGGTGGTGTATAAAAGCACTGGGAGTAGCACTGCCTTCATCAGCACCAAGTGCCCCACCACTGATGGGCAGTGCAATTGCCATAGCCCCAATCTTTGTTTGGCCTTGGCCTCCATCTTTTCCCATGTCCTCTGTCCTCTAAACTTTGAGTCAAACTCCACCCCAAGGATCTTTACCCCCCCCCTCATGGGGGATGGAGACCCTCCAGGGGCGATGGATCCCTGAGATTGCCCAGGACTAGGCAGGTGCTTTTGCTTATGTTGAGCTTGGCTCCTGAGGCTGCTCTGTACACCTGGGTGTGTTGTAGCACTCTTTCCATGGAACTCTTGTCCCTGCATATAATGTTAAGGTCGTCCATGTAAGCGAGGACTTTTGTCTCTTCTCTGTTGCTCCCAGGGACCTTCACACCATTGATCCCAGGATCCTGCCTGAGCTACTATGCTAGTGTTTCCGTTGCACAGATGAACAGGATCAGGGACAGCAGGCAGCCCTGCTTGATGCCCAATTCCACCACACTCGGGGCTGTCAGGGACCCATTCACTGGTACCTTGCTGCTCATGGTGTACAGTGCCTTTATCCAGGTGGCAAAGGTTGCAGGGTCTCCCATTTTTTTTCAGTGTCTCCAGTAGGAAGAGAAGGGATACCTGGTCATAGACCTTCTCCAAGTCAAGGTTCAGCATGGTGATGTTCTGTCCCCTCTTCTTTTATTACTGTAGTGCATCTCGCAGCTGCATCAGGGCTTCATGTATCTGTCACCCTAGCACTGCATATGCCTGGTCCTCCTGGGTCGCAGCACCTATAATAGACTTAAAGTGCTCAGCCAAGACTTTGGCCATTAGTTTGTAGTCAGGGTTCTGGAGCATAATTGGACGCCAGTTTCTCAGGTCCTGCTTCTCCTCCTCCTTGTAAAGAAGGGTTATGAGGTCCTCCTCCAACCCCACTCCCAGGTAGCCCTCCTGCAGGTGTTCTCTATAGACCTCCACCAGATCTGGCCCCACCTGGTCCCAGAAAGCAACATAGAACTCCTTGGACAAGTCATCTGCCCAGAAGTCTTACTGCTCTGAAAGCTGCAGAGCATTGTGTTGATATCCTCTAGCATCCACTCCTCCACCAGCTTCTGTCCCTTGTGTCCTCTATGAGGACCTGTATGAGTTTCTGCAGGTAGTCCTGCATTGCCCTGGGGTCCTCTGGTCGTACCATGTAGAGCTTCCAGCAGAACACCACCACCACCTCCAGCATCCCCTCATTCAACTAGTGCTCCACACCCACTCTGTCTACCAGACTGGTCATCGCTTCTTTCTTGGTTTCCTTTATCATGCTAAAATATGCAGACCACTCTTCCTTCTCCTCCACCTAGGGGTTCCAGGCCAGGAAGATCTTCCTGGCCTGTTCCCTGTACCAGGCCCTGATCTGGGTCTTCACCTCCTACATGGACTCCCTCATGTCCCAACCCCAAGCTGCCTGCTTGTGCAGGCTCTGCAACTTGCAGTTTTAGGTGTTCTTGTTGCCTTCTCCAGAACCAGGCTCGCCTCTTTCCAGAAGAAGTCTCTCATTCTCACTTTCATGCTAGCCTAATACTCTATGTGGTTCTGGTATCAGAGTCGGAGGGCTTTCCATCCTATGTAGTGCTGTCTGAACTCCTGCTGTATCTTCTCATCATCCAGAAAGGTCATGTTCAGTTTCCACGCACCCTTGCCTCTCTTGGGCTGCGTTCCCATTTCTTCTTTCACTGTCAGAAGGCAGTAGTCTGAGAAGCAGGCCAGCATGCATTCAACCTTTGCTACCCTCTATGCTTTTTGGAGGAGGATGAAGTCTATGCATGATTTGGACTGTCCCAAGGGGTCTACCTGGGTAACCTTCCCTCCCCTAGTCCTGTGGCCTCTTTGCCTGTGTCCACCAGGCTATGTTATCTGTTGCAGATAAGCTGCTGCAACAGTCAGAAGGATCTGTCTGGTGCCTTCATTTGGTCTCCACTTATTCTGTTGCGATCTCCCATAATCATCACTGGCCAGCCACTGGTCATTACTACCTCCATGTTTTTCAGGAAGGCACATTTTGCTGTCGTCTTTGCTGGTGCATATGTATTCAAAGATCAAAAATCCCTTCTTTTGTTTCCAGGGTGACCTGCAGTAACCTGCCTGCAATGATTTCCCTGTGCTGCAGAGGGCACACTCTGTCTCCTCTAAGGAGTACTGATACTAATGCTGCCTGATCATCACTGGCTCCTGGTCAGAATGAGGGGCCGTGTTGCCACCTCTCCTTGAACAAAACACAGTCTTTAAAACTGCTCTTTCCCAGTCCCCCTTTGGGGGTTTTGGGTCTTTCCTTTTTTAACCTTTTCATTTCTTCAGCCAGTTCATCCTCCTTCTCCTGTTTTCCAAGTTTGTCAATCATCCTTCTCAACGCTATCACATTTTCCTGAGCATGGGGTTGTTTCTCCTTTTTGGAGAGGGTTTCCTCCTCCCACTCCTTTTCCTGGGGCTTTTCTTCTTCATTCCTCTTTGTTTCTGCCCCCTTGGTTGCAGTGGGACATTATGGGGGGGTCACTTTCCTTCTCCTTGGTTGTAGTTGGGTGTTGTGGGGGGGCACTTTTTAGACCCTTTCTCTTGTTTTCTTCTTTCCCTTCATTAGCATAAGCGTTGGGGTACCTTTTAAAGATGTTCCCCTTTTTTCCACACAGATTACACTTCCATTCCAGCCACACTCCTTGGCTTCTCCCCCTTTTTCCTTGCACACAGCACGAACTTTGTGCATTTTGCAATCAGGTGGCTCTCCTCCCCACATGTTCTGTAGAGTTTGGGTTGTCCCTGGTAGAAAATGAAACCCCTGTGGGGCCCCAGGGAGCTGGATGTGGGGAGGTGCTGCACTTCTCTTGGATTCCCAGTTTTGCTTTTGAGTGCTGCCTTGGTTCTCCAGGCTCCAGTCCACAGTCCCAGCTCATTCAGTACCTTCCCCAGTTTTCCAACTCTCTTGCACTGTTTGAGCCAGAAATTCAAATCCTCTTCCTTTATGAGGCTGGAATACATTTTAATTGTCACCAGGCTCTCTCTTCTTGGGCTTTCCAGAGCGAATTCAAAAAACTTCAGAAGGAGGTTGCCCATGGTTGCCTGCAGTTGCACACAGAACTCCACCCTGCTTCTTGCATCTTTAAAGTGGAGTTCCCACTCTGCCCCTCCCAGCATATCAATGAGCCATTGCAAATTAGCATAGTTTACATTTAGCAATTCTTGGAGAATCTTCACCCCAAACTCTTTCCTTTCCATGGGCAACTTACCTGGGTTCTCCAGATACTACTTTACCCTGAACTTCATTGGGTAGTATCCTGGAGGCATCTCCATCTTGCTGGTAGGCTCCTGTGCAGTGGTCCTGCAGCACCAAGTTTTGGGGTCTCTGTTTCCCCCACCCTGCTTCATGTGAAACTCACAAGTTCTTATCTGCAGCAGGACCAAATAATCAAGGTAGCAAAACCACCTGGATAATCATGGTGTTTCGCCTGCCAAGTAAGTACCTATCAGAAAGATTTATGTTCAGTGAGTAAGGTTAGATTAGTGCCAGACCATCTGAACAAGATGTAGTTTCCGTTGTATACAGACTTTCTGAGCCTTGACTCTTTCAAGTCATGGCAAGCTAATACACTGAATATATTTTGACTTCCTCTTCACTCCCACAGCTGAGCTGTGCCTTTCATTCCCATTTCTAATTATTTCTGTTTCTTCACCAGCCTTGATTGTCTGATAAATATCACCAAGTTGGGCTCCAAACAGTTCACCCAGAATTTCTGTTTTGCTGCCATCTTTCAGCCTGTTGCATATGATTAGTGAGGTCCCACCCTCCATGGGATGGAGCCAGACCAGCTGCCTTGCACTTTATCTGCATATACATTTTTGGAGGATCCTAGGACCTGTGACCAGAACATCAGGTTCCAGTGATGTGTGGGCTAATTAGCATATGAATCCTTTTGTAGGTACCAGGAATACATGTACATACTGAGCACTGCTGAGCTATGGGGTCACTATGGCCTCTGCTGGGGCCCAGCCCAGTGAACTTCTTGCAAAATCATGAGTCTTTTGGCTTTGGACTAATATCATGCCTTTAGGAGTTCATGTAAGTAGGTAGAAAAGTGCTGTTTAAAAGTAGGTAAAAGAAGGTAAAATGCATCAATTCTGGATGTACTAAATTTACTACAGGCATTTGTATGTCAAAATCAGTGTTTTTGAATTTGCCTCTCACTTCCATGTACTCAGGGAGAGCAGGGTCTGATAGTAAAGGTGGAGTTGATAGCTACAGCGGGAAAGAAGTTGGTGGCGATGAGGAGCCTACCTGACCCTCCTTGATTTATTTTCCCTGATGTAGCAATAGAAGGGGGAATAAGTTAAAGGCAAGCCTCCAATACTTGGGTTCTGTACTTGGAATATTATAACAAATGTATATATAATTCTTATAGAATCTAATTATTGTGGGGGGGGGCATCTTATGTTTAGGGTTGTCTTATGTTTTAGTAAATGCAGCACAAATGTTTTCTGAGAATGTGGTGGCAGATTCTCAGAAAACAAAATGGGGTGGTGCATGTGTGCACGTGCACACGTGTGTGTGTGTGTTTACAAATCTGAAGCGCAAGATTTATCTGAAACAAAAGAAGACGTGTTGCAAACAGAATTGGCAATTTTTGCCTGATCTAGCCACAGAAAGTAATTTATAAATATGACTAAACACAAGTGCACAGCTGCAGATAGCTTAAAAATGGCTGACCAAGTGAAAATCTGACCCCTCATTGCATTAAGGTATCAGATAAAGATGTTGCAAAAGATGTATCATTTTCTGTAACTTGTGTCTGTGGAGCTCCCAGCCTGTTACTGTTTTCAAAATGGTGGTGGGGGGGAAGGGAGCGGAGGGAATTTAGTCTCAGGTTTATTCATCCCTCCCAGATCGTGGGAGCTCTCCCAAGGTGGAGGGACTCTAATTTACCCACCCCAGCCTCCAGCATCAGTTGGGGAGCCCCAGGAATGAGCTCCCTCCGCTGCCTTTCCCCTCCCATTCTGAAAACAGGAAGCACTGGCAGATAGCTCTGGTTATTGCTATGGAACCAGGTGGCAGGATCCCAACCTACAGCTAGATTCCCCTTCCCCTGGAACCAACATTGAACTTCTGTTTGGTCTGAGGTAATGTAATTCAGAATGCTTTGCAGAACATTCTGAGTTACAGCTGGGATCTGCACTTCTGTCTGCAGCCAGGGTTATTTAATTAATATCCTATCATAGTGATTGAAAGTATTTCTAACACTTTTCTCTTTCACTCAAGAGATGAGGAAGAGGGGTCATCCATTTTAGCATTGATTGAGCTCTGTAAATTATTTTCAAGAAGTTAATTTTCTGCAAGGTGGCTCTAAAAGATGTAAGTAAATCTGTTGCAGATTGTAAAGCTGTGAACTGTCATGTTTGGTGTCACTATATCTACCAGGTAAAATATCTGGAATATCCTCTAATGCGGTTGTTTTTAAACCAGAATCGGTATGATGGAATGCAGTGCCTGCAAATATACTTGATCTGAGCCTTACTACAACAAAATCTAAGCCCAGCCTACCCACTTTTAGCCACTAGTAATGTTAATAGATGACAAAGCAAATTATTATTTTTTCTTGGTCATAGTCTATTCTGGTGTAATAAATTATCGCAGATGACTGTTCTGTTAACAAATTTGAAAATAAACAGGTATTTTTCAGGTTCAATGCAACTGCCCTATTCTACAGTGATGCCCATAGGATAACATTTCTTAGACGAAGGAATTATTTTTCTCTGTTTCAAAAGTCTAATGTCCTCCTTTGTCAACCTTTTTCCTGAGTATTTCCTGACCTTGGATCATTGTGTATTATGTCAGCCATTTACTTCAGCAGTGTAAGTTCATTTTAAAAATGTATATTTTAATTGCTTATGGTTATCAGTTAATAATAATATTTGGGTTCCTCCCTGTGAAGTAAAAATGTAATCAACCTTTGTCAGATTCCTTTAAACAGTTTGACATACAAGATGTTAAAGCCCCCTGTAAATAAATATAAATGCATTCAGTAGAGACTCAGTGAGGATCATTAACTACAACCTACAGATTCTTTTCAAATCATTAACTGCAGTTTCTAGTGCCTTGACAAGAAAAGAAGTGGAAGCTATCCTTTAATGAGTCTTTCTTTTAATATGCAGATGTGACAGTCTAGTTTCTTACAATTGCCCAATTTAGAAGTTAGAAAATGATATAGGAACATAGAACCGGAAGGGGCCTTCTGGGCCACTGGGCCAATCGCTTGCATTCAGAAACAACCATTTACTTAAAGGTCCCTCAAAATCATCACTTACCTTCCCTGCACACAACCACAAGGCACAAAAGAAATCAACAATTTAAAACAAAGAATACGTAAAAGCAGAGGAGATGAGTAAGATACCAAGTTAGTCATAGGTGCTGAGTACATGGGGGCCTAAGGGCCTGGCCCCCCCTCAGGAAGAGGGTGTCAGGGCCCAAACCTGAGTATAATTGCATAATCTTTCTCCTGTGACAGACAAAACCACAGGAAACCCACCTCTTGTAGGTTGGTACAGTTCCCAGTTCTGGGCAGGGACTACCTTTGCAGCCCAGCTGGCAGCACCTGGCACAGGATGGAGTGCCATGCCACCATGGCCACCAAGATGAGGCACGGCAGCAGCATAGAGTTGTGCCTCTGCTGCTGCCAGGTGGGTAGGAAGTGCTTCATCTTGGCAGGTATGGTGGTGCTGTGGTCACCTCCCATGCTGGGGCCCACCTTGTAGGCAATGCGTAGGGGGACCACAGAGCAGCACATGTGCCCCCTGAGATTGGCCACTGCCAGCTTCTGCAGACAGTCACTGCGAACCACTTGCTGCCCACCACTTGGTTCCTGCTCACTGCCTACCCCTTGCCACCCTGCCCCCCCCCATCACTGACACTGCTAGAGGTGGCTGCAGGTGGTCCCCACTCACTCTTATGGTGTCCCCTCAGTTGTGGGAGGCACCAGTCATTCATGGCCCACCTGCTGGGCCATGGAGCCAGCTTCTGCCTAGAGCAGCCCTGCATTCCACTGTGGGTTCAGAAATCTCAGGGGGCATGTTTCCCTCCCACCCCCTCCACCACATTGCCTATGCCCCCTTCTGCCCACCCATATGTCACCTGTGCCCACACCCCCTTTCCCCACACATCCACCCCATTTCCCACACACTGGAAGGCTGGGGGTGGGAGCCACATATCCATCATCTTAGCCCCCCCCAACAAAATAAAATCTGACACCTATGAAGTAAGCACTAATGTGTGCTTTTAAAAATCCTACCCTGCACCATTATTCCATATTTTATGTTTGTAACATGGGACAGATCATGAGTTCTGCTTCACTAGGGTAAATCAACATAACTCAACTGCCTAATGTCAAAGGGGTTACTGTGGATTTTGTACCAGTAAAGTGAATGACCCACTAGATCTTACAGTATATATATTAGAAAAGCTTTTAAATTAGAGAAAAATTCAGCTGAGTATTTCCATTATATGAAGGACAAAAACACATTAAGGACTGAATCACACAATACATAAAGATTAACATAGGTCAGTGTAACACATAAATCACTTATTTATTTTTGCATATAACTCAATTTTCAACTTTGTCTCTCACAAATTTAATTAATGCATCATCATTATGAACACCATCAATTTATCTCCCAATTAAATGCTGCTTCATATTTCTATTTCCAGTTGTTTACTTGGTCTCCTCCGGATATTTGTCTTGAGATAAAATCCCAGATAAACCTGCTGTAATTTGTTGTTCCTATTTTAAAGAAACACATACTCTTTTGGTTGACATGCCTACAGTGCTGTAATTTTTCATGGTGCTTTACAGAGCTCTAAAAGGATCCTTGTTCCAAAGAGTTTTGCCAAAAGTAGAATATGGAAGTGGCATATAAAGGAGGTGGAAAAAATGTATAAAATGTGAATAATATATGGCCATCAACTTGTATGAGTTTCTTCATCTTTTCAGGGTCACCATCTTGGCCTAGCCCAACAGGAAATTGGCCAGGCAGAACACACTCCCTTCAACCACTTGATACAGGATGGATAAAATTTATATAGTGTCATGCACCTTTGTCCACCTAGAGCCACCTGCCCTGGCAGCCTACCCTTTCTGCAAAGAGGAGATGGATGAGACTCTTTTCCATCCCTTCCTGGATTGCCTCCTACTTTGACCACTCTTTGCTGCCCTCAGCCTTCTTTGGCATGCTGGATTTGAACTTCTGTGGCTAGGGTCCCATGCAGCAGCCACCACTGGAAGTTGCTAGTTCTTTTGGTGATGATCATCTTGAACAGGTTCCACCAGGTTGGGGGAGCTTGTTCTGGTGTTGCTGCCACCTCCAGGTCTTGTCAGAGTGGGTAGTGAGGACATAGACATGATGCACTTTGACTGTCCACATGTAAAATGCCTTTCCAGCCAGTGTCTTGAAGTAGAATCCACCGCTGCTTTCACTAGGCATGGGGGGAGAGAGCAGGGTACTAGGCTTGCCACTCATTGCTGTCTATGGCCAGAGAAATAGGCAGCAATAGGTGGAGTCTGTCTGGTGAGTTGTCATTGGGGAGGGCTTGTTGTGTGTGGAGATGGTCCTCCAGGACAGCATATGCACCTGCGGTGAGGGCACCTTTCACTTTAGGTAGAAGCTGTGCAGCCAAGTGGACAGAGTGCAGCCCTGGCAGGTCATCCAAGACTTTTGCTAAGTACCAGGTGAACTCATCTGAGTGGAGGAGGTGGATCAACTTGTTGGTGTATGGCTGGACCAGGGAAACAATGAGGCTTTTGAAAGAAAGGCTCAGTGACCCCTGCTGCAAGGCCAAGTTATGGACCAAGGGCACCCGCAACATCTTTGAAAATCACAGGTGCCTGCTCTGGGGGTCTCAAGTGGGAGGAAACCCACCAGGTCTCAATAATATTTAAACCTTGTTGAATCATTTACTCTGGAGATCCTCAGAAAACATCTGAATGTTTACCTTGCTGTGTTCTGCCCAAGTGCAGGTGGGCTGGACCTGATGATCTTGAGAGGTTCCTAACAGTCCCTAACATCTATGAATTAATGAAAGATTTCTGGGCAACTCAGGCCTGGATCAGGATCCAAGAGGAAATTTCCATGGTTGAGGTTGAGGTTCCCCACCTAATGCAGGAATGTGAAGGCCATCCATTGCCAGGAAAAAGGTTCATCAGTAAAGAGACATGTGCTGAGGAACTTGTAGGTGAAAGGCAGCCCCACTGTTCTTAGGCTAATCAGGCCCTGAGCATCCCTTCACTGATGGGCAGGTAAAAGCCTGTCCATGAGAGTCCACAAGGAGCTTTTGGAGCCTTTCAAGCATGGTCATTGGCAATTCCAAAATGGTACACCTGTGCCACAGAGTAGCAGTTATCAGGTGGTTGATGACCAGGATCTGGCCATGATAGGAGAAGCTGAGCCTATGAAATGCCAGGGCTTTGAAGCCATCACAGCATCAGGACAGGCTTCCATGCAGCTCTGGGGACTGAGTGTCATTCATGGTGCCCAGCCAAAATGTGTTTCTTTTGGCCCCACTGAGAGGGTTGAGGAGATGTATTCATAAGCCTTGTGATGTTGGATGTCAGTACTCACAAAAGCAGTCACATCATTGGCATATTCTGTCACCCTAACTGGGGGTGGGGGGGGGCATGGGGAGCTGCTAGGGCTTCAGCTAGTAGGTGGGCCAGGCGTGTCAGGCACAGCCTCAGTGTGTGGAGCAGTGGTTCAATGGTTAAGGTGCAAAGCTTTCTATAGAGGGGGCAGACATGTCAGATGCCTCTGCTTGCTGGGAACAGAGCACACTTGTTCACTTTTAGGAGGCTAAAGTTGTTCTGTTACAGAAGTTTGATGGTTGAAGTGATGAGAGTCCTAAAGCCAAAGGCTTCCAGAGTCAGGAGTAAGAAGATGTGATTGACCTGATCAAAGGCTTTTCTTTGATTCATGGAACCAAGGTCTGTGTTCAGGCCAAATAGTTCTACGGCTGCCCACAGGCCATGTAGCAGAAGCAGGTTGTCACGCATGGTTCTGCTGGGTACAAAGTAGCTTTCTTTGGGGCATACAATTGAGGCCATGGTTATTTCAAGCCGGTTGACCAGGGGTCTGGTGAATGGGAAGGTGTATTATTGTGACATTCAAGTGTAGCATGAGAAACTCATTTGAAATGTTTGGCTTTTTTAATATGCCGAGTAAAAATCATTTTCCCAACTTTCTGTACAAATATTTATCCTTTTCTTTTACTTTCAAGTGGCTAGACATTTTGTAAAATGAAAGTATACCCATAAAGTTTAAAAACTTTATAGTCAAAAATAGTTTTTTTGTGCAGAATTGTTACTGAATTGAGGACTAATTTGCCAAATTCAGTTTAAGCTCAGACTGCATCTGGATTGTAACCTAGGATCTTATTTTTTTAAAATTAGATTTTTAGAAGAAGAAAACGTGTTGAAACACCCTTTTTTAGCATTTTAACATTATCATATCAAATGGAAAGCACAGCAGTTTATATGGATTTGGCAGCATCAGGGTAGGTTCCAAAGACTGGGTATTCCACTGCCTCTTGTCCTGCTTGTCTGCCATGACTTGATGTTGAGTTTTAATTTACATAACAGGAGGCACCATGATGACATGTAATTCCTTCATAGGTAGGATTTACACTCTCAGTAGTCACAGTTGAAATTGGGGCCTGTTTCTTTAAGGGCTGGCCAGGCTTGCTGGTTCAGTTGCTTTGTGTGTTTGAACAGGGCACCTTTGGCTGGGAGCTCCACCACCCCTATACTCCCTCCACAGTCCACTGGAGCCCAACAGAAATACACAACAAAAGAACAGGAGCCTTTCACTCCTCTTATCCCTGTCTGGGAGTGTTGCAGCCAGGAGGCTTTGCTCTCTTCCTCCCTCTCTCCTTCTGGTCTCCACAGCTGCTGCTGCTTTTCCTGCTGGTGCTTCCAGCAGCCAATCCACTGGTCTCTCTACCAGTTGACAGTCAGCTGCCTCTCTGGTAAGTGTCTCCTCCTGGGACTTCTTCTAGTTCTGTTCCAGGCCACATTTTGTCTCCAACCTGGCAGTGCCTCCATTCTTTGCAGCTCTGGAAACCAAGGGAGGGGCACAGTCTTGCTCTTCTCCTTTGCTGTGCTATAATGGAGAATAATAGCATAACTACTGGTTAGACCTGAACTAACATTTCATTTTATTTTATTTTATTTTATGTATAGGTTTATATGCTGCAAGGGTGGCTTACAATAAAAAAAAAAAAAATTAACTTGTAAAAGCAGATAAAATATTAAATAATGTTATGACCAGCGCTAGTTCAATCCAGGAAAGAACTTGAATATAATTTTTAAATGTGGGTTCAACATCAAGGCAACTCTAGATTCTTGCTATCTTTCAAAGCAGAAAAACTTTTTTGGCATTTTAGTGCAACAGATAGGCAGACATTGGCCATGTACAGACATTCAGTTTCTTCTGGGAGAGTCACTACTCTCTCAGAAGAAGCTATAAGTATGCAGATATTTAGGATTATTCTTCCAGAGCAAAAGTAGCTGCTCCAGGAGAAAAAATAACCTAGAAACAGCCAGTCTGTACAACTTTCCCTTGTAAAAAAAGCCATAATATAGTCTACCAATATCCCAGGCTGCTTCCTGCCCCTCCTCCCCCAACTCCACAAGGCAGTGTGTCACTCAGGCTGGACTCTACTACTTCAGGTGAGCAGGGATAAAAATATGTACCCTTTACTATCCCACATTGTGTCATGGGGAGATACAGGCTGACCAAGAGCAGCCTGGGTCAGCCAATCAGGGCTGCCCCATGCACTTCAGGCATCTGTCTCCAGGTAGACTGATGGAACCTGCACATCACCTGCATGCTGAGATGTGTGCACAGTGAACCTCTGTGCAATGCCATCACTACGAGATTTTTGTCCTTCAGGGGACTTATTATTTAAATGTCTGTTCAGCTGTCTTTGGATAAGCTTTTCTACTAGGAGAACAAACCTGGGAGAATTCTTTCAAGTCATTTGAATATGTGTGCAGGTATCATCACAAAAGTGTTGTCTTGTGAAAAAGAAAAAAAAAATTCACATTAACTCCTCAAACGATTTTAGCACTTGATTTCTAATTTCTGTTATGTTACTCTGACAGTTGGGATCCTTTTGACAAAACACAGTAAAATCCTGTTTGTTTTTCAGCCAGTGGCTAAGTGAAATTTCATCAGGTCACATCATCTCAAATAAGCTATCTAACAGTCACAGATTCCCTTTGTATGCTTTGCAGCCTGAAGACAGAAGATGAAGAATTCTTATGCTTGAAATGGCCACAAATGATTGTTCTAATAATGTGTCCTTGACGTAAGTTGTAGAATGTGAGCAAGATGACACAAATGAGTGTCACTAAAAGCTTTTGTTATATTGCTTCCTTTTTGTCCTACCTCATTCTCTATGAACACGTTTGCTCTCCCTGTCAATCAACAATTTATGATTGTACAGAAAAAATGCATATGAAATAACATTTTCCCTTGTTTGCCTTGGTGTGGAAAGTACAAAAAAGCAGGACAATTACTCAAGTGAATCCATGGTCAAGACAGTGTAATGATAAGCCTAGAAAGCTTGTATTGTGCAGGCATTCAGGTGGGAAAAACATGGTAGTTCCACAAAGAAATCAGTTCTTTCCAATGGTAACGTCTCAGCAGCATAATGATTTTAGATTATGTATTGCCTGTCCAGTTATGCAGAGCACCACAGAGTGTGCCTTGCTCTTCCAGCCTCCCAAGAGGCTGTTTGTCCCTCCACCACTTGTAATAGGACATCTTGCCCTGTTACTGGAGAATTAGTGTGTGTAAAAAGTGAGGATTATGCTTTTGAGGCAAGCTGCTGAGCAGGTGGAAAAGGTGGTCCTTAGGGATATAAGCCTTGCACCAGAGGCAGAGCGTGCCCAATTCATGAGTATAGGGTTCTTATAACTTTCCAAAATGAAATCTAAAATAGAATCTTCTGAATTGGGAAGTGCAAGATGTGTGACAAGGGTCCATTGCAGGCTGGAAGTGACATTGATGAGCCTTTTTTTGGCAGTGTAAACTGTGAACGGGTATGCTGTGGCTCTACACTCCCAGCACAAGGGGGAGTGGAGCCCTGGTACATATGGCTATCACAGCGGCCATACAATCAATGCATTTCTCTGGCTTAGTTGTCCTTGGGAACTTCTAGATATAGGAGCCACTGCAAAGCATGCTATGTTTGATGCATACTGCCCCTCTGGCTGTGGAGCCAGTGCTCTGCAGTGTTCCAGATGACTGGGCATTTACTATATTTACCTGAATCCAAGGCAACTTTGAATTTAAGATTATCCCCCTCCCCCAATAATTAGATTCTATACATGAAAACTGATCATTTTGTTATAGTTTTTCATGTATAAAATCGAATTAGTGGAAGGCTGTCTTAAATTCTTCCCATCCACTGCTGTGATGGGGAAAGTAGCAGTGGGGAGGGGAAAGGGGGCAGACCCTGCCCCTTGCTTCCCTGTGCCTTTTTCTGTTCCTGTCTCCCACTCTGTGCCCCTCTGCCACGTGCCTCCCTGCTGTCTGAACCTCTGTGCTTGTGCCTTCCCCTTACCGCTTTCCCCCATGCCTGTGCCTGCCTCCCCACTCCCTGCCTCCCTCCCCACCACCATTCCCTCCTGCAGCCTGCATCCCATGCACACTGCCTCCCTGCCAACTGGGCAAAACCCCCCCACCATTGTTTTAGATTCCTGTAAATACAGTAAATGTCTGTATGCACATTTCCTTCTATGATTTTCTGACACTGCTCATTCTCTCTGGAAATTCTTAGTGCTTCAAATGAATGCCTGTCCACACCCTAACTCATTGGTCAGCAACCTTTTTAGGCTGCAGAGCAGAGTGACCCAGTTCAGGTGCAGGAAGGCAGGCTTTGGGACCAAGTTGCCACTGCTGCTTTTCCCCATGGTAGCATGGGGAAGATGACTGTCACTGAAGCCCCAGCCCTGCAGGCTCGATCAAATGGTTCTGTGAGTTGTAGGATACCAAGCCATGCCCTAATAGAATTCTCCATGTTTGTACAATTCACTGAGTGGTAAATCAGGCATGGTATTATTCTGTGGCTTTGCATACTTTCAAGCACTTACTGTTGTACTAGTTCTAGAAAGAATTTCCTTGCCTGTGCTTGGCCTCTTTTCTGCTTATTCTTTTTCTCAGCATAAAAATGGAGACTGTTACAACAAAACCTGCCTAACTGGCTGCACATTTTGTATCTTGGTACAGTAATGACAGTCTGTCAAGTATACTTTTCTAAGGGCTAGAAGGGGAACTAAAATAAAAATTACAAACTCCTTGAATCATTCTTGTGTAGTTAGCCATGCATTTCTTGGATTGCCAAGTCTTTGGGACAGGATCTGTTTTCTTATTTCTCTTATACAATCCTTAGCACACTCTAAAATGTTTCAATACCTATTCAATAGTTACTAGGAATCAGAACTGAAAACAGTATTCATGTTAAAATTTTGGCACTGTATCATTTATTGAAAGTTCTGTTCACATATGTAGTCTTTGGTTTTTAGAAATGCCTATTTAAATTTAACAAGATGGTGTTAGTGATTGTTCAAGCTATATAACCTTACCTTGCATTTATTTCCCTTTCTTTTGTGTGACATTAGCAATTCCTTCTACAAAATTATTAAACATGTAATTTTAAATTATAGTGGATTAAAGAACAATGACACTTAGAAAAAAGTATAGAGTTCTCACAACATCTCATTCTTTTTAGTTTCAGCTTGAATAGAAAATTAATAGCTATTTAAACCTGGAAGTGTTTTGACATGCAATTTTTTTTGTTGGCCAAGTGAAATGAAGCCTTATTTTGAAGACAATGACACTTTTCTCTCTGTAATTTGACAACTTCTGAACATTGCATCTGATCAGTTCCAAATTTTCAGAGACTATTCTAGTCTAGGCATCAGTGGGAAGAATCCTACTGATTTTAGTAACACTTGGTAAACTAGAAAGACAAAAAAGGAAATACACAGAGCCTCTGTCATCTGCTGAGCAGACTATCAACTTATAGATAATAGTCTGTAGATAAAGAATACATTTATGACAGCTGTTATCAAATTCTAGCAGTCCCCTTCCACCCCCTAGCCCATACCTCTCCTCAGCGTGTTGTGCCAATAGAGTTTAAATGTCAATGCTAGACAGCAAGAAAATAAATAATGGTGGGAGACATGAAAAGAGAATAAGGCACCTTGTAATAAGGAAAAGAGGAGGTGAAGTGGCATGCAGATCCTTGGTTCTGGAGGAAGGGGCAGATGGGGCCCTGGGGACAGAAACATTTGATGACACTTATTAGGAGAGAGGACGTGATGGACATACAGAGCCCCTGGCATGGGTTGGGGTGGGAAATGGGGATAGAAGCAAGGGCTTATGCAGCCCCTGCATGATGGAGAACGGGGGAAAGACAATGAGCATATAAAGAGCACCAAGTATGTGGTGGGAGTAGCACATGGAGTCCCAAACTTGAAGGCACTCAGGCTTAGGGTTTGCAGGGAGCCCGCAGAAGAGAGGGATGGCAGTGCAATGCACCCGGTGGGGGAGGGAGCAGAGGAATGAAGAGAACTCCTGAGGTATGCAGTGCACTCGGCCTATAGAAGCACATACACATCGCTCTCTAGTTTTATTTTAAACTTAATGAAATGCACACTATAAGAAACGGAGCTGATTGGAGATGATTAATTGCATACTGAACCACCTCTGAAGGCTGGAGTTCTGACTTGACTTGGCAGCAATAACAGGCAAATTATCCATTCTCAGGATGGTCATTTAGGAACTTCTGAGTTCACTGAAGTTACTGATTATAGTAAGAGGTCACTCTTCAATAATGTAAACCTGAGTATTAGATGGTTCTTTGGGATGAAAGAATGCATTCCTTCTGAAATGCAGACTGTGTATTGTCAGGCTTTGGAGGCAAAACAGCAAATGTGAATCAGTTCATAGACTTCTAAAGCACTTGTCAAACCATGCAGATTTTGGTTAACGTCTATTGCTAAGCCTCTTAGAAAATATGTATATTTCATGCTGTCCTGGATATGTTAATGGTATGAGAAGTAGGAAACTTTACAATTAGGGGTGCACTGATCGAGATTTTGGGGGCCGATACTGATAGCCGATTTTTAGGGAGGCATATTGGCTGATACCGATCAGATTTCTGATACGGCATGGAGAGCTGCGTGCAGCTGGTAAGTCTGTTCTGGTGGAAGGTGGGGGTGGGGAAGGGTCATGGGCAGGTGTAGATCAAGGTTCCTGAGGTGAGGCAGGGAGTGGGGCAGGGGCTGAGGCAGATACTGCCCAGCTAGGGCAGGGCAGGGTGCGGAACAGAGCTGTTTCATCCAAAGGGTGCGGGGAGTGGGGCAGTGGCTTCTACCACTGTGTGCACCCTGGGAGGGCAAGGGGGTATGTGTTCCAGGATTTGTGTGGGGTGTGGGTGGGGCAGGCTGCAGCTGTGGGCTGGGGCTGTGCCGGGCTCTTCTCAATGGGGGCTGGGCTGGACTGTGCTCAGGGTGGGTGGCGGTGTGGGGAAGGGTTTACAGGGGGGCTTCAGCCACCCCAGAATCCACTGTAGCCCCCCATAACTCTCCTTCCAAGCGCCGCTGTCACCCACCCTAAGCACAGACCTGGCCCAAACTCCCCATGTGCCGGGAAGAGACAAGTACAGCATAGCTCCCCCGGGCCCTTCTGGGATGTGCACAGCCACCCCACCCCTCAGGCACCCCAGATGAGCTATGGCTCTGTCCCACGACCACCCTGCTTGGCTGGGCAGTGCTTGTCTCAGCCCCACTCTCTCCCTGACCATGGGGGCCTTGATCTGCACCCCTCACACTCCTTCCCTTCCTGCTCCCATCTATCACAACAGACTTACCAGCTGCACACAGCTCTCCAAGCTGCCAAGCTGTGCTCCTTGCCAGCTACGTGCTGCGCTGAGGCTGTGCGCATGCATGGGCATTTATCGGCTAAATTATTGGCCACATCAGGCCAATTTCCAATACATTCAGTTTTCTTTATGCTGGTGCACCTCTATTTACAATACATCTTTGCAGTATGAGAGCCTCAAAATAATGATTTCTGTGATAGAACAAGGAAATATTTTTTTCATAAAGAGCTTAAGGGGACAAAGGTCTTTTTGAAGTACAGCTGGTAAACAGCACATATGCTAAAACCACTGCCTTCTCCTGTGAATCTCTCCTGAAGAAATTTGTGGCTCAATTAAGTGTAATCAGTATCTCCTCTTACACTACACCTAGTGGGATACCTCCTCACTGTCATTCTTGATCTTCCAGTCTTGTGGCAGTAACTCTCCTCCTTAGCTGGTTATGATGAATATTTAGTGTCAAACAGAATAGTTTGGCCACATACAAGTGTTATGTTTCTACTGGGAGAATGTCTATTCTCTCAGTAGAAATGACAAGCATGCACTAAATTTCTCCTGGGGGAAACATGTCCCTTCTGGAAGTAGATCTTCCAGGTGTCAACCTAGAAGATCTCCCTTGAAAGAGAGTTTCTTTGTAAGAGTAAACATTTGTATATTCTCCTCACCCTCTGTTCTAGGGGGAGTGGGCAGCAGCAACAGCTGCGTCCTGCCTTTTCCCAGGGTTTTACAATTAGGTGAATCAGTATAATAATATGGAAAAGACAAGCTAGACCGGGCAAGAGCTGAGGGTCCACTTCTAAAAGAAGAATCATAGAACATTAGGGTTGGAATCCACCACAGAATCTCATCTGCAGGACCACCCCCAACTATCTTCCCAGCCAAGGCTTTGTCTATCTGGGTCTTAAAATCTTTCAAGGATGTAGATTCTACCACCTCTCTGGGTAACCTGTTCCAGTGATTTTATTACCCTCATGAGAGTTTTTCCTAATATATAACCTAAACTTCCCTTGCTGCAACATGAGACCATTGCTCCTTGTTCTGTGTTTGGCCTTGCGCTCCTGTCCCCCCACTCACCCTTCGATGTTTGGCCGTGCTCTACCCCCCACCTAGTCTTCTTTTCTCCAGGCTAAATAAGC
>NW_017728931.1:56393048-56440693 GCF_001723895.1 Crocodylus porosus
AATATATAACCTAAACTTCCCTTGCTGCAACATGAGACCATTGCTCCTTGTTCTGTCATCTGCCACCACTGAGAACAGCCTAGCTTCATCCTCTCTGTAATCACCCTTCACGCAGTTGAAGGCTATTATTATATACCATCCCCCACCTAGTCTTCTTTTCTCCAGGCTAAATAAGCACAGTTCCTTTAGCCTCTCCTCATGTCATGTGCCTGAGCCCCCTAACCATTTTTCTTGCCCTCTGCTGGACTCTCCAATTTCTCCACATCCTTTTTGTAGTGGGGATGGACACAAAACTGGACACATTACTCCAGATGTGGCCTCGTCAGTGCCAAATAGAAGGGAATACCCTTGATCTGATGTCAATGTTCGTATTAATGCAGCCCAGTATGCCATTAGTCTTTTTCACAACAAGGGCACACTGTTGGCTTATATTCAGCTTATTGCCCACTGTATCCACCAGGTCCTTTTCTGCAGTGCTGCTGCTTAGACAGTCAATCCCCAGCCTGTAGCAGTGCCTGAAATTATTCTGTCCTAAGTGCAGGACTTTGCATTTGTCCTTGTTGGACCTCATTAGATTTCTTTTGGTCCTGTCCTCCAATTTGTTGAAGTCTCTCTGAATCCTTGCTCTGCCCTCCAGCATATCTACTACTCCTCACAAGCTTGGTGTCATCTGCAAACTTCATCCTATCTTCCAGGTTATTGATAAAGATACTGAACAAAACCAGTCCCAGGACTGATCTCTGGGGCACTCCACGATACCAGCTGCCAGGTAGATATTGAGTCATTGACTACTACCCTTTGAGCTGACAATCCAGCTAGTTTTCTATCTGCCTTACAGTCCGTTAGGTTCTTCTGTTTGCTTCTCAACCCATCCAGAGGGAAAGACATATATGTAGCATGCATTTTTGCTTAAGACCTTATTTTATAATTTTCAAAAATTTAGTAAAATTCAGGAAATTGCATAGAGCAGGGGTTCTCAATGTTTTTATGGAAGTGGCCATGGCCCGGCAAACCACAGCCCAGCAGCCACAGCCGACTGTGGCCAGAATTTCTGGCCAGCAGACAGGTAAGGATACCCCCACCCCCAGACAGAGGCAAACACTATGCTGCTGCGGGCCCTGCAAAAGGAGCAACAGCCTCTCCACCCCGCTCTGGGGGGCCGCGGTTTGCCATTCTGTGACCACATCTGGTCTGGCAGCTGACTCACCGTGGCCCAGCACTGGGCTGTGGCCCAGGGATTGAGAACCTCTGGCATAGAGTATTTCAAAATTTAATGGGGGGAAAAACTCAAAATCCTACTTCACCCAGTTTCTAAATGATTCTCCCTGCTGGTCAAGTCTCATTGGTGTGTTTTAGGATGGAATTAATTCTTTCTTTTTATTAGCTGGGCTTATGCTAGAGGATATGTTGATGAAACTGAGGAAAAGAACATCAGACACTGATTTCATGGAGCAATTTTTAATAACTTCTAGGTTTAAAAAGGTATTATCATTTTTCCCCAAATAATGGATTATTTTTGGACTCAGGGTAAGCCTAAGAATTCTTAGGTCATACTGGTTTTTTTGGACAAATTTGTTGGGGAGTAGGTGAGTTAAGAAACGGGTTAATGAACTCTGTTTTCAACCATAAATATACAACCTTAAATGACACTTATCCATTACATGAAATGCTGAAGATGATCACAAGGGAGAGAAAGAAAGACTGACCTGTCAACTTCAGGATCCAGTTTAAAAAGCTTTTAAAAAAGCCAATGCAAATGGTTGAAAAGGAGAAATTATTAGTAAATTGGGAGGACTGTAATAGGTAGTTAAACAGGTGAACACTGAACTGTCTAGGAATATAAAATACCAATATTAAATTCAAACTTGAAACAAGAAGAAATAATGTATGAATAATACACCTCTGAATGTGAAAGGCAAGAGTGCTTGGAGTTTGCTAGATATTCTACAGTGTCTATGTGTATTGTAGCTAGGGTTTTAATGTAGACAAAAGGAAAAGTATGTACACAATGTGAATAATACAGTGAAAGTGTAACCATATAAAGCTGTTGGATAGACATAAAAAGGGCAAAAGATCTAACATTTATATTATACAGTAACTTCATAGGACAGTTCAAATAGGTCAGACTCATGATATGAGAAGTGAGAGTCTTTTTATTTATTCAAAATTTAGAAATGTATTTATATAAAAGAATGTTTCACGGTTCTGTCATTTACACCTTATACTTCATCTGAGAACTGAGTCACTAATTACAGTCTGATTGAAATTTAACTCCCCGTCCCAATGATTTCTTTTGTACCTCGTTGGTACAACTCTCTACTTCTCATTATGTAAATTCCTGGCAGTACTTAATTTACTGTCTTTAGTCTTGTGCTTTCATTTTGAAAATCAGGTAGCTAGTACTAAGCTTGATAGAAGACTTGTATATTAACGGTGTTGTTTAGTTTTTAATGATTGTTTGAAAATGTTTGCATAATACCATTTGTGTTGCTGTTCTGTTTGTTCTAGAAGGAGCAGTCTTAAAACAACAGTAAGGTGCTTTATAAATTGGCAAACAATATTCTTTATATTTGAGGCCTTCCTCCATCACAGCTGATTAGAATAAATATTCTGTTGGTCATGAAGCATCCAGTACAGGGCTCTTTCTTTGTTTTTTGTCTTCTCTTGTTTAATAGCTTATCCACAAACACAGGTACAGAGGAGAACAGGAATCCCTATATCAAGTCTCCAATATGTTTCAAAAGGGAAGAACAATCAGACAAGTGGGTTTTTTTGTGTGTTTCTGAAGAAAATTCCTGCACATAAACTGCTTTTAGAAACACATAAGCTGGTTTTAGGTTGCATGTCTGTCTCTTCCCTGGATATCCTGTGGTGTTCCTCATTCATTACTTTCTCCTCCTCTTTCCTCCATGTTGTCTGACCTTTTCATACACATTAAATACATCATCTTATAGCAGAAAGCATCAGACAGTGTTGCCACATGTAGATTGGGTGTAGATTATAGACTTACTGAGCCTAGCATCACACCTTCAAACATGCTATGTGGCTCAGCAGTGTTAATTAACCCATTCTTGGCACTACCCCAGGCACACCTATACTGTTTCCAGACTAAGCAATAGTTTATATGAAGCCATGTGACATGTTTGAGGGTCTTACTTTCAGGCAAGGTAAGTCTGTTTTCTATGAATTGCCATAGTCTTAAAGTTATTTTTCTTAGGTAGTCAATAAGTTGCTTTATTATTAGTTTTGTTATGTAGAAGTTCTTGAAGAAGAGGTGTGGTAGGCAACAGGTGAAGTTTGTTCTTGAATATATTCTTTAGATTTGCATGTTGTCTGGGCTGTAATTCCTGGAAGTGGGGATAGTTTGCATTCTGTTTGTGATGGTTTGTTACAGGATCAGTCTATATGTGGACACAAAGCAGTTTACACATAAAACATACCTAGGCTCAGTATCAAAGATTTCTCTGGGACTAGGAAGTTGTCTTAAAAGCCCTTTTATTGTAGAGAGCACACTGCAGTCAGGCACAGGCTGTTGGCACTGAAAGGTAATATATGATGATAATCTTTTTTTCCCCTCTCTTTTGAATTATACACTAAGCGAAAAATCATTCAGAATATAGTCTGCCTGATTTTCCAGGTTGACTTTTCAACTTACCATATCCTTAACGCAGAACATGCTTTCAGTAGTACCTAGTATGGCTCATGAAAAGCAATTAATAAGTATCTTCTGGCTCTGAAGAAATCATTGTGCTCTTTGCTCTATGTAAGTTTCTTAATTGCTAGGATAAAATTAACTTTTAAAGCATTAGCAGTAATAACCATTGTTTGCCTTCTGGGGGAGGTTCTTTAGCTAGGGTACTTTAGGGCTGTTCAGTGATAATTTTATCATCTTCTGACACATCAAGAGATACCTGCAAAAACTATTTAATTCAAGTGATAGGGTCCCAGCTTTAAGATCTCTGGAGAAGCTCACAAAATGTTTGAATTTACATTTGTCTTAATTATCTGAGTTAACCAGTATTTACCATAAGAGAGACATGCTGATAGCCTTGTGGTTTTAGGTTCTGCCTTCCAGGGACTGTCTTCCTCTCTGCTTATGTTTGTATCACGTCTGGGCTAATCTTTTCTATTGAATATTCTTTCTTTTTATGAGAGATTTTTGCCATTTGTGCTTTTAAGAGAATCATATATTCTTTTACTTCACTGGGGTGCGCCCTCGCTTTAGTGCATAATTTTTCATAGACACCAGTTAACCTTAATGGGATTACTGCAAGTGAGCAGGCACATAGTAGCATGAGCAAGGACGCTAGCAAATCTTTTTGGTGCAGTTGGTACCATTGAAATTACTTTCTAATAGATCATTTTCATTTTCAGATATGAATTTTTTCTACTTGGGGCCCAACTGACTGAGCTGCTTTTCAACACATCATGTGAGGCAGGGAATGTTTTTTTTCTGTCATTCTAACTTCTTTAGATCTCAAAAATTGTCCTGTGCCACACTGGATAACACTGTGTAAGTTTTCTTTGGAGAGAGTGTCTGATCCCAACAAATTCTGGACTAATCTGGAGGTTAGGATGTTTTCATAGAAAGGTCAAAAGTGTTCAAGGCCTTGCTGTATCTGATTAGAAACTTAAACTGGAACCTCTGACCTCTGGCTCTTGACTGTTCTCTAGTGGATTTCCATAATTTTCACCAGAAAACTTTCCTGATGGAACTTTTATTGTAAATGGCATATTCCCTCAAGAAGTTTCATCTTTGACTAATCAACATTTCTCAACATTTCTCCTTTTGCCAGAAATACCCTTTGAGTCTGGACTTCTGATAGTTTTGGAAAAATACTGTTCTACTTCAAAAAAATTGTTATGTAGGATTCCAGTGGGCACATCTACACATGACATTTAATTCAGTGCAATAAACTCCAGTGTAATTTGTACTGGAGTTTATTGCTCTCAGGGACAGCATTTACATGTGTGCCCAGGACCGCGGCATGTTAAGCTGGGGTGGCACAGTCCTGGTTGGTAGGGGTTTTGTGAGGGATCAGCCTGCCAGCCCAGGGATGCTCCTGCCCAGCTCAATGTGCTGCAGAGGGGGCTGGCTGGGGCACGAGGGTGCTATAGTGCAGGGCTAGCCAGCAAGTTAGCCCTGCACTGTAGCACCCTTGTGCCTCAGCCAGCACCAATCACTGTTTGCATGAGCATTGTGGTGGAGTAAATAGCTCCACCATAGTATAGAACTTGTGTTGGGCAGTACTATCCTACTGTGGAGTTAAGTAGTTTACTGACTTAATAGCATTGCTCATGTTGACGGTGACATTCTAGGCTAATTAGGCAACTCCACAGTAAGTGTCTTGTGTAGATGCACTCAATGTGTCACTTATTTTATCAAGTGTATATGGAGCTATTGTGGGGTGGAGGAGGGGCATGAGGGGAGTGGAGGAAGGTTAGTAAGATGTCCCCTGAGTATACTCTAGTTGACTGCATGAGTTTATGTACTGGATGTGGGTTTATATAGGTGGTGAAGGTCAGTCCAAATAGGACTAAGATAGGTTTGGGTTAAAATGCTTGTGCTTGTGTGTATCAACCCAAATATCTCTTCTTTAATCCCTTCAGCATATAGTATATGGCTTAATAACAGCATCATATCACTTTGAGTCAAGAAATATAAGTTGTAGAAAAGTTTTTGTCTATACATATTTATTTTAATTTCATTTTGGATTCAGATTTGATTAAAATTAAGAAAATTACAATTTTGATAGAATGAAAATTGTAATTTAATTTTATTGAAAAAACCCACAGGTTTACGTAAACATTTATATTGACTTAAATGAAGAAAAGAAGCAAAATTGAAAAACCAAAACATTATTGCTTTCTCCCTCTACATCCACAATGAGTTCTCCTACTTGGAGAGTTATTTGCTAATGTACAGCACAAACAAGCAATTAAAGCATTTGGCCTATTGCCTTATGCTAGAAGCAACCTTGTCTATTCCCTAGTTGGATCTAATGATGTCTAATCTGTACAAGAAGAGGGATCTTTTGGCTATTCCATTAAACCCTTTAATAAAAAGAAGTTACCCCTAATTCATACCCAGAAGAATTAAAGCTGATAATAAAAATGAATATAGCTGATGGATACATTACATAAACTGCCATGAGATCACCTAACTCACTTTCACCATTGTGTGATAACATGTTGTTTTAACTCATTAAGAACTGTAATGCCTGCATGAAAATGACCCAATTTAGAAATTCTATTATTAAAAACCCCACAGAACTAAGATGCAAATTCATCCTTTCATTCTTTTTAGGTATAAGATGCATCCTTTTTTATCTGTACTCTAATTAAGGGGCTTTAGGTTGCAAGAATGGAGACCCAAATTAGTAGCAGTTTTTTGTTTTGTTGATTAAACCATCAGACCTATTGATATTTTTGGTAGCCCTGTCATGCCTATCTGGATTTCAAGTGCAATGTCATCAACCCTATGTACAGAATACTGTTGGTGCCTGCCACTTTAAAATTGGAGCCAAGCAGCCAGCAGGTGCTTGATTGCGGTGGCCATTTTAGGTCTTTGGCCACCCATATAAACAGGGTAGTTTGCTGCTGGCAGGCCAGGCAGTAGCATCACCTGGCTGCATGCAACATCCTGGATGTAAGGGCAGGAGCTGTAGGGGATGGTCAGGAGGCTCCTGGTCCTGGGCATGACCTAAAACTGCACCCTGCTGGGAGTGGGTGGCCTGGTGGGGCTCTCAGTGGTGCGGGAGCCCTCAGGAAATGCCAGGCCAGTTACCACCCCAGTGAAAGATGGGTAGGGGCGCCTTAACTGCAGCCCTCACCTTCAGGTGGGTCATTTGTCATTGGAGGTAGTTGGAGCCAGGCATGGCTATGGCCACCTGAGCCCTGCGGGGCAAAACCCTGAGAAGTGAGAGTAGGGGCTAGGCATGGCTGTGGCCTCCTGAGCCCTGTGGGGTGCAAGACCCTGAGGAGAGGAAATTGGGGCCTGGCTTGGCTAGGGTCACATGTGCCCACTGGGGAGGGAAGCCCTATGGCCCTGGTGAGGGGGTGGTGTGGAACCCCAGTAAAGGGGTAGAGATGAGTGGCACCAGTGAGGGACAGAGATGTAAAGCCCCAGTGAGGGGGGCGGTGTGGAGCCCAACTGAGAGGGCGGAGATGAGTCCCAGTGAAGGGGGAAAACCAGAGGGCTGGGAGCCCAACATGTGTGTGTGAGTTTATAGAGTTGCCCTGGGAGGGGCCAGGGCAAGGTTAGACCCAGTTGGCTGGTCACCACCCCAGTGAGGGTCACAGGAAAGGCCCAAAAGATGGTACGGTACGTCTGTCACCCAAGGTATGAGCTAGCTAAGGCCTATGGCCTAAGGGGCCTGCCTCAAGAGGGAGCAAGGCACTATAAGTTGTTGATGTGAAAGAGACCCTGTGACAGGGGGTGGAGTGTGTGAGGCCCTGCCGAGAGGAGGGTGGTGTTAATGTGTGCATGTCTGAGGCCTGACAATGAGGCCTAAGCTTGGCCTGGCTGTTGGCCGGGAGCATTGTGTCATCTGGATGCCATCTGCAAGCCTTGGGCTGCGGTGTAGGGGAGGAATGGAGCTGAAGATAGCGCCCCCTGGCTTTGGGGCAAGAATGGGCAGCCTCCTGCCTTAATAACTTGATTAATTAACAACAAGGTGTGGCAGGTGAGTCAGGTGGGTGGCATGCCCAAAGGCAAGTGGAGAAACTAGCACTGTGGCTAGTTGGGGAGACCTACATTGCCACAGCTTACTATAATTAGTCACAGTGATATTATAAAATATTGCATTTAGAAATGAATGTGAAAGGGATATTAATATTTTGTTTGTATTTTGGTTATTGAGAAGTGTCCCTCTTACATAGGATATAGCACTTGACTGCAGAGTAAGCTTGGCAGGAGATAGAACAGGGTGTGGGAGACTTTCCAGGTTTGTTTTTGCGTGTGAAAGAAGCTATGCATTCGAATTCCAGGAGGTCAAGGTTTGATTTAATAAACCATAAACTTATTATTCCAAAAGAAGACATCTTTTTGGAGGTGTAACATTTAACATGCATTGGGAGACAGATTGCCTCAGGACATTGCTAATGAGGTTCAGTAGGTGCAAAGTTGTTTTCATTTAATATATATTTAATGAGCTGTTTGGTGGATCTCTGTTCCAGCTCCTACTTCTCATTCAACACCATCCTTTCTCTGAACAGGCCATGCAGCATGAATTTAACCCAGTGTTCTTTGAGGAAACTCCCTTTTCCATTATACCATCGTTAACAGAGGAGTGTGTGTGGGGGTGGCACAGAGCCCCCCCCCCCCCCCATCTCTGCCCCAGAGGCCTGGCCCAGGTCCCCGCAATTACCCCAGGCAGGGTACCTCTGTTCTACCCCCACCTCTATCCCACTTCAGCCAGGCAGCAAACCCCAGCTGGCAGCTCAGAGCTGCTCCCTCTCTCCCCACTGAGAACCCCAGTGCAATCCCAACACACAAAAAATTAATCCTAAGGAACAAAAGGTTGAGGCCTAAGGTGCTGTAAAGCAAAGCACCTTCATCTAATACTTCATATGAGATGGGTTAATTTTTTGCATGATTGGCCACTTCAAGGTGCTCTACAGCCATGCATGCATGTCATATGCATGGCTGTAGAAGGCTTTTAGGGGCCTGATTGTGTGAAAAATGTAACTTCTCGAAGGGTAAAGTAAGGCACACAGTAACTTTCCTTCAAGTTAAAGCCAACCAGTGGGAGAGCTGGGAACAGAATCTTTGCATGTCATGCATTCAACTTAACACTTAAGTGCAGTTAAAATGCATGTTCAAGCACTTTATTACCATTGTGGTATTGCAAAGTTTCTCCCTGTAGGTGAGGATTATCCAATGTACTCCCTTCAATATGTCACAACATTCCAATAATTTGCAACCATTACAAGTGAACATATAACGACACCCTATTATAGAGTTCTCAGTGCCCTCCTCTTACTACTGGGGGACATTTTAGAACACTGTTCCCTAAAGTGCATATTATTTAATACAAGTGGATTTTCAGAGTTCAGAAGTTTTGCTTTAAGTTTCCCGATACTCTTTGCTGCATAGTAGCACCCCCTACCTATGTGCATCTGTCCTGGAAATCAATTATTTACCACCTTCCTTTAAACAATCAATTTATAAATACTGAAAGGCACATGTGGGATTTCATCCTTGTGTACTTGTCGGAATTCTAATTATAAGATTTATGAATCTGAGGGACAAAGGTATAGTTTAGAGCCCCACAAGAAAGTTACTGGGTATCATATCGTAATTCTGAAGGAATTATTTTAAGTTGGAACCTCAGCAAATATATTCTAAATGATGAAAAGCTAAAAAGAAATAAAAAACTTTAGGCCTACAAAACTTCAAGTGTCCTCAAGAGAGATGCCAAAATATTCTTTCACCCCTTTTAAATTAAAATGTATAGATACAGTACTTCTAACAGTGTGAACATTTGAAAATTTAGCATGATGAAATGTAGTATTATAGTTTCATCACTAAAAGGTCTGTTTATTATTAGAAAATAATAATACTATTAAATATGTAGTTGAGAATGAAAATTGTGTGTAAAGGGAGTACAACTTAAATAGTGAAATGCTTTACCATCCACTGTAAAGGACTGATGCATTCCCCTGGGCAAGGCTGCTTTATTTCAAGACATTTAAGGTAGAATGAATTATGATTTGCTGAAGCATCAAGAGATTTGGGAAGATTTCCAAACAATAATAAATTACCAGGTAAAATACCTCATTAAGTTGGAGCTGAAGCAATAAATATTAATTGCATATGGGAAATAAACTCTTATAGAAGTGCTGTAAGTTTTCTCAAAAAAGAAAAATGTTTTTGTGGAACTTCCATGTTAACTTTTACTGTATGTGAATGGACAGTTGAGTTCCCATGGACAACTGTAAGCTGGCCTAGTTCTTTCTACCCTGCCCCCTCATGGCATGCATATATAACGGAGACATTCTGATGAAGGATGGTTTTAGTGAAGTGTGAAGTTCCTAGCCTCAGCTTGAAGATGTTTAATCATAAATCCTCTTCATTTGTGCAGTTTTGATTGGTGTGTCACCATCTTCAACCTTGACATTTCTCTGTATTTTCTTGGTCATTTTTGTTTCCAGGGCTGTCTTCTGAAGGTATTGTATAGATTTCCCTTGAATGTAAGAACTGCGAGGTCAGAGGTGGAGTGGTGGTTCTGTGAAAAATATTCTCCAACTGGTGATTGGATGTTTCTGTCCTTTTTATCAGTTTTCCATCAGAAAAAAGATATAGAAAAAAAGTTAAAGTAGTTCATGAAATGAAATAATTCCGTTCTCTGAACTCTCGCATCTTCTGGATGCCTTGATTAATTTCCTTCATTTGAAGGTCATTATTTTCCCTGGAAAATTGATTATAATGATTAAGAAGTTTTATGCTGATTGATACTGATTTTGCAAAACTGATTCACAAGAGGGAAGCAAAGCAGTGCTTCTAATGGTATGCTATTTTCAACCTCTCTGGAAAGAGTAATGTAACTCCATAAAAGTACACATGATGAACAATACACATAATACTCAGCACAATAACTGGGGCGATTAAAATACGTCCCTATTTGCATAGAATGATATTATTGCATGTTTTATTCTTTTCTTCTAAGACACCGCTTTTTCTGGTTGTTTTTCCCCCTCAAACTTTTTAGGCAAATTCAGCTATGTGAGATGGTAACTTTTATGATCTTCAGTTACCTTCATTTATGCATGGCCTGTATAGACATTTTGGATTCCAGTGATTCTTCCCTGTACCCTACTGTATGTTGGTATTGTTGTTGAATGTTAGTTTGGATCTGATGCATCCATTATCCTGGCTTTTCAGTAATCTTTTTTTACTTAACTCATGAAAAGCACTTTGTGACAAGTACCCTTAAAGCAGTCACACTATTTCAGTGCAGTGGTCTTGTATTGCTGTGCAAATGGAGAATTTCTCTGAAGATGAGGACTACCTCATGCATGTGAAGCACCCCACCAGAGGGTCTTAATCTTGCTGTAGTCCAATATAGGCACAGGCTCTGAACTTGCATCAAGCTGACAACAAGTCCATGGCTCAGTTCTGCTTGCTTACACCTGGTTACTTGGCCGCAGTGTTTTTGTGTGTTGGGAATAGCAGAAGGTACAGACTAATATTTAATATAGTCTGGCTATGTCTGTAAGGTAAAATTACTGTCCTTGGTGGAAGTGCCCTCAAGCATACTGTGCTGCTCTATGCAGGCTGCTTTCTATATTGGAAGCAGCCTCAGAAGTACAGATTGGCTAATTAAGTTCAGGACAGACTAATTAGTTCACCCCAAGTGCTGTACTGTGACAGCTACGCTGCTTTCGTTTTAGGAGTAGCTATCTCAGAGCAGCACAGTGAAGAGATGCTTTATGATGTACTTGGTAGGGCTGATGAACTTGATCTTACAGACACAGGCTCTGTTGTTTATTTAAACCTTTTATATCTAAAATGCACTGTGTAAAAAGACTCACTTAGGTGCTAAATATGATTAATATAGAATAGTGTACATGAAAGATTTTTGGAGTTTTTTTCCTGCAGTGTGAGCTCAAATGCTAACAGAAAAACGTGACTGGGAAGTAAACCCATCTTTCTAGAGAGGTTCCTTGTCCAGTGGCCTATCTGCTAGAAATAACTAAAGGAGAGAATCTTCAATTCCGTACAAGGTCAGTAGGAGTTGAGGGTGTCTAACACCCTGCAGAAGCTATTCAGTAGGGCTGTGCGAAGCTTCGGTCATTGATTTGATTCAGTGGCGATTCGGCCCAATTCGGTGGCTGAATCTCTGAATACAAATTCAATCAGGAGACCCATTAATCTTTCTGAATTGAATTGGAACCCTCTGAATCAATTTGGAGAGATTTGGAAAGAGTTGATGTTTCGGACATAGACACAGCTTTAAATGTATTTTCTACATACCTCAAGGTACTGGGTGGTTCATGAACACTGAGATGGTGGGGTGGATGAACCATCCCACAGAAGCGTGGGGGGGGGGGCCTAGCACACTTGACAGCACCCCTGGCTTGGCAACTGCTGCCTCATGGGTCTGGAGGGGCACCCGGGGTTCCCCCATGGCTTATCGCTGAGCCACTGTGGATGGGGGCAGAGGTTGGACCCAGAAGTGGACCAGAAGTAATTCCAGTCCAATTCCAGGTTCACCACTGAGCACGTGCCCCGCCCCCCATGCTCCTGTGGGATGTTCCATCTTCCCCAACATTGCAGTGTTCATGAGCTGCACCTGGTACCTTGAGGTATGTAGAAAAAACATTTAAAACTGTGTCTGTATCAAATCAATGAATTGAATTGCTGTCCCCAATTCAGACCAAATCCGAATAGAATATGGTCCATTTCGTATACCCCTACTATTCAGGACTTAGCAAAATGTGGCCCTAAATCTTGAATTTGTTTATTTGCTGAAATAATCAACTTGTTCTTGTTTCTCCTGGACCACAGTTGTTAAATTTATCTGGCCCCATGGGCCAAATGAAGGGTATGGGCTGGTCTGTGGACCCACAGACTAGCACATACACTAGATCCAAAGGGCAGGGCCAGTTCAGTGTGGGTGTCATGTAGTGCATGCTGCGGACTGGCTCCATGAGCTGCATTCAGCACATACACTGGCTCCAGCCCTGTGCATGGATACTGTTTAAGCCTTTTGGCTTTTATTGACAACTCTAATGCAAAATGAATCATTTGGGCCTGGAGAATTTTTATATGGCTTTTTGCACATGCCATGTCAATCAACTCTGTACATAATAAACATCACTTTTTGATTTATGAATATCTAAGCCAAAGAAATAAAAATGAGGAGACATGTGAATAAGTAAGTGTAATTTAAATAAAGGAGAATAAGATTGCTTTACATATCTACTAATTTATATAAAGGAAAAGTCTTGAATTTTTTTAAAACTTTTTTTGTCTTGATTTAGCTTGGTGAATGGCTTGTTGCCTTTAGATTATGTTTCTGTGATCTCTGTCCTCTTAATTTGTTTTCTTTCAGTTTTGAAGTGATGTACTAGATTAATTTTGGAATCCAACGCATTAGTTTTAAGCCAAGCAATACGTGCTGGTGGAAGAACACATAGGAGAGAATATTGTGTGCACACACCCACGTGCCTGCGTGCGTGGATGTGTGTGTGAGAGAGAGTAGTTTTTTACTGGCATGCAAAGTTGCAGAGATTTTAAAATACATCACAACTTCATAACAAACCCTGGCTATAATAACCCCCTGCTTTTAACAATCCTAACAGCAGAACCAGTTTTTAAAATTATTATGACAAAGCAAACTGACTAACCCTTTTGTAATGATCATCCTTGTTTAATGAACTTTTCTCTGTCCCAGAGGGGGTTTGTTTTAATGAAGTTGCACTCTAGTTCTAGTGAAGATTGTATAAACTCCTTAAAATATTATAAATTCTCTTCTGTACTACATGGCATATATCAAGGACATGATAGTTGGTACACAGATTTTATCAATGCATAATTATTATGACTAACATATTTGTAAGTTTTGAGATGGCATTAGTGGAGAATTAAAACAGTAGGAAAGTGCAGTATTGCCCCACTTCTTCCATACATTTTCCTTTCCAAAGAGATCTGCATTGTCATAAACATCTACCTCTTGATGGAACACAGTGAACGTTACATTGAAGACACGTTAACTGCATTTAAAACATGAGTGTCCACACATTCAAGCAATAAAACATATTAAGTATGATCATATTGTAGCAAAATTATGAATTTCCCCAGGTGTATCTCCAGATTGTACCAAGTAACATGTGTTCAGCTATCACTGGACAGCTCTACAGAGATAATTTATTCAGGACTCTGGTATGGTGTGGTAGCTGGGACTGACAATTAGCTGATTGTACTGCACTGAAGCCAGTTTAAAACTGCCAGTGGTAGACACCTGGCTCACACCATGGATCCAACAGCAGGTATGGATCTAGTGGCAGGAGCTGTAGCCTCTCCTGTGCTTAGCTCCCTGTGCTGCCTTCTGCTCATTGCCAACAGCAGAGACTTGGCTTGCCTTGGCACGCCCTACAGTGCTGGGCAATGTAGCTTCGGCAGGCACAATTTGTGATGCAGCAGCTACATTGTCATATTGACGCACTCCCTCACTATAGTGCATCACTACAGCGACATAGTGACTAAAAATAACCATGCGCTGTCAGCATGGCATAGTAATGGCTGTGCTAAAGGAAGTCCTAAATGATGGCATGATAACAACGGCACTGTAGTAGGGGCACAGGTAGATGTGCCCTCTGTGCTTTAGTCATAAAACAAGACCCATGTGCTCTTTGGAGCTGTCTTTTGTATTTCGTATCTCTACAGTGCTTGCCCAGTAGGCCCTGGGTGCTTGACTCGGTCTTCTGTGGGATAACATAATACAAATAATGAACAATAAATAATAAGCTCTGGTGAGGTCACTAAGCCTTCAACACATTTGCTCGGGTTCATTCCCAAAGTTTAGTAGGTATTCTAGATGTGGGCATCAGGGTTGGCTACGCTAGGGGTCAGGGGGTGGAGTGGCCCAGCTCAGAGGTAGGAGGAGGAGTGGGCTGAGGGAGCAGGAGGCCTGGCTCGATCTGGACTTGTGGTGGGTAGGCCTTGTTCCAATCCTGCTGTGTGTCAGTGTCCCAGGTGTGGCTGGATCTGGCCATGTGTAGCTTCCCCTGCTTGCCCACCATCAAATTTCCCAACCTGTGGATACTCTGTGGGCTGGATGTCATGGCTCTGTAGGCTGAGGGTTGACCACCTGTGACCTAAATCATTCAGAGAATGACCCTAATAAGTATTACCTTCAGGGGTTGGGACAGACATTACACACAAACCCGTTTAAGTGATCAGAAACTGGTTTAAATGTGTAACAGAACAGAAGTTCAGTGCACATAAGCCAGTTTCAAAATGGCCAAAACCAGTTTGAGGTAAACCTGGTTGAAAGTAGTATCTGACTTAACTGATTTGGCTCAAACTGGTTTATGCAACGTCTGTCCCAGACCCCTTCTTGGTTTAACTTTAAACCAGAGTCCCTTGGCATCCTTGCATGCTCTCTGGGCTGGACTCTGATTCAGCACAGCAGGGCTGGCCCTGCCCCTCTGCTCCCCAGCCAGAGCAGGGACAGGCAGGGGCTGGGGGCTGGCTAGAAGGGGGTTTAATTTCCCCTTCTCTGTCCCACTGGCAGGGACCTGAGCTGGGTCTGCCAGGCACTTCCCTCCCTCACTGCTGCAGTGGGGGGGGGGAGGGGGCACCATGGCTGTTGAGGAAAAGGGGGCAAGGAGTGAGGTTATTCTCTCTTCTACCCCCACTGCCCCTGAGGGACCGCAGCTGAGTCTGCCCACCCTGACTGCTGCCAAGTGGCAGAATAAGCCCCATGCTGTTCCTCCTCCAGATGCTGGAGGGAGGGTGAATAACTCCCATCCCTGCCCCCCAAGGGGCCCTGCCAGCCAGTGTCTGGTCCCACCAGATGACAGCTGACTGTGGAGTGGCCTTCCTGGATCAGCTCGGAGGTGCTGGCAGGCCCTGTGCCCAGCAGCCACCTCTGCCACACCCGCTGCCCTGTGCAGCACCTGGGGCTGCAGCTGCACAAACAGCTGTGGGCTGGCTGTGGTGGGAGGCTGTTCTGTTCCCAGATGCTGCTGCCATGGCTGTGCTACACTGCTTGTGTGTGTGTGTGTGTGTGTGTGGGGGGGGGGGTTCTGCCCTGTGCCTGCAGCTCTGGCTCCAGATCCTGGGTGCCTTGGCAGGTAGAAGGCACCTGAGTGGAAGACTTCAGTCCAGGGGCTGCAGCCAAAGCTCCACGTGTGGGGCAGAAGCCACTGGATTCAAGCTCTCCCTCCTCCTATCACCTCCAGAAGCAACTGAGGAGTGGCAGGAATGGAAGGAGGAGTAACTGCTGCTGGTGAGGGGAAGCTGGCTTGGCCCAGCAGGGCTTTCTCCCCTCACTTCCAGCTGTGGCTCCTGCCACACTGTGCAGTACTGCTTGGGGTTGGGGGTGCGTCCTTCAGCCTGACCTCAGCCCCAGCCCTAAGCTTGGGAGTCTTTTCTTCAGCCTGGCCCCAGCCCTGAGTGGGGGGGAAGGGGGGCAGGGCTTCAGTCCAGCGGCTTCTGCCCAGCACGTGCAGTTCTGGCTGCAGCTCCTGGACTGAAGCCTTCCACCTGGGTACCTTCCACCTTCCAAGGCATCTGGGAGCTGTAGGCAGAGCTCCACACATGGGGCAGAAGCTTCCTACCCTCCCACCCAGAGCAGCATGGTGTGGCCATGGCAGTGGCAGCTGGAGACAGAACAATACCTCGTCCTGCCCAGCCCAGGTGCTGCACAGGGCAGGGGACACTGCGGTGGTGATTGTCAGGCTTGGGGCCCACTGGGACCTATGAGCTGGCCTAGGAAGCCTGCTCCCGAGCCAGCCTCCACCTGGCAGGACTAGTTGCCAACTGGCAGGGTCCCTTGGAGGGGGCAGATACAGGGGTAATTCTCTCTCCCTCTGGTGTCCAGTGGAGGGGACAGCAGGGGGCTTATTCCGCTGCTTGGCAGTGGCAATTGGGGCAGGAAGACCCAGTTGCAGCCCACCGGGGCAGTGGGAGTAGAGAGGAGAATAACCTCCCTCTCTGCCCCACCCTGCCTCAGTGGCTGTGGCGGCCCCCTGCTGCAGCAGCAAGGGAGGAAGTGCCCAGCAGACCTGGCTTGGGTCCTTGCTGGTGGGACAGGGAGGGGGAATTAAACCCTTCTTTGGCCAGGTCAGCCCTGACTGGACACCCCTCCCCACCTCCAGCACAGCTCTCTGTAGCTGAGGGCATGCTTTAGCACCCCCCCAGCTCCTGGCCTTAGCAACTGCAGGCACGTGCCCGCATTTTCTCAGTCCAGAGGGGACATCTGTTTTGTTACAACCTGGTTTAACCTAGGCAGGTTAGACTAACCTGCAAAGGTTGAATCAATTCAGGTTCCAACTTTTTGAATGTCTCTCCCTAGCCCAAGAGACGAGGAACCCTCCCTTACCTGCTGTTTCCCATGTCTCTGAAAAGGATGTAGGTGTAAATGGGTTGGTGGAAGAATGAGTGTAAGAGATTAAAAGTCACTAAAGCAAAATTTGACAACAAAAGGCAACAGGCAAAAATAATGACTGATATCTAATTATTTCCTATTACTTAAATTGCGTGCATGTGAGAGAGGCAGACAGATGGAGAGACTTTTTAAAACTTATATACCTATGAAAATCAAATGGTGAAAGTGCAAAGGCATGTGGCCTTCCCAGGAAGGACACTGTTTCACCCCCTTTCCCATGACCTTTGTGGTGTTACATGTAGAAGCAGCTGTCTATCCACGAGCTTGCAGGGGGCCTCCTTGATGAGAGAGAGAGTGAGTGTGCAGAAATAGTGTTGATGTGAGCATAATCTGCATTTTGAAAACCTAGCATCTGTCCTCCTTTTAAACATGGTTATCTGTTCTCATTTCAGTTACAACAAACAAAAATACTAACTACCACAGATTTACAGAAGCTATGTTGCAATTTTTCAAAGCTTGTCAACCACCTATCTTGATGAGCTTTTAAAACGTTGTATGCCCACTTACTTCTACATTTTATTGTAGTGATTAAAATCAGGTTATTTTTATATTCCCAGAACTCAGATTAGCTAGATGAACTAGAGTGTCTTTGGTATTGATGATACCATTATATACTACATGAAGTTCATTAATAAATTAACAACAGTACAGCTTGTTTGTTTATAAATGAGTTTCATTGTGGGTTGTTTAAAATGGAAAAAAGAGGCTGATTTTCTGTAATCTAATCCAGTAAATTACCTTTTTTATGCATTTGAGGGAAAGACAATTAGCACAAACCGAGAGGTTTTTATTTCCCAAGTAGATTTCAAATTTAACACAAATAATTTAGTTAAAAATAGCAGCTGGGAAAAGCTGGCATTAAGCTTTGCAGAATAACAACCTCATATTACCAAAGATCTTCACTTTCAATAATCACTTTAATCCTTATTATTGTTGTTTAAAGAGATTTAGAATGTATGCTTATTGCACTAGTCCTGTTTTTTTTCTAAATACATGTTATGATTTTTTGGGTTTTTTAAAACTGTTTCTGTTTTTCTAATGTTACATTTTACTTGCATATTAAGAGCTTGTCCTAGAAACAAAAACTAGAATTTTCCTGCAACACCAGGTGAAATTTAGTTAGACAGCACAATTTAATAACAAAAGCCTGTAAACTGCAAAGTAGTGCAAGTCTTTATTTTTGTCTTTCTTTGTCAGCTTTTTGCATTGTTGATTGAATTGCTGTAGTGCTGCTCTCAGTATTTTACCAATAATCTGATAGGATCTCATGACTGGCATTTTGCCTTTTTAAAAACCATCTCCATTGCTACAGCAAAGAATCTGAACCTCTAAATCAGCTGTGATGGCTGTTAGCCTCTTTTATTATTATTAATGTGCTGTTAGCTGAGGAATATTGAGCTGTAATTAGGAGCCAGTAAATTGCTGGAATAAACTTGAAAAGGTCAGTTTTCAGGCAAGAAACCTTTCATGTATGTTATCTTTATTTTTATGTCATAATTATTGATATAATGACATCCGTTTAATTTCTATTGATAAATGAAGATAAAATGTTACTTTAGTTCATAGTCTAAAAATAGTGATGATGCTTAAAGCCACATTGCAACATTATGGTAGCTATTGAATTTAATCTTAACCTTTTTATTTTGTTTTTACTATTACTG
The DNA here is from genome assembly GCF_001723895.1 of Crocodylus porosus. Classification (NCBI taxonomy): domain Eukaryota; kingdom Metazoa; phylum Chordata; order Crocodylia; family Crocodylidae; genus Crocodylus; species Crocodylus porosus. The sequence goes on from NW_017728931.1 coordinate 56,411,830, forward strand.
TGGATTTGTATTAAGTATGTGGAGAGAGGTTTTGAGTATTTGTTTAATGTAATAGTGGAGAAATGTGAGTTGTCCATATTCTGTAAATCATGCATGTTAAACTTAGGGCCATTTTTAAAGAGAAACACTTTAAAGTTAAGGCTAAAGGAACTTTTAATAAAAGCTAAGGAAACTGATGTGATAGAATGAGGGAAGCATTGGGAAAGTTGGTACTTCGGTCACCAGAGAATAGTCTTATAGTATTCAGGAAATATTTGCAGAGATAAAACATTCTCATGCAAAGAGTTAGGGTGATGTGGGACATGGGAGAATGTATAGATTGGAGGAGAAGCAGAGCTTATTTAAGTTTCTGAAATGTTGAATAGTTGGTTAATATTTATCCATCCTTTTAAGCCATGAGTGATTATAAAATAATAATATAGCCTTGGAAATTTAAGGAATACTGAGTTACTTATTACTTGACCTTTTTCTAACAGGCATCCATGCCAAGATCTTTCATGGACAGTGCAAATGCTAGGTCAAATATATTTTCACATTTTTTTCTACCGCAGATTCTTAAAGGTAAATTTTCCTTTTTATAAACTGTGTATGTGTCTGTGGGGGTTGGGAGAGGTACATGAAAGAGTATTATGTTTTGTGTAGTTGAGGTATTCTACTACTAATTTTCATATTTTAAGTAATATTTGTACATTTTTAATAGATGCGGCCCTTATTGTTGTAATCCACACATTCAGGTTATATTAATACTCTCTGGAAAAAGTGTGTGTATCTTAGTCTTCTGAACCCCAATTTTCCTAATAAAATGACAAATAGAGGGAACAAATATCCCAGTTAAACTCTAGCATTAACAAGACAGTAAACTAAAAGCGCACTGTTGAATTGCCTGTTCTTGGTCAAAGCCCTTCTAATTTCTGTTATATGTTGTAAGCTCCTTATGGTAGGGGTGTTGTTTGTATATTGGTAAATAAAATCTTGAAGCTAGAAGTCATGTTATAATTATTATTTTAACTGTCAAAATATCATCTCCCTTTACTTTGCAATGTTTATAATCCATATCCCTGTTGACTGTTAGTAATACCTTCAGGTTTTAAAATGGCAAAAGTCAGGAGTTGTTCCTCAGTTTATAGTAATTTGTAAAGTAGATCAAACATTTGTCTTGGGCATGACGGCATACTGTGTCAAACAAGGGTCTGTTACAGTGCAGTAATTATTTAACTGGAAATACAACACAACAATAATTGGATACAACATGTGTACTAAAACTAAGAAGCTTCTGAAAAAAAAGAAAAAGTCTTGGCAATTCCATAGGAGCACAAGGTTCTTTGGGTAAATGTGGTATCTTTTATTAGACCAACTAAATAGTTGGAAAAATTGTTCTTTGCAAGCTTTCAGGTACAAACACTCTTTTTCAGGCACAGGGTGCATCACTTGGCAATTTCATGATTTTAAAAAGGGACCTTTGGTTTTATTTAGCTCCTCAGCCATTGTTGTATAGTTTTAGCTTTTAAAACTATAGTGTCTCTTAAAGGCCAAAACCTTTAAGTAAATGAGGGCTTTCTTTTCCAGAACTTAGCAACAACATGTCTTCATGCATGAATTGATTGTACAGTTTAAAACCTTACTAGGTGCATGAAACTCAGTTTTCCTTAGAAAATGAAGTAAAAAAAAAAAAAAATCTTTTGAAAAAGAGGTATCTCTTTTGGTCAAACTTTTAAAGGGTGACCACAATCCCTTGAGTGATTACCATAGAATGTATGTCCCTACCTGCCTGCATCTTCTCCAAGACATCTCAGGGTAGGTCTGTGAAATCTTTTGATAAATTTTGGTAAATTTTTAAAAAAGTTTAGGGTACCTACATTATTTATGAAATAATAATTTGTAGTGAAAATATGTCATCTAGAATGCCTCCCCTTTGTTATACTAGTCTTAGGTTTCTCTCTCATGAGTGAGATAGAAAGAAGAAACTATGGTGAAGTGAGTTAATGCTATTTATTTTCACAAGCTTCAGGTCATGGCTGGGAAAGGGAAACAGTTTAATTCACTGTTACTATTATGTAACAGACTTCTAGCTTCATTATGGATTACACATATATCCATTAATGTGTAATGGATATATATAATGACATGCTTAAACACCTACATTATGCTGTGCACATATACTAAACAACATATGCATAATCTTTCTGCCTTTGCAGTTTAGAAACCAGCTCTGTGGTCACTTTAAGCAGCAGTTCTTAACCTTTCTAGACCCAACAACCCCTTGTTAGGCTGAAGGCACCCCTCTTTAGGCCCAAGGCACTCGTTGCAACATGCTAGTTCTTAGTTTTTGCTTGTTTTTTGACTGCAGAAAAATAACAGAACAGTCTTTTGCTGGCAAAGAACTCAGAATGATCACAAAAGGTCAGAAAAAGTTTACTGCTAATTATTCCTATTTGAATATCTGGGTTTATCTGTGAATCATGTTTACACACCTAACAGTGCTAACATTGTGTGGCACCCTGTAACAAAAGCCTGCTCCAGGGGTGGCTGTGATGCATCTTGGTGGCCCCTTAGCCTCTGTTCCATTCTGTTCTCAAAGCTACCTCTCTCTGCTTTCCTGCCATGCCTTGATGTAAATATATATTTAAAAAAGGGTGGCTGCCCCAGGGATCTCTGAGTGAGGTCTCATCCACTCATGACCTATAGTCTAATTGCTCCATTGCCTTAAGAGCTAGTTTTCTGGCTTCCTCACCTCCCTTTCAAGCCATGCCCAAGCCTTACAGATGTTACTAATCAATCACTTCTCACACTACCAATCAATCACTTCCTAACCTCTGCCATGCTTCTGGGCTCAATCAATTTAGTGGCCTCTCTAGCCCCATCTCTGCCCCCATCTGGGCACTGGGCTCTGTCTAGCCCCTGTTCCTGAGATCTGGCTCTGCTCCCAGGCTTTCTGGGACCTCCAGCCTCTCTCATTAGTCCCAATCCCAAACCACTGGTGTTCTCCAGGCAAGTCCACATTATGCTACTTGCCTGCCCTGTTCCTGGGCTCAAGTGTATCCCTGGTGTGAGTCAAGAGCATCTCTGCAGCCCTTCTTCTCAGGAGCTCTTCCTTCATGGCTTCCAGGGCCAGACTCCCTGCCCTAGCTTAGGCTCTGTGCTAATATTCTTTCTGGGCCTGGCCTCCTTACTGGTTAGGTGTCTTCCGTTGTCTCATTGGATCACTTTCTGCAGCCTTTGTCCTCTTAAAGTAACAGGAGCACTAAACTCCCTGTTATACACCCATAACAAAATCTCAAGGCATCACAGGGCATTGTGCTATCCTGATTGAGAATAACTGCTCTAAAGAATCAGAAGTTGGATTTTTTTGACATTATAGAAACAATTTAACATAGGCAATTAAGTATTCTTTAACATGTATGTATCTCCACTGTTACAGGAATGCACTGTATGAGGGCCTTGTTACACTTTACAGTGTGATCCACACAAACGTTCATTGGCTTAGTGCTAGCTTGGAGTTTGGAGCAGTCACACCTTTAATATCTGTGGGGAGTGGCTTTAATGGAACAGGAGCTCAGTTGTGTGCGTCATAAATAATCCTGCCCTGTCATGCTGTACTTTTGAGCTGTAAGTGCTTTAAACCACTTTAAAGTGTTAATGAGGGGACAAATTCATAAGGGGAGAGTAATATGAAGTAGGTGACAATCTGTTCACCAGGGCACCCTCTGGAATGACAAGGAACAATGGCCATAAGCTACTAGAGAGAAGGTTCAGGCTGGACATTAGGAAAAAGTTCTTCATGGTCAGGGTTGCCAGAATCTGGAATGGGCTCCCAAGGGAGGTGGTGCTCGCCCCATCCTTGGGGGTCTTCAAGAAGAGACTGGACAGGTATCTGGCTGGGATCACATGACACCAGGGTTGGTGTTCCTTTTCTTGCCTACTGGGGGCAGCAGGGTCAGACTAGATGGCCCACTGAGGTCCCTTCTGACTCTATAAATCTATGTTGGCCAGTCCAGAGGTTAAGAGCTCCAGGAGCTGCACAAAATTACCATGTAACAAGGCCCTAACTGATATTCACATTGAGGAGAAGACAACTTGGTTCAGTGCTAATCTTGAAAAATTCTTATTCTTAATTTATTTTGTTTAGTATTTACGTATTAGAACAGGGGTGTCAGATTATGGCCTGTGGAACTGTATCCTTTAACACACAGTGCTGCCTGTGGATATTGGACAGGCTCCATGTGCTGCATATGGTACTTGAAGCCTGTCTGGAACAGGCTGCATGTGGCAAGGTGGTTGGAATAGAGACGGGCAGTGCACAAGGCACATAGGGCCAGGCCACGGTATGTACTGCACAAGGCACTTGCACTGCACTGGTCCTGCACAATAGATTTGAGGGTGGTCCACAGCAGGTCCATAGACTGGCTTTTCATGCTGGGTGCTGCTTGCAGGGCTGGTCTGGTGTGGGCACCACATGTAACAGATGCCCCAGCCTTGTTCTTTGCACTGGGTGCCACATAGGACTGGAGCATATGTGGCATATGCTGTATGTAGTCTGGGGAGTGCATTGCACATGGCATGTGGGGCCAGTCTGGAGGTACATTCTTCATGTGGCACATGTTATCCCAGCTCTGCACACAGGACCAGTGGCCAGTCTGGATTGGGCCCACAGATTGGCCCTGTGTGTTCCAGTGCACAGGGCCTATCTGGCATGGGTGCCCCATGCAGCATACACCTCAGACTGGCCGGGGCACAGTGTGCAGCATGTGCTTTGGACAAGGCCCACGTGCTGTACATGAGGTTGGGGCTGGTGCCAGTATGTGCTGTACGCCGTGTGTACACGGCACCCAGGGCCAGTCCATGGTATGAATTGCATGGAGTGTCTGAACTAGACCAGCACATGAAGAGGTCTGTGGGCACAGTCCTGCATGCAGGCTGGTCTATGGGCCCAATTCCACTTGTAGGCTGGCCCTTTACTACTCATCTGAACAAGGAGGCAGATGCATTATGCACCCAGTGATGGCAAGGTAGATGTTGTCGTTGTTCACCATTTAGAAGTCGATTGAAATATTAAAAAAATAGAGGATACTGTACAGATATGAATCACTCATTGAAGTGACACCTTGTATTTGTGTCAAGAATAGATGGCTTTTAGAAAGGTACCACATTTTGTTGCATTTCCAAATTGATCTGGGAAGCCAAATCTGGTCTCCAGCAAGGGGAAATCAGTTCTCAAATGGGTATGCAAGCTGTCCCTACTGCAAGGCAGTTGAATGCAGTTATGCAAGAGTGGAGCAAGGCCCAGTGGCTTTTTCCCTGTTTCTTGTGGTTACTGCCCACATAAGGGGAGAAGAAAGTGTATAAAAATAAGAAAAGGAGGTAGTAGTGGTTTTGAAGTAGAAGGTTTTGAAATAGAGTGTTGAAACATGGCCTTTTTTCTAGATCAGATAGGGTCTTTGTGGTAGACAAATTGATCCAGAGAGATGAGAGAAGCCAGGTTTGTGACCTAAGGTATTAACTTGTATTGGACCAAGTTGTGTAGTGGAGAGAGATGAGATGTAAGATTTTGGCTTCAAACTTCTCAGATCTGAGAAGAGTACTTGAAAAAAAATGTGAGAAGTTAGGTTCCCTATTTGAACTGCACTTCTAATGCTGCATTTGTGTCCCTCTCCAGGAAGAGAGACAGCAATATGTTTATGAGAGTCCTTGACCGTGGAAGATTTAATCTGGCCTCTAGGTGCTGGAGGTGAGAAGCAGCAGGTCTAGGACATGATGTCCCTGTTTCCTTTGTCTTACAGAAGTCCATCTGGGAACACTTGTTCAAATTTTTGTTGGGCATAGAGAAGTTGGGCCAAACATGGTACAATAAGACAGAATAGTTATGACAGCCTCCTCCCTGAAGAGAGTTTGAGAAGACAGTGTGTGACATCTCTTGAAGAGCCAATCTGTAGAGGAAGTGCCCTGCCACATCTCAGGGGCTTTGGATGTCTATAGGTTTAAGATGACAAGCCTGTTCATTGTGTGGAGGGAAGATAAGAACACCCTTTCTCCCTTTCCCTCTATTTCTAACTGAAAGACTAGAAGGAAACTTTAAGTTTTTCTTTGTTTGCTTAGTCTCCTTTTGTGGGTTTTCAAATGTCAGGACAATGGTGAATCCAGATTACTTTTCTTGCTTCCCTCTTTCATGTTTTAGTGCTTTTTCTACCAGGTAGGTGGTTGGAAATTGTTTCAAAATTATATTGGGTTTTGGCATCATTTCCTGTTTCCTTCTGTTGTGTTTTTTATTGGAATATGTCTACAGATAATAACTTACACACTTCATATGTAAGAAGTTATTAGACATATCCCCAAAAAGATAGTGGCAGACAACACAATCATCCTTAATCCTTTTATTTATACAAAGTAATGAAATAAGGGAGAAAATATCATGACCGAGTTAGTTTATACAATATTTTAATAAATAAATGTATGTTGTCACATGTTTAACACAAAATTAAGTATAAAGTCCTTTAGGCTGCTGTTTGTGTTTAGAGTCTAATGAAGATGTCTAGGAGCTGAGAAAACTGCAGCATATTGAATGAAGATAATACAACAAATCTTTAATGAACAGTTCCCAAACAGATGAAGTGATATCTATTATACTTTTTGCTCTTTAGTTAGTTTGTGGGGAGGTTAAGATGGTATGTACTTCCTGTAGATATGCCTTGTGTGAGGCAGAGTATCTTGCAGAGAAAAGGATGGGGTAAGTGTATTGTGAATTGTGTATGGAGCTGACATAGTAGAAATGAGTCCTTAAGAATAATTGGTAGTGGTAGGGGATGCTGCCACTGTAAGAAAACATGTCTTGATGCCTCACATTCATGAAGAGATTATATTTTGAGTTTCCCTCCCCACACAATGTCTCCAATATTTTCCTGTATAGAAAAGTCCATTACATTCTTTCCTCAGACTGGGGAACAAAAGAAGTTCAAATTCTTTGGGAAGTTTAATAGAAAATGGTGTTTAACTGAGTTGGGGGAAAAAGAACTAAACAAGAAAACCTGAGGAAAAAAAATAACTCTGGTTTAAACAAATTATGACATGTCTCTACATTTGGAAGTTGCTTTTTGTTTAAAATATTATATAAAGTTTAATTTTTTTTCTGACATCTAAAATATTTTGGGGAAATCATTAAATTTATTATCAAGAATGTAGTCTAGTTTTTGCTAAGTAAAAAATGTAATAATTTAGCTAACATTTTACTACAGTTGTATTTATTAAAAGCACCCACTTTTCCATAAATATTACACTTACAAAAAGACATTCTGACCCTATTAAATACATTTTTACTAACCTTATCTTCCCTTTATAGTGAAAATTTGGCCTCTTGCAATCTAGTAAAAATAAGATGAGGTGAATGCTTAGCATCACTGTAGGATATTCCTGTTGATAGCTTTACCCATTCTCTTTTTCTTCTGGCTACACAGGAAGTTTGTGCTAGCCAAGTACTGCTGTGGATGGTTGTATGGAATTATTTGATTTAACACTACATCAAAGATTTAAAAAGTTAATGTGTCTTGTGAAATGAATTGTTGGCCAAACTGAAATCGTTTTCATTTACCGGTGTCATTTTAATGTAGTCAAACAGTATATATTCCCTTGTGACTAGCTGGCAGTTCAGCCTAACAATTCACAGCCATTTGATCTCTTCTAAATGCCTGTAAAGGACAGGGAAACAATTCAGACTTGGGTACATGCAGTAAAAAACAGCTGTCCAAAGGCTGTGTTTTCCATGGCGCTGTACCAGTAGGTGCCATCTGGGTGACCCATGGACCCACTGGGCCCCATGTCCGGTGGACACCTCTGTACTGCATATTAGGGCTGTAGGAAACAACAGTGTTCCAATTTGAATTCTGTTTCGACGATTCGATGGAACAGTGTTTCGTTTTAAGTTTCATTTCATTTTGAAAGCACTGTTCCATTTTGTTTCGTCAAAAAAGTTCTGCTGTTTTGATGCCGTTTCAATGTTTTTCCCGTAGGTTATTATGGAGAAACATAAAATGCAGCAAGCAGGCAGACTGGGGGCTTGTCCTCACCCCAGAGAGGGTGGTGGAGGCTGTGCTGGAGTCCTCCCAGGGGTGTGGGCCCCTGATCTGCCTGCCAGATGACAGACCGGCTCTGGGCACAGCCCGCACCCAGCGCTGGGAAGATCAGTGCTGCCACTGGCCTCAGGCGGCAGCATGCGTCTCCTGTCATCTTGCATGTAGATCGGGGGCACACACCCCTGGGAGGACTCTGGCACAGCCCCTGCAGTCCTCCTGGGGGTGCTGGCAGGCCCCCAATCTGTCTGCTGGCTGACAGGAGACAGGTGCTGCCACCTGGGGCCAACAGGGCCAGGGCAGATTAGTTCATGGGGGGACCCGCTGCCCCAATCCTGGGGTGGGGGAGGGTCCCCGCACAAGCTGATTTGCCCCTGGCCCCATACCCTCCTCAAGCCAGCTCTGGTACAGGACCGGGGCAGATCAGCTTGTGCAGGGACCAGCTGCCCCAATCCCGCACTCGGGATGGTGGGTCCCCGCATGAGCTGATCTGCCCTGGATCCACTGCACCTGGCTCTTGTTAGCCAGCAGGAAGATTGAGGGCCTGCTGGCACCCTGGGAAGGCTGTGGGGCTTGTGCCAGAGGCCTCTTGGGGGGATTCCCCTGATTTGCCTGCTGGATGATAGGAGCCAGGTGCTGCTGCCTGGGGCCAGCAGCAGCACTGATCTTCCCAGTGCTGGGTGTGGGCTGCACCCAGCACCAGTCTGTCATTGGGCAAGCAGATTGGGAGCCTGCACCCCGGGCGAGCCCCTGGTCTTCCTGCCGGATGACAGGAGATGGCTACTGCTGGCTGGGACCAGCGCTGAAGCCAGTAAGCCTGGCTTTGAAATGTTTTGAAAGTGTCAAGATGTTTTGAGTTCCCTTGCTTCATTTCAAAGCTGTTTTGAAGGCTTTTGTTTCATTTTGATTTCACTGTTTCAAGCTTGAAATGCATCGAAACAGCTTCAAAATGAAATGCTGTGGAAAATCCATGTGGGCATATCCACGTGGGCACCCCTGCTCCCCTGTACTGTGCGCCTGCAGGTGCACACTCCTGCCCGCTCTGCATACCCCCTCTGCTTCCTGCACTATGCTGCGCTGCACTGCCATACCCCTCGGAGAAGGGAGTGGGAGCCTGGAGATACATACCAGCTGCTGTTTCAGCCACAGCGATTATAGGGAGGAGCAGCCATACAAGAGTCGGGGGGCCACAATTAAACAGCCCTAAAGCAAATAATTCAAATGTAGAATTACTGGAATAATATTTAAAGAATTTGGAGAAAACGTGATCAAAGATCTTCTGCCAAAATACTTTTTCGTTGGAAGATGCTGACTTATAGCAACCAAACTTCTTTATATCTAAATTTTCAGGTAGTGTTCAGGTGAAATTCTGCCTGTTCACTTTGCAGCTTGCTGAGAATCTCTATTATCAGAATTTCATAGCAAATTAGAGTTGGAAGGGACGTCAGGAGGTCATCTAGTCCAACCACCTGCTCAAAGCACAACCATCCTTAACTAGATTATCTCAGTCAAGGCTTTGTCTAGCCAGATCTTAAAAACCTCCAAGGACGGAGAGTCCACCCCCTTTGAGGTAACATGTTCCAGTGCTTCACCACCCTCCTAGTAAGAGAGTTTTTCCTAATATCCAGCGTAATCTTCCCTTGCTGCAACTTGAGACCATTGCTCTTTGTTCTGTTATCTGCCACCACTGGTTATCTGCCATCCTTTTTGGAGCCACCCTTCAGGTACTTGAAGGCTGCTATTAAATCCCCCCTCAGTCTTCTTCTCCAGACTAAATACACCCAATTCCCTCAGCCTCTCCTCAGAAGTCATGTATCCCAGCCCCCAGACCATTTTCTTTGCCCTCCACTGAACTGTCTCCAGTTTGTTCACATCCTTTCTGAAGCGGGAGTTCCAAAACTTCACACCAGATATGGCCTTGACAGTGCCAAATAGAAGGGAAAAATCACTTTCTTCAATCTGCTGGCAACGTTCCTACTAATGCAGCCCAGTATGCCTTTAGCCTTCTTCACAAGGGCACACTGTTGGCTCATACTAAGCTTGATGTCTACTGTAACCCTCAGGTTCTTTTCTGCAGACCTGCTGCTTAGCCTGTCAGCCCCCCAGTCTATACTGGTGCATGGTCTTGTTCTGTCCTAAGTATAGGTCATTGCACTTGTCTTTATTGAAGCTCTTGAGATTTCTTTTGGTCCAATTTGTCACGGTCTCTCTGAATCCTAGATCTACCCTCCAGCATCTCTATGACTCCCCCACAGCTTGGTGTCATCTGTAAATTTGCTGAGGGTGCACTCTATTTGTGACACTAGTGCCACCAGGTAGGTTGCCTCAGGTTTCAGGAACCCAGAACTTCACTTCCAGTCTCTGAGGTTCAGTCAACCCCACTAAGTTGACCGGCTTGAGTTGGGAACTCAAGTTGCCTCTAGGTTCTTTGCTGTGAAACCAGGAATCCAGAAGTTTTGGCTTGAGAGGGGCTCTCAGAACTTCTCAACATTCTGTGATAGCATGCTCCTTGGGCTGCCCTCAACTCATGGGGGGTCCCCTTGACTGGGGGGGTACAAAACCTTACTGAAATGTTTTGATGTCATAATTAGTATCTTAAAAAAGTCAGATCTTTTTCTTTAGGTGTGTAACTATTTATATGTCTAACTTCAGGTGCCCAACATTGAAATTCTGACCCTGGGCACTTATTATGGGCATTTGTAAACTATAGGAGGGAAATGAGACTGCGCCACTGTGTACATCTCAGATATTAATTCTAGAAGTGGAGTGCACATTGTTGACAGTCAGTGGCTGGAAATCTTGAACAGGACATGAATATAGCTTAAGGTACTTTACTTCCATTGTTTTTAAATGCCCATGTCATCTTTGTCTTTGTGCACATTCAAAACACAAGACAAAAGTTACCAGTGGGCTGAATAAGATCCTAGCTCTCTTCTTAAAGGTGAACTACATGGGCTTTTCTTTTCCTCTTTGATTACAGGTCACAAAAGAAGTCTGACCAATATCTTCATTTTGGGCACTTTGTTTCAAGAATTTATCAAGATAATACAGATAGGCAAGTTTTTCTTTATGTAGTGTTTTTGAAAGGGTGGGAGCCTGCCTGATTCCCATCTTTCTTCCCCCACAAATCTAAGGGGATGAGTTGATCATATTTTCCTGTTGAGGTAAACACACTGAATACCGTGCAGTTTACTCTGGGGGGCTATTGAGTGACACTTTTTAAAATAAAAGTGATGCTTTTGTCTGCTGTTTGTGGGCATTAAAGATCCAAGAGAACCTTTGTTAGGATTGGGGATTGTCCTAACATTTTAAAAAGGATTTTCTTCCCATTGCTATTTATATTGTGCACTGGTTTGCTGCATTCCTCCCTCTACATTAGCTAAGAAGCATTTCCTTTGTACCTTTTTTGTAGCATGTTTATAGTTTTTGAAGTACTTTTACAATCCTTTGGGATCAAAAGCATTAAATATAGAATCTATTATTATTGAGCATTCCCTGTGCTATTACCAGATAAATCTACTATGTGTCTGTCCTCCATGCATTATTCAGAACTTATTATATTGTAACTCCTGTAATATGTCTTTCTGAAACAGTATTATCCTTGTTACTTAGTACCACATACCATGAACGTTACTATATTTGTGGATGCATGTGTTCCCTTGTCTCTCTTGAAACATTTCAGTTTACATAACCAGGAAAAATATTGATGTGTGTGCCTTTTGATTCCTGGCCTGTTGACATTCTGAAGCTATGTACTAGTGAACTTTCTCCATTTGTTACACAAACTATTAATTTATTTTTGTGTTCTGGCTTAGTTCCAATTCATTTAAATTAGACCACTGTGACCGCTGCTTGTAATTAAAAGGTGCAATGGATCTTGAAGTACTTGCCATCCAATAGCTAATTTACTACTCCTGGTTGAAGTGCTTGAAAGAGTTGTATTTGTACAATTGTCAATATTCTTATTCTATTCTATTCTATTCTGTACTATATAGATTTGTATACAGTGCCCATACCATATGTTCTGTGCCTTTAATCATTGCTAAACTGACCTATGAGCTGCAAGTCTGTCACGTGTGGGTTTTGATCATGTTATAGTTAATATTACGTATTAAATTATCTATTTTTTACACTGGTGATTGTATCAAGGGTTGTGATTCATCCAGCATAACATTCCTTCTGCATTTGAATTCTTACATGATGGGACTGCCCTTTATTTGGTCTAGATCATATCTGTCTGACCATATGCAGTCTGTTTTACATAGGATTATAGGAAAGTAGGGCTGGAAGGGACCTCATGAGGTCATCTAGTCCAGCTCCCTGCTCAAGGCAGGATCATCCCTGACTATGCTATGCTAGCCCACTGTCTGTCTAACTTCGCTCATGAGAAAGTCCAGGGATGGAGAGTGCATGATTTCTCTAGGTAGCCTGTTCCAATGTTCAACCGCCCTCATAATCTGAAAGTTCTTCCTAATCTTCACCCTAAATGTACTCTACTGTGGTTTTATACTATTGATCCAGTGTGGCCACAGAGAAAAAGCTAACTCCATCCTCTTTGTAATCACCTTACAGATATTTGAAAACTGCTATCCATCCTCTCAGTCTTTTCTTTTCTAAACTAAATAATCATAGTTTTTTTCAGCCTTTCCTCATAAGTTGTGGAACTGGGGTATAGGCAGTGTGGCCTGATAGTTAGGCCATGGAAGGAAAGCAGGACCTGGGTCTGGGTCTGGGTCAAAGGGCAGGAGCCATATACCAAAACTGGAGGGAAATCCAGAAGCAGAGCCCACAACACAGTCCAGGGTCAGGATCATGGGGGTGGGAGGGGAGGTTGTCAGATGCCAAGTACCAGTATGAGGGCAAATCACAAGGCAAAGTCTGAAAACAGAGGCAAATGGGGGTCAAATCCAAATCACCCTGCAGGATCCTGGGCTCCTCTTGCATGGCAAATTGAAAATTGGGTAACTGATAATCAGCTGAGTGTGAGCTGGCTCCTGGACTGCACTGGGGCTCAAACTGGCTCTGGTGTGGTCCTGATACAACCAACAAAACTGATAATTGGATATTATCAGGATTGCACCAGTTCTGGAACCCCATGTGGTCCCTGCCAGCCAACTATCAGCTGTCTCTAAGGTACCAAAAATCTTTCCCTCCCTCCCTAATTAGGACTTGATAGTGATAGGGTACAGAAAAACAAAACAGAAAACTTTTTTATGGCTTCTTTCACAAAGCGACAATAACAGTCATAAATCCAGTTACACAAAATTCTGCCCATGTCACCTTGAAGACACTTAACTGATTGCTAGTCTGATGAATAGACATTCCATTAAACAAAGTCACTGCTAGAACTCACTCAGGAGCTGGTTCCTTTGGAAGCAAGTTTACTTTGCCAACTTCTTTGTTCATGTTACAACAATGAACTTTATAAACATGAAAGACTTCTCCAAGCACAACCACTCCTCTTTTCAAATAATGTTTTCATAATGATTTATAAAACTATTGTGACTCCCGTTCAAGCTGGTGGTTGGGTGAGTTAGTTAGAAGTTAATACTTGCATAGAGGTAAAAGAGAGTCTGTGTTGGCTCTTTCTTACTAATGCTGATGCAACTTTAAAGACAGGTTCAGTTATCTTATTCCAAATTGGTAAGTGGAATCCTGATTTCCTCTTTGCTTATTCATATTTAGATTGGATTTAACACAACAGATCTTAGCATTTGGTAAATATTTACTATTCACTTGGTAAATTCCTCAGAGCACCAAGTTTTTTGACTTTCTGTATCCTAAATACTTGGTAGAGAAAAATATATCTTATTTCTCTGATTTCACTTAAAAGAGAAAATGTTTAACATTTTATGTACTTGCATCTTAGCCAAGAAATGCATGGCCAAATGATAGGCAACCTTTACAGGCTAGTTTAAATACATATGAGTTTTCACTGTCTCATTATCTTGAGTATTTATAGAATGCCTGTAACGTTATATGTTACAGGGTTATAGGTTTTTTGGGGCAAACCTGATGTCTTTTATTAGACCAACTCAAATAGTTGGAAAAGTTCTTAGCAAGCTTTTGGGTATAAATACCCTTTTTCAGGCTGAGGAAGCATCTGCAGTTGGTGTATGCTCTTCTGTGTTTCTTAATAGAACCTAAACCTGTCCACAACTTTTACTTAGCACCTCTGGCAAATCAAGGTGCAAGGAGGAAAGAAAGCACTAACTCTGCCCTAAACTGGGAGGCCAGTTTCTCAGCCACAGATGAGCCTTGGAGTTTTAGAAGATGCTACTCTGAGTATGCACTTCAGGGCATATAACTATGCAAATCATGTAGTAACTGACATTGCAAGCCTTAAAAAAGGTACTCCTTGGAGCTACTGTGGTTACTTTGTGCAGGTTTTACAAGATGTCTGCTTTAAAGTGGTCTCTCCATTAGGTTTTGCACTGTGATTGTGTAGGCTTTGGCATAAGAAAAATCATTATTTTTGCTAGCTTTGTGTTGGAAACTAATGAAAACTGATTTACTATGGAAAACAAAGTACATTACAGGACACTGTATGTTCCCAGGAAATTGATTTTGGATACAGTCTCTTTCAGTCATGGTAAGGTATATTGTCTGGGCATCCACAACTAATTTTATTTATAATTCTTTGTATTGTGGGAATGCTTAGAGGCCCCGTTTGAGAGGAGAACCTCACTGTGCTGTGCACTATGCAAATACTTAATAAATGACTATTTCTACCTGTGAAGAGTTGATAGGCTCAATAACCAAGTCAGCTGCAGGAACTCTTGTAAGAAGACTCCACTGAGATTAAATTACAGAAGGTGCAGAAGGTGTTTCTTTGGGGGCAGTTTTTGCCCAGAATTCCAACAAATATAATGCTGTGCTCCCAGTTCCACATCAGCCTATTCTGTTCTACTCAGTGATGTATTATGCACCCCTCTAACTCCATGCACCTTTTATGAACCCCATCTGCTAATTTTCTGCCTACAACTGTTACATTTGTTTGAGCCCCAGATTAGTTCCTTTCCCCTAGGCCAGGGGTTTTCAACCTTTTTGGGTCAGTGAACCCGGGGGGTGGCCAGTCGAGAAAGGAGTCCCCCAGCAGCCAGTCGAAGGGCGGGGAGGGGGAAGGGTCCCCTGCAGCCAATTGTTGAGCATGCTGGTGGCACAGTGGCAGCAGAAATGACAGCAGTGGAAGTGCTGGTGGTGTGACAGCCCGCTGCCAGGTACCCCCTGAGGCTATCCCAAGTACCCCCAGAGGTATGCGGACCCCCGGTTGAAAAACCCTGCCCTAGGTTCCTTTCTATCCTTGCTCCCAGCCTCACCTCTGATCTTTTTGCTGCCCAAGAGAGGTTTCTACTTCCTTCTAGGACTGGGCACTGGGCAGTTTTAATAGGTCTCCTATTTTCTCTCTCCATTTCTAGGGATGGTGTTGCGAGACTGTAGCAGAGTTAAGAATGTTTGCTTCTGCTTCCCTTTTTTGCCACTTCGTGATATGGTGCATCTAATCGTGCTCCTTGTGGCCTCATCATTGATAAACTGTTGCAATATACAACCATTGTTAAAGTGCTAGTTCATCCCTTACAGTAAGCTTACTTATAGGTTATGAGCAGGGATCCTGGTTTTCTCTGTTTAAAATTCACAAATTGTCTGCTAAAAATCAGAGATTCTCTGGCTGAAAATCCAAAATCCATGATTACAATGAAACACCATTATTTATATCGGTATCAACTGAACACAATATTTAATTGATATATTTACAATTTTAAAGCAATTTGGAAGCCAAACAGTGGCCCAATCACTATAATAAGATAAATTCTAAGTATCTATAAATTTTGGTATTTGATTTTAGGTTTTTTATCATGGAAAATCAGAGCTCCCTCTGCCCCCTTCACTCACCAGGATGCAGGTCCAAGCCCCTCACTCCCTACACCTAGGATGAGCCACTCGCGGCTCCATCCTGCTCCCCACTGGGGCCCTGTGGCCGTGCATAGCCCCAGGCCCCAAGCCCCACATACCACCTGGCTAGGCAGCAGCCCAGCTCCAGTCTCAGCTCTGCCCAACTCCCTCTGTCCCTCTCTATGGGGCCCTCAATCCCCCCACCCCCTTCCAGACCTACCTGAGCCCCCTGCCTGACCACCTTCCTCCTGCTGTCCCCAGCCCCTTGCAGGCTGGAACTCTGCAGAGAGCTCTTTACAAAGTGGAAAATCTACCCTTTGTGTTCCAGGGTTGATGGTGGCAATCAGTTGGGAGGTGGGGTGCCTGATATTGCTGTCTTCTGCTTTGCTCCCTGGACACTTAGCTATTTAGCACTGCAGTATCAATTTTACTGGGCTGTTTGGTAAGATGCTTAAAATTTCAGTGATACCTGATTAATTTCCTCCTCCTGCTCCAGGTAAGGAGCAATGCTGGAGGCAGGATGCCACATTTGATAACCTGTCTGAACTGAAGTTGCCTGGATGCATTTCATTTTCATAGAAATGTAAACAATATATTAGTATGAGAAATGATAACTATATCTCAATTTGCCTGGAGATGGTATTTGTATTTCATGTAATAAGTAGATACATAAAAGATTTCGTTTTTATAACGGTACTTTATCATTTGTTTGAATATCTTATTGAGAAAAAAAATCTTCACAATTAATTTACTAATGTTTCCTTTACAGCATTTTAAAGAAAACAAAACACAAAATTTCAAGGGAAGGGGCTAAATAAGTAATTTAAACTGCCTCAAGTTTTTACATAAGTAATATATCTTCACCCCCTCAGACAAAGACTAGGGAATCAGAGGTCAACCTAAAGCACCTCATTTATATGGTAATTACAAATAAGCAGAGGCTAGTGATTCATGATACAAATCACTTGTTCCTATGAGACTTGTGTGTTTACTAGACAGGAAGTATGTGATTATGTCGTGCTAATTAGTTTCCAGGTGATAGGAAGAATGTAGTGCAAAGGAGCTCCTATTCAGTAATTGTATAACTTATAATCTTACTACTCTTTTGTTATGTAGCTATTTTTAATTGATTTTTACTAACCTTCATTATGTCAAGCACTAAACATACTCTATAAATTTTATGCAGATACACTGTAGAATTTAAATTAATATGTATATTGTTACTATTTTATTTCCATTAGATTGAACATTACTGTGGCAGTACTATAAATGGACAATGGGAGATCAACAACAGAAACATAAAGCTAAAGAAAAAAGAAGGAAATAAGTTTGTGAATAGGTAGTTAGTGAGTATTCTAACTCAAGGAGACATGGGGATCTGAGGGCAAAAAAGTCATGCTCTGAAATAATGGAGTGATACTTACTGGCAAATAGAAAGTGGACTAAAATAGAAAGTGAATAAAGAACCAGTCTGAAAAAGAATTCTACAGTGATACGGAATAGACAGGGAAGGACAGCTGTAAAGTGAAAAATGAGAGATTCTATTGTAAGAGAAACCTGTTATTAATCCAGGGCATGATGGGCACCCACGCTAATACATTTGTCCTACCTTTTTTTAAATCTTCCAGGTATTCAGAAATCCTCATCTAAAGGTGCAGACAGAAAGTCATTATTATTTGAAATGGAATGAGAAACAATAGAATTGGAGCAATCACCACTGTTGACTGCTGCATAGTCATAGATGCATTTGTCTTCTAGGCAGATGTTTTCTGAATACGTATGACAAGGTATTTCTGTCAAATATAATGCAGTTAGTTATATTGCCAGAAATGTGAGAAATTCTTTGCACTGTAGAACCTGAAGGCCTATAGATATTAGTAATATAGAGAGAAAGTTATTTGAGACAGGGTTTTCCCCACCTTTTTTATACTTAAAGCCAGGGGCAAGAGGGAATTACAGAACTTATGACATCTTTAGCCTAAGCTTTTGAAGATTAGATGGTCTCTGCTTTGAAAAGACAACCTGTAATAGAAAATTAAGATCTATAAAGGAAACTGTGTGTGTTTTTAAATTATTATTTAGAAAGATAACAGGCTTCACATGACACAATGTCCCTTTTCTACTGTTAAAGTCCTTTGCAAACTGATAGTTGAGATACTGGTAGTATAGTGAATAAAGAGACAAATGAAGATATTGTGCTCTGAGGTCAAAGTACAGTTCCATAAATCAAGAAAGTGAAAAATACATAAGGACCTTTGCAATAAGTGGGCGAAGACAGCTTGACGATCATTTTATTTGAGGGGAATAAAGTCTCTTCTCTCTAAACAGGTGAACACCAGGTTCATGTGGCCTGGCATCATTCGTCTTGCTGGAACCACCCATATTAGTATTTGTGAACTTTGCTTAACTAATGCCCATGTAATGCTTGAGGAGAATCCATCATGGCTGACATTTCATATGCACCATATGGTGGGCAAACAATAGTCACATGTGCGATTAGTAATCACACTGAAGCTCAGGAAGCCTGTTTTCTGAAAACTAGCCATGTTAGCTTGTCCACCATCTGTGGAAATAACCATGGAATTAATTATGACATAGTGAAAGTTGTACTTGCCAGCACAACCTGGTTAGCCACTTACCAGATAGCAATAGCAACCTGCTTCTGGTTTGGTATCGTCTCCCTCATTTACATGTCCTGATACCAGAGAGCTGGGGCAAAGCTCCTCAAAGAGCTGTGTGAGAAGTTCTTTGTGTGGAACGTCTGACAGCCCTACTCATCATGCTGACCCATGTCATATCAGCATCCAGCATGCATGTTTGATCTGCTTCCAGCTTCTTTGGGTCAGAAACCCCTGCTGAAATGCTGTCCTCCATCTCCAATGACTTTTATCACAGCTGTGGTGCAGTAACAATGCAGACGCAGCAGGGACAGCTCTTCTGCCTATGCTGGATCCATGGCTTGTCCCTAGCTGAACAGGTAGAAGTAAGGAGCATGCAGAAACAGAAGCGACTAAGCTAGGTACATTGGTGGGCTAAGAACATCTCCACAGGGATCCAGGAAAGAGACTATACCACAGATCAAGTTTGTGACTCAAGTTAACAATGTGCTAAGAATCTTGGAGCACACCCCCAGAAATCCTGGCACCAACAGCACCAACCCTGGTAGCTACAGTGTCTCACTGAACGTTGCTACACAAGTGTGGGTTGCATGTGGATCAGCAGCGTGGAGAGTAGCAGGTGGGACTGGCAATCTAAGGTGCTTTTAGAGTGGGTATACCTTGCAGAAGAGGTACCCTAGTCACTCTTCATCTCACCAAGGCTTTGGGCAGATAAACTCTAATGTTTGTGAATTATTCAGACAGTCTTATGATAATCACCATATAAGAGGTCCAAGAAGAAACTAATAATTTCCTTGCAAGCAGAGATTGAATGGTATGCAGTAAACAAGTCATAAGCCTATATATAGAGCAATGAAGGGAAAACAAAATATTGAATACATGCTGTTTTCATGCTGGGCGCTGACTAAGCTAGAAGTTCTGTGGTGAAAGTAATTGGCATTTATATAATCAAAGACTATATTGTAATACCTCTGTCCAAGGAGGGTCAAATTAAGTTTGCATAGGCAACATTAATTCTGGCATTTCCCAACTTTTGGAGACTTGACTTTTACAGCTCTAATGTTCTTCTAACGCTGCTTTTGTGTGCAATAAAATATAGTAATTACTTGGCAGCAAATATCTTTGGCAAAGGCTGCAAAATGTTTTCCATTTGGAGCACTTTCTTTTCAGTCATTCAAAACTGTAAAAATGTATGATTGAAAGAGGTGCTGCAATTTTGCTTCTTGTCTCAAGGTAATTTTTTAAAAACAATTTAAACACTGATTTTCAAGGTTGGGGTAAAATCCTTTTGGGCAGGTATTTTGCCACTGTTAGTTGCTGGAAAACTGCATCATTTAGTATTGCTTTTGGCAGCCTGTCAAGTTGGTTTGTTACACACCCCTAAGCAGCATGCAGCTTTGTAATGATGAGCCTGAGGTTACATGGCTTTTTTATTTTGTTTTCCTGCTAGTATTTTAAATGCAGGGCAAGGCTTATTTAGAGGGTCTTCTTAGCATGATAATGACAAATGTACACCATAAACGTGTGAGGTGTAAATAGTTCTTATAGTATACGAATCCAAAACCCAGACTACTTGATATTCTAATTTTATTATAGGATAGACAAACCAAAACCCTAAGCACCATCACACCCACAACACTGCCCTCACCTGACGATGGGAGAGGTGCACCCATGCAGATATGAATAACAGCTAAGAGAGCCAACAGCTAAGAGAGCCATTCCTCTGTATATTGTGACTTCCAGGATCGAAAACCAAATTAGAAAACTATCTCTCTATTAAATGCAGCTGAGAAATTCATGTTCAATTTGCAGATAAATTTTGCTTTTAAATATATTCCATATTGTTGCAAGGCAAACCTCAGTAGGAATAGAATCCTTACTAAGCTTTTATTTTGGCGATCTTATTTAAAAAATAACCCAAATGTCTAAGCTTAGAACTCTCTCTCTCTCTCTCTCTCTCTCTCTCTCTCTCTATATATATATATCTATATATCTATATATAGATATATATATATATAGTTTACCATAGGAAGATTGTGGGTGTTTAGGAAGGAGGGGACGCTCAAACTTTAGAAAAAAAAATGTCACAAAATAATGGGGACATTTTCAGCCCATGAACTGTATGTTCTAGAAATCTGGAAATACTGTGTCTTGTTTTGGAATTTAAATGGCAAGAGCTGCTACCACAGGTTCCAACATTAACATAACATTTATTTATCACGTTTACCATTATTAAGAAGCAGCAATAGGTTCATAAAGGCAGTGTAAGTCTTAAGTGAAAGGAATAATTTAGATGATTGGTACCATTTGATTAAAATGTTTTGTTTCAAATGTTACTTTTTATGGGGAATGGTCTTTTCCTAAAATGCCTTTTTAAAATGTTACGTTTTGTGGAAAATGAAATTTTATTCGCCCAGTTTTTCTCCTTTCTGATAAGTAGCAATTCTTCTGTTCTGTTCAGCACTAGTAAGATCTCACATATAGTACCGTATCTAGTTTTGGGCGCTGCATTTCAAGAAAAATGAGGACAATTTTTTTCTTTTTAAAGAGCCCACCGGAAAGGATAAATAATCATTAGACATCCAGGACACATGGCTTACAAGAAAGGATGAACTGGTATTTTGGAGAAGAGGTAGTTGAGGGGGGACTTGGTAATAGCCTTCAAATGCCTGAAATTTTTCTAAAGAGGATGCAGACTACTTTCTGTGGCCCCAGGAGACAGGACAAGAAGCAATGGTCTTAAATTACACCAAGGGAAATTTAGGTTGGCTATTAGGAAGAATTGTTGTACGGTGATTCCTTTTTCTACTTTGCCACTCAAACCAGCAAGAGAAAATGAAGGACTGAACAGAAAAACTGAGAAGGGAAATGTTTTTATCTTTTATTTTTAGTCAAAGAGACCGTCAAGAGATCTGTAACAAAGTTTAAAAATACCATTTTTACCAGACATAATGCAAAGGATGTTGTTTATCTCTTGGGATAAGCTCATTTTTCACAATTCCTGCCTACTGTAAAGATGAAGTAAACTGCTCTTTAAGGTTTCTGAAGTGAATAAAAACAGAAATGGAAATAGGACAATAGGAGTGAAGATGAAAATAGTTCAGTACTCTTACAACAGAGTAGAAGTTTTCACAACACAGTTTTTAATTTCAACTTCCTTCTTCATCTTTAAGAAAGCTCAGGCCTTTTTATTTCCAATAGCAAAGTTGATAGAACAAATTCTGAGGTAGCATCTAATCTATGAGTTTTTGTAGTGAAAAGGACATGGGGGGGAGGGGGACGTGTATATTTGAGTGGAGAGAATGTAAAGCAGAGCCAAGAATAATGGGAAAATTTAAGAATACAGCCAATTAATTGAAAACATGGGAAAGGTTACATTTTTGTTCCCTATAATGCATAGGTTTTCTTGTTAATTCTTTCTTCAGTTAATTTGTCTCTTTTTTCATTCTTTCATTGTTGATTCAGTGTTTTACATTTCATCTTCTCAGTTGTGTAGCATTATCAACTTTGTATTGTAACCTCTTCAGCTGCTTACAGTTATCACTTTGTCTCATAGGTTTGTTTCTTGCCCTTGTTCTACTAATCACTCTTTTTGGTTCTTATTTTATTTTGCTTATTTTACACATAGTTTAGCTCTTAGCCCTCAACTCTATTTTTGTACACATTCCAATAGTCTCGTAATTGTAATTTTGTGTGTATCCCAGTCTTTTTCTATTTTCTCATTTTCAAGAGATAAGGTTACTAGTCAAAATTCAAATCTGATCATTTGATTCCTATTATATCTTTGTCCAGTATATATTATTTTTCATGAAGATTTAGGCAGACCACTGGCTGACAACACCAGTTTTATTTTGGTAGCATATTTTTGGTTGATGGTTTGACTCCCTCTGTCAAGGCAAGCAAAAATGTTAATATTTCTTCTGGTTGGTTTCTCAGCTTCTTGTTGAAACCTCTTATGTATGTTGAATTTGAAGCCAGCACTTATCTCCATATATTAATGTTTATTAGATATTGGATTGCATGCTAACAGCTGGGCTGGTCAAAATCAATTTTTAAAATTTTTTTTTGAAATATTGAACAACAACTGTCTTTTCAGGAAGACTGCTTGCCTTGAAATACTCACAGGAATTGTACTGCTTCATGCCCCCATCCTCCTCTGTGGGTTGGGATCCTAAACCCTGTCTCTTCTTGATTATGGCTACAGTTGTGTGATTGCAATGGTGGCTTCCCCTCAGGAAGAGTGATCATGGGAAGTGTAGCCCAAGGGAAAAGCCTGGCCTATAAAGTAGAAAAGGATTATGAGGAAACCAAAATTAAAATATTTTAATTTTTAGCAGAAATATATCAGGCTTTTTTTTTTAAACTAAAAGTGAAAGCTTCTGTCTAAAAAAATACATTTTCTAATTAGGTCTGGAATGTATGCCATCCAATTCTAGTAAAAAATTCATAATTCGTATGGCAGATAAAAAGAAACCTTTTTTTTTTTTCTTTCACAGTCATAAAATATGAATACAAATATTCTCCATAAGAACGATTGGGGGGGGGGGGGGGGTGTGGACAGAGCAGCACCACTCAATGCCCCATGCTGCTGCTGCTCTACCTCTGGCCCCTTGGCCCCACCCACCTGCTCCAGCCCCTCAGTCCCTGCTGTCATGGGGGGGCGGTGATGGAGCCCCGTGCCCGGCCCTGTCCCCACTTCTCATCCAGCCCCATTCCTCCCACTGCTGCCTCCTCCCCCCCGTCACATTGGGTCCGGACCCATTTCCTCCCCGTTCTGCCCCCCTCTACTTCCAAGAAGCAGGGCCGGGGAGGAGGGCCTCTGTCCTCATTCCCCCGCTCCGGCCCTGCTGGGGGACGGTGCTGCTATGACAGCAGGAACTGAGGGGCCGGAGCGGGGGTGAGGTCAGCGCCTTGCCCCCCCAGCTCTGGTCCCTCAATCCCCACTGTCATGGCTGTGTTTCAGTGTATGCAGAGTACTCTGATTGGTTGTTTCAGTCAGCATTGTGATTGGCTGCCGAGACAACTAATCAGAGTACAAATAAAATATTATGGCCAGACAGACGGACTAAGGCTTTTATAATATTAGAATAATGCAACCAGATACAGTCAGTACTGGATTTACTGCCTTGCAATGGAAAGCTATTGAATACCTCTTTTCCAATGGTATGTAAAATGCATTTCTGTCAGAGACTGGTTGCCAGACATTAAACCTGAAATCCAACTGACCATTGCCACAGGGCAAGTAGCATTTTGTGAGGTTGAGGGGACAGAAATGCTTCCGTGGTAGGGTTTCCTTACCTTGTCTTGTCTTCAACTTCAAATGGTGGATGCAATACATTTTGAAGTATTGGAATGGTGCTAGGTAAGAAGAAAGATGAATTACTGGAGAGAGTAGAGGTGGTCAAAGACTGGACTGTATTTTTCTGGTGGATAAGATGACCTCCCTCCCTACCCCTGCCTCATAGCATAATATTTTGGAAACAAATATGATTAAGATTTGATTAACAGCTATTTCAATTTCTTCTTATATGGCTTTGGGAGTCTGAGGTGCACCTTAATTTTAGATCTCCATTTTCAGGGAAAAAGCCTCTGTTTTGTACATTAGAAAATATGGTAGCTGTGTGAGTTATCTCTGTGTTTGTATGCCTATGAATAAAATTTGTTGTTATCCAGGATAAAATCATACATTATAAGGCAGATGTAAGATTTTACCTGAATTTTCTTGGAAACATTTCATACTGAATTGCTATCTTGAGGAAAGAGTCTTAAAATTTATCATTTCTTTGAGTTGAGGCCATAATTTTATGAATTCTTCTATGAAGAGGTGATGTTTTGCCTTCTGGTGAAAGTATATTATCTGCTGAGTAAAACTGAAGAAAAAGTCAGACAATTTCATTATTTCACTGCTGATATTATTTCCACAATAAAGTGATGTTTCAGTAAGGCCCAGGATATTGTGCTATACTGTAACTTTATATTATAATACACAAAAAATGTGGTAATACTCCAGTGATGATATGTATGCTTGTTTGGGGGGTTATATGCTTGCTCGCATTGTACATTTTCACTTTACCGTTCATGAAGGGAACAGAATAATAAAGAAATTTACAGGATGAATACATTGCTTCATGCTCTCAAATGAGCAGTATTTTACATGTCAGTGGTCTATTTTAGCACCCTACCTGAATGAGTGAGTAGTTAAATAAAATTCAACATAGGAACATTTTCACAGTATTCATTTTGAAATGTTATCAAGCTGCTGTATTCTTTTACTTTTCAGCTAGTTGTCATTATTCAGCATGACCAAACCCTAGGGGAAGCGCAAAAGCTCCAAATAATCTCTTAAACTGCATTTTAATGTGTATTATTTTGTTAACTTTGTAACTCCAGTTCAAGTTGTTCTATTTTTTGCATTGCTTCTCAAGATTTATTTACCACTAATTTCTGAAAATGAGAAAATGAGCACTATGGAGAGGCTTCACGCAGGGACATGGAAGAAACAAAACCAGGATCCTCCTGAGTCAGTTCTGTGCCCACTCACGTTTGGTTATGTTTTTAAAGCTTAACATTTTTTATAAGCTATTAAGAACTGTTTGTGGAACAGACTAAATTTGGTGAGATTTTGGTTTTTTGGGAATCGGGGATTAATTATTGCCAAACTTGCTTTCAAGTTATTGCAAATGTTGTGAATAACTTTGGCTGCTAACAGGAGGGTATAACAGGTACCAAGCCTTATTGCTGAGAGTAGGGCTAGGTAGCAGAGGTAGAAAGATACAGCCTGGGATAATAAATTGCTGACAACTAATTAGATAATGGTCTACTGAGACCAATGGATGACACCTGGAGCTTGTTGGGAGGATCCCAGGCAGGTGACCAGGAGGAGGAGGAACCAGGGGCTATATAAGCCCTGCATCAGCAGTAGAAGGGATAGTCTGTTCTGAGCAGAGCTAGAGACAGGTGGTTCTTGCTGGGATCTGAGAAAGGTAGTGCTGGGAACTGGAGTTTGACTCAGGCTGTAAAAGCAGGAGGTGCTGTTTACATCAAGTGGAGAAGTAGGACCTGAGACCAGGGGGAGTGGGAGTGGGCTCAGGTGGGATGAAGCTGGTGGAAGCCAGTGGGGCTGAGTAAGAGCCAGGGGAGGGCTTTTCAAAAGGCTCCCCCAGCTACAACTTAATTGTTGTGGAGTTTTGCATGTTGCATTTTGAGCTGTGAGGCATGGGAGTGACTGAAGTAGTGGAAGGAGGCTACTGAGGGCACCTGGGGAAGGTACTGCAGTAGACAAAGCGCTGTTACAAGCTGGAGGTTGAGCCTGAGGGGTGCAACTTCAGTGAACTGAACTGAGCTGAGCCGAGCCAGAGGGACTCGCCCCTAGATTGAGCCCAGGGGCAAAGAAATCACTTCTAGTGGACTGGGACAGCTTCCCCGACTTAAAATAATATCAAAGGCAAGGAAGGAAAGCACAAGGAGTTACCTTGATTTAGCCAGAAAAGAGACTAGAGTAGCCACCAGAAAGCACCCCACCCTTCTTCAATGGCAAATCCCATTATAGAGGGGTAATACTGTCTTTTGAAAGAATTCTGTAAAATACTCGAAGATTGGGTGGCCAGTTGAAAAATGTTGTCTTCTCTATAATATTAAGTTGGAGGGAGAGAGAACTGGGCTCATTAGGATGGAAACATTTCTTGCATTTCATCACATGGTACTACTTGTCTTAGAAAAAACTACTACTTATCTTGCAATTAAATCTGCTATAGCGAAGTACTTGAATATAATACTTTTAATAATTATTTAAAACTTGTTACCAACTGCTCTCTTGCCAGAGTGTTCCCTTGCCATGCTCCTCTCTCTACCTTTGTGCAAGACTTCCAAATCATTGCCCTGACAGAAAATACAACTGTTTTTAAAAAGAGACCAATCACTTTTCTTTTAATCTATAATATTGATGAAAAATGGTATACTTCTTTCCCTGTTGCACAATAGGGAATTCCCTAACAAATCAGACCAGCAGTCTATTTAATCCAGTATTTTGTGCCAGAGTTATGGCAGTTATAGACTACCTCTGATGCCTAATAGCCAATTAAGCAAGAACAAGCTCAGTGGGGGAAATTGCTTCCTGAGTTGTGGCAGGCAAGGTTTTTTGGGTAGATGTGATACCCAACTTTTATTAGACCAACTAAGTAGTTGGAAAAAAGTTCTTTGCAAGCTTTTGGGCACAAAGACCCTTCATCAGGCATAGGGAGACTCTTATCTGACACATTGATTCTTTGGGGTCTATCCTGAAGCATGGATGGAATATCCCTTATAAATATTTATCCTGTCTAATGGCACTGATCTCTTCCCATTCCCCGTTTCCTTCCTATATCCTGAAACTTACTTTCTGCAGCTCAAGCTCTGGCAGAGGTGTGATGATTATACATGGTGTAGGACTACCTGGGGGTTGACTGTTGTGGTGGAGAGAAGTCACTCTCTTTTTTGCCCCTGAAAAGTAGTATTTTCCCTCGACAAGCAGCAAATCTCTGGCTGCTTCTTCACAATGCACCACTGCCACTTCTCTGCCCTCCATGCTGGTGGAGCCAGAACAGTAGCGGAGAAGGTACAGGGTGTGAAGGTTGGGGGTGGGGTAGGGGAGCAAAATACTGACCGGTTATATCTTAGCTGCTAAACATATTGCCTCTGCTACATTTCTTGCAGTAAGTTCCTCAGGTTAACTGTGTAA
This sequence comes from Crocodylus porosus, assembly GCF_001723895.1. NCBI lineage: Eukaryota > Metazoa > Chordata > Crocodylia > Crocodylidae > Crocodylus > Crocodylus porosus. The sequence continues at coordinate 56,439,114 of NW_017728931.1, forward strand.
AAATAAAAACTTTTTTCTTTTTTTTAAGCTTTTCAATGGATTGCCTTCTTAATTTTGTTGAGTGGTCCTTGTTCTTTTTTTCTTGTATTTTTTACTAAAGGTCATGCATGGGTCTCTATCTCATTGGTCATACCTATAACATATTGTTTTGCATGTAGTTTAAAATCACGTTTTGTTCATCTCCTTAAAAAGGTTAGGACTAATTAGTTTAAGTGCCCTTAAAAGGGCGAGTTTTTTCATATGTTCATATATTTTCAATACTTTTCTTTGGACTCTTTCAGGTTCTTCTGCTGTAACTTTTTGTGAAGGGTTGACCTGAACCACTGTTGAATGTGCTGGTAAGTGTTACTATATATTAAATGCTGTACTTTCCATGTGTATTGGATTCTTAATACACTACACTTTGTTCTTGAACACTTTTTCACATATGGAGAAATTTGAGCATTAAGCTGTTCGTGGTGATATCTAAATTGTTTTCTTGAATATATACAATTTATTTAGAATCTATCTAATTGTGTAATTGTGATTGCAGTTGAAATTGTTCCTCCCAGCATGCTTATCTTATAATTATCTACAATAAATTATTCTGCCATTCTGATTCCAAGTAATCCTACACTTTCAGGTCCTTCTGGAGTTTTGAAATGATTATTTAAGTTAGTCAAACTGGAAGAGACATTTTAGGCTGATTTAACTCCCTAAAGCCATGCATATTCTGTCTCCCAGATGAACCTAAGATTGTGCTGAGAAACAAGCATGCTTACTCAGTCCTTTTCTGTGTGTGCCAAAGCTTGGCAGTTAGGTAGTGTAGACTGCCTCCAGGTGCTGGTATGCTCTCAGAACCCCTCAAAGGTTCTATACCCATGCTACCTAATTCTTCATTGTGTATGTTGGGTGTATGAGTGAGTGGGCAGAGCTTGTTTTATGGCAGCAGTTTTAGGCAGTACAGATGTAGCCTGAATGTCCTTTTCAATAAAGCCCTTAAATCCCAGTATGTTAAATTTGTGGAGTACTTTGGATTTTCAGGCGTTCCCCTTAGTCCTTGATATGGGGAGGGAAAAGGTAATAATTTAGGCGCAGAAGAAGTAGTTGCTGTTTCTAAGGCCCATGACACAGGTTACGCTTAAGATGTGATTAACTGGTTAAGCATATCTTAAGTAGTGGCCTAGCCACAAATTCATTCAGTTAGTGGCATGATAAAACCAGGAATGAGCAACAAAAGTATTGCACAGAATATATGTGTAATAACTTTGTCCCTGGTTCCTATCACACATTTAACTGCATATGTGGCCAGTAGGCCTGTGCAAAGTGGCTAGTATTTGCTTCGGCCAATTCATAGAATCATAGAAGTCGGGTCGGAAGGGACCTTGTAGATCTTCAAGTCTGACCCCCTGCCTGGGTGGGAGAAAAACTGGGCTCAAATGAGTCCAGCCAGGTAGGCATCAAGTCTCTTCTTAAAGGCCCCCAGGGTAGGAGCCAGCACCTCTTCCCTTGGAAGTTGGTTCCAGCTCCTAGCCGCCCTAACTGTGAAGTAGTTCTTGCGGATGTCTAATCTAAACCTACTCTCCAATAACTTGTGTCCA
>NW_017728931.1:56442409-56448832 GCF_001723895.1 Crocodylus porosus
CCTGGCTGACTGTTCCTCCCAGCAGATGTCCGGGTAATTAAAATCACCCATGACAACTACATCCCTTGCCTTAAGTGCCTCTGCAAGCTGGCCCGAAAATTCCCGGTCCAGCTCCTCCGCTTGGTTGGGGGGTCTGTAGTAGATCCCCACCATCAAATCGCTCTCCCCATGGCACCCTTGAATCTTGACCCAGAGCGCTTCGGCCTGCCCTTCCTCTGACCCCATTCTCCTGGCAGAGGATGTGTAGTGCTCCTTGACATATAGCGCCACACCCCCACCTTTCCTTCCTTCCCTATCCCGCCTATAAAGCCTATAGCCCCTAATGCTAACTGCCCAGTCGTGGGACAAATCCCACCACGTTTCTGTTAGCTCTATGACTTCTGGCTTTGAACTAGCTATTCTGAGGGTGAATTCCTCCTGTTTATTCTCCATATACTGCGAGCATTGGTATATAGGCATTTAAGGCCTTGCAAGACTATGTGTGCCACCCCCTGATTAGGGAGACTGTCTGGGCCCCCATTCCTTACCTTAGCACTCTTTGCCTTTGTCACCTGTCTTGCTCGGGTGGTGTCTCGTCTTCCTGCAGCCCCCTCCCTGGCGAGGCTAGTTTAAAGCTCGCAGTATGAGATCAGCCAACCTGGAAGAGAAGACACACTTGCCTTTAGGGGAGAGGTGAAGCCCATCCTACCCCAGCAGGTCCCCCGCCCGAAAGCATGGGTTATTATCAAGGAACCCAAGGTTTGCCTGGTGGCACCAGCTGCATAAGCACTGGTTGACCTCGCCAATGCAGGCCTCGTGTTGCGATCCCTGCCTACTCACCGGAAGAAGAGAGGAAAATATCACCTGCGCCCCCGTCTCTTTCAGCTTGTCCCCCAGAGCCTCGAAATCCTTCATAATGCGGTCAGGGTTGCCCTGGCCATGTTGTTTGTACCCACATGGACGACAACCATGGGGTACTGGTCTACACTGGCCGGGATCCTTTCCATGATGTCCCTGACCCGAGCCCCAGGCATGAAGCAGACCTGTCGTGTTATGGGATTGGGCCAGCAGATGGGACCTTCCAGTCTTTGTAGGATGGAGTCTTCGATGACGAGGACCCAGCGTTTCTTCCTCCTGGTGTTCACTCTCCACCCATTCCCTGTCATGTGGTGAGTGGCATCGTCCCCGCCAGAGGCAATTCCATTGTCCTCCTCTGTCATAGCTGCCAGGGCATCAAATCTGTTCCCCAGTTGAACCTGGGGAGCTTCCACCACTCTAGGCCTAGCAGCTCTGGGGGATTTGGGGGATTGATTTGATTTGGTGATTTGTATCACTGTCCCAAATCAATTCAGTTGAACCTGATTTGGAGATTTGGCCACTGCTGAATCAGCCAAATTTCTGAATCAAACGGGTCCTATCCCCCACCTGTTCACTCAGCCCTGTCAGTGGCTGCCCTGCCTGGTCCCAGCATCCCAGCTCTTTAAAATAAACCCCCACACTCACCAGCTCCTGCCAGGTGGGGGTGCAATTCCCGCTGCTCCATACTGCATGGGTGGGGGGCTCTGCCACGAGCACCCAGAAGCTCCGACAGCTGCTGAAGTAGCTGGTGAGTGTGGAGCTTTTTTTAAAGCACTGGGGCTGGGCAGGGCAGCCATTGACTGGGCAGGGGTCGCTCGGTGGGGATGAGGGAGGAGGCAGGGGATGGGGCCTGGTGGGGTTTCCCCCATGGCCCCCCACTCTTTCTCTGCCTCCTCCTCTCCTTGCCCCCTACTTACCAGCAAAGAGTGCAGGTCCATCTCCCTGTGGTGGTGAGCAGGGACTGCCTGAATCTCTGAACCTCTCTGAATCTTTTCTGAATCACTTCAGAGAGCTTCGAATTGATTCAGACCCTTCTATTGGTCTCCCAATTTGATATGGAGATTTGGCTGCTGAATCGGGCCAAATCCCCTCCAAATCGAATTGATACCTGTAGTTTCACACAGCCCTAGTGACTAACACTTTCAGCCTCCAGAGCACAATCCTATGTACCCTAGAGGCTGGGAGTCTTGATCAGGAGTGAAGATTGCTGGTACAGTAGGAGCCTGGGATCATGATCCTGAGCTCTCCCTGCACTGGCAGTATGGCATGATGGGATCTGCTACTCAATCCCACAGTTCCATCTCCTGCCATGCATAAACAGCATGGCAGGATGCATGATTGTTGGGATTGCACATTATATTCCATGGTGTCTTCTTTTTATGTTTGTCAGTGGCCTAGAGGAGCTGAAATAAAACAGCTTGAAAAATTCCAATCTCAAACTTTTGTAGCAAAATTCAGAAAACTGCAACAGTTGATGAATCTAAGGCCTTTCTTTCTCTGCCATTGACTAATAAACATTGAGTTTAATAATGTAATTGAGCTATTTAAGCTCTTTAATATCATTATTTTACCAACTCTTAATCTTTGGATGTACTTGTTTTTCCTACCAATAAATGGTAAAGGAGAGACTGTCATGGCAAAGGCTGCAGGTCCCTGGTTCTCAGGATCCAACCTGAGTTCTGACAATACCTTATGCCAGTAGAAGGTAGATGGAAAACAGCTCCTCTCTGCCCCTCCTGTGAGTTGGGGGTCAGCAATAGATCCTCTATTTTCTTAAGCTATTTTTTATACTAAAAATGCTGCTACTTTAGCACAAAATTGCTTAGTCATCAAGATGGTCCCTTCTCCAAAGAGCTTACAATCCGAGTGTAAGATAAAAGACAGTACTTTGCTACAGACAGATGGGAAATGTAGGGGAATGAAACCATATCAGTTAGCATGGTAGGCAGTTGTCTTAACACCAGTAGGCATGGGCCTACCAGCTGTCAATTACTTTGCAAGCTGAGGAGCAAAAGACAGCTTTAAGGAGGGTTTTTAAAAAAGGATGAGGTAATTTTGCAAATGCTTTCAGGGAGACCCTTCCATGCATAAGCACAGGAAAAAGTATGAAAATGCTTCTTTAAAAATTATCAAGCAAACAAGCTGCCATCGTGGGTTTATTGGAGACAGAAAACCTCTCAGTAGTGAATGAGACTTGCTAGATATGGTAGGGATAGATTGTCCAGGGCTTTAAAAATGATGAGCTCATATGATGCTTTCCCCCGCCTTTTTTAGTTTCCTACACGGTTGCTGTAATCTACTTTTTGATTAATTATGTTTATTTTCTGGAGGAAAAATTGCCTGTTTTATGACTAGTAATCTGTTTGGTAAAGTTTTCAACGTCAAGGTGTCTGGAAGTTTTTCTTTCTCTAAGGCTCTTAGGAACTTCTTTTTGCATATGTTACTTAGTGTTTCTGCTTCATGAGTGTTTCAGTAATGACTGAGTGATATAGGCTAAAATGATTGATACAATAAAAAAGGAAAATGGATCACTGTTTTTCTTATTGTGTAATCGGTTTTTAATCTATGACAGAACATCCTTTTTCGCTCATTGGCAACTTAGTTTCCTTAATGACCTTGTGTGAGAGACTTTATCAAAGGCTTTTTGGAAATTCAAATGAACATCAATCTGTTCACCTTTTGTCTGATATTTTGGAGACACTTTCAAAGAATTGTGAAAGACAAGAATGGTGCAATTTTCCTTTACAAAAGCTGTTCTGCTTAATTTCTTTTAGAGTTTAATGAAATTTTCTCTTTAATTAATGTTTCACATATATCATTATAGAAATCCGCCTCACCTTTTTTTTAATATAGGCAAAACATATACTGCCATTTAATGTTAGAACAGTAACAATTTTTTAACAAGTATTTTTAAAAGTATTGGTCAAAGAAAGAAAACAAACCAGTCTGAGGTGACAGTACTTTTGGAAGTTGGACAGTAAATATGACCCCCCTTATTGCATATATAAATAATTAGCAAAATTGGCTTAATATATAAAATCTTTTAAAATACAGAATACCATCCATTTTCTTACTTATAATGTTAGACATTTACATAACCATTACAACTTTACAGTGACTTAACGTGCTGTTCTAAAAATATTCCCTCTATTATATGTGTTAAGTAGAATACAGAGGTCTGATTTAGGAAGAAAAAGTGGATTATACTGTGGGTTAGACTGCAAGTCGATTTGTAGATCCTTTGAGATGAAGACTGACACTTAGGGTGCTTATGCATATGCAGGGAGGCTGCTCTGATGTGCTTTAATTACTTGAGCAATTACTCCAACATGCAATAATTAATCAGGGCTGGAGTGTAGTAATTACCACACTCCAATAGACTCCAGGATCATGTGTATCAGCATCCCTATGTTGAAAAATGGTGGCAGGGGCAGTTTAACTAAATCTCATTCGATGAGCTTTAATTAAAGTGCCCTTGCTGCCATTTTTTAGCATGGAGATGCTGATTCACATGATGCTTCAGGAGCTTTAATTGGAGTGGCACTTTAATTAGAGTGAGACCCCCCTCTGACACTCCGGGAGCATAAGTATAAATGCCTTTAGGGAACTGAGATCCAGTATATATTCCAATTATGGCCACAGACATATTCATTTCTACTGCTGCAAACTTTTGGAAAATGTATAGTATTAGAAATCTTCCTGAGAGGGAGTGTACAGGCATTCCAGCCTGCAGATGTGCCATTTCCCCAGAACCCCATGGCTTCCTCAGATCAGTGTCACCACAGGGTCATCCAAGTCTGGGGAAGGTGGGAAGAGCAATGGCAGCTGGACTCCTCCCAAGCATGGCTCCTTTGGTCTGGAAAGCATGCAAGGGAACCTGTAGTTCAGTCCTCCTGTCCTTGGGAAGACTCCAGCTGACCCTGTTCTCCAAGTCTTCCCCAGACCTGAGGTCTTTCTAGTCTTGGTAAGGCTCGGGGTGGAGAAGAGGGGTGCAGTGGCAGCTCATCTGTTCCCCTGATCAGGAGGAGCTGAGTTGTGTGGAAGTATCTCTGCACCTTTTATGGACCAGAGTTGATCATGGAGGAGCTGAGCATACAGGTGTTCATTCTAGCAACAGAAACTCTTGCAGAGCAGATCATCCAGGTCCAAAGATGAAAGATCTTTTAGGTACATGTGGCATGTTTCATTTGGGAAAAACAAAACTGAATGCCTGTGCATTGGCAATATTTACTGGGAAAGGGACAATTGTCCTGGTAGAAAAGTAGTGCTTATATGTGGCCTATGGTTCAAGTGTTTCAGACCTCCTCTTTTCCTCCTAGAATGTATGGAATCTCAATTGGCTGAGTTTAGCGACCTTAGGTAATGTTTTCAAAGGGCTTAGGAGCCCAAGTCATTGTCTGTCACAGCTGAAGCCGAGTTAATATTCCACACAGAACAACTTTTTCTTACAAATGACATGGAGTTTTACTGAAATAATATGACCATTGCTTTCACCTCACACTACCCATTTGATCAGCATGAAGTAGTTTTCACATGCTTTTGTAAAGAGTGTGGGTTTAGAGGAAAAACAGCATTGTGGTTTTGTGTGCTTTTGATTGCTAATTATCCTATGGTTCTTGACACTTCCAATATTTTTTTCTGTTGTGTGTAGCTTTGGATGATAGCAACAGAACTGTCTCCTTTGATGTATTGTGGTTGTGGCAAATAGTTAACAAAAGAATGCTCAAGAAAATGACAATAGTTTCCTAGCACAGACAAAAATATAGAGTAGACAAGGGTGAAGATATTTGACTGCACCTTTCTGAGATGAAGTTGCACTTTACAAAGGAATGAAATGAAAGATACAGCAGTGCCATGATGTGTTTTAAATTACTTGGGCTAATTAACTTAATTGGGAGTTCTGATTAGTACTGCATTTACTGCAGTTTTCCTCCTAGATTAAAATTTGAGGTGTAATTGAAAAACAAATGAAGTGGAGAGGTCATTGGTTTCATTACCTTCCACTGTGGTTAAACATTGTGTATAATGAAAAATCTTTGATGATAATATGCTGATCTTCATTGCTGAAGGATTGCATGTTTTCCTGAAATATAAATTAATTCAGAAGGGGGTAAATGATCTTTCTGAAGATTGCAGAATGTTACCTGATGCTGTGTATAGCTTTTTTTAAAAAAAAAATTAAACCTGGTTAGAGTTGACAATGTAGTGTGCTATCTTATAGATAATAATAATAATGAGGAATTGTAAAAGGACTCCCTTCAGTTTCCATTACGAGGAAGGAAGGGGGAAAAGGGAATGGCCACTGTAAGATGGACATCACAGGCCCCACTGCACAGTACTTACTATAGCTGTAGATTCAAAAACTGGCTGATATAAAGTGCATGTGGCATAATTAAGCACTCGAAAGGAAATTGAAAAGTTAATGTTGCACATGCTACACATTCAGCCTTGCACATATATTAATTGCTTGTAATATACTAATTCTCAAAGAACATACTGAATAATATTTTCATAGATTTCATAGACATTAGGGCTGGAAGGGACCTCGGGAGATCATCGAGTCCAGCCCCCTGCCCAAAGGGCAGG
>NW_017728931.1:56451237-56471761 GCF_001723895.1 Crocodylus porosus
TTGCTCCCTGCAGGACCGGACTTATTTTCTATAACAGTAAGTATGTGTGGTACCTGGTAATTTATTGTCTTGTTAATTTTGAGCGTTCTGTGGTTCAAATGCATTTTTCCACCCAGCAACACATTCGCTAAAGTTTAGGGGATGTGTTCATATTCAGATCTGTTGCCTCAAGGCCTAAAGGGCTATAGTGCTACATACTGTGGTGTTAGTGGGATATGAACCCTACCATGAAGAACTTTTAGTTATAATAGATGACAAAGAGTCAAGGTAAGAGCTGAACATGAGTAAGCGAATGGAAAGGGCAGGGCAGAAATGTGCCCTGTAGGCTACCTACAGAAAGTCGAAAGGCCCAAGGCTGAATCAGTTCAATCTTTGCAGGTTAATCTAAGCAGTGGAGATTGAACCGATAAACAAAGTGAACAGACATTCACCTTTGATTCTGGAAATGCAGCCACATGCCTGCAGTGGCTCAGGGCAGAAGCTGGGGCGGGGGTGCTAGAGTATACCAATTTAACCTAAATCAGTTAAGTCTGATACTATATCCATCCAGGTTTATCTTAAACTGGTTTTGGCGAGTTTAAAAGCAGTTTATGTACACTGAACTTCTGGGCTTTGTACAGATAGTCAAAAAGCCCAAGGCTGAATTGATTCAGTCTTTGTAGGTTAGTCTAAGATGCAGAGATTAAATTGAAACAGAAGTGAACAGATATTTACTTTTGATTCAAGAAACACAGTCACATGCTTGCAGTGGCTCAGGTTAGAAGCTGGAAGGTGCTAGAGCATGGCTGTCTGGCACACAGCCAGCATGGGCTATGTGGTTCCTTCTTCCTGCTGCTCCTGAGGCCTCTGGGATTTCTAGTTCAAAATCACAGCATCAGGACTCTACAGGGTTGCTCATCACTTCCTCTTCCTGCTTCTATGTTCGTCTAGGATTTGTAGTCCACAGTCTCAGTCAGCGGTAAGTTTGAGCAGGGGAAGGAGTGTTTAATCCCCCTCCCTGGTCCCATATCCCAGTTGGGACTTGTCAGGGGGGAGGCAGCCTCCCCCCACCCGCAGACTGGGCTACATCCCCAGCCAGGCTTGTCCCTACCTACCCCTTGTTAGCCAGCCCTCACTGCTCCAGTTAGAGTATAGGGGGCTGAGGCCAGCCCTGCTCTCTGGAACAGACAGCACAGCCCAGCCCTGGGCTGTAAAACATGCTGAGACTGGGATTTAACTTGAACCAGCATGGAGTCTGGGGCAGAAGTCGCATAAACTGGTTTGACCCAAATCAGCTAAGTCTGATACTACATTCAGCCAGGTTTATGTTAAACAAGTTACAGCCACTTTGAAACTGATTTATATGCATTGAGCTTCTATTCTGTTATAGGTTTAAACCCATTTCTGATCACTTAAACTAGTTTGTGCAACTTTTGTCCCTAGCCCTACTGTGTTACAGATTTGAACCAGTTTCCATTCTCCTGTACCAATTTATATATAATTTCTGTCTGTAGTCATAGAATAACTGAATCAGAGATGCATAAGCTTTCATGAACAAGAGCTCACTTCATCAGATGCCCTAAAAGGACATGCACAGAGCATGCTATCAAATAGAGTAATTTGAAATGTATGACCCTGCACTTGCTGCGTTGATGATGGATTAGTACAGCAGGCAGCAGTACTGATGTGAACTTAAACAGAATGTGCATTTGATTACTTCAAGAAGATAGAGACAGCTTCCTTATGCTGGTGCTGACCTTGAACATTTCCTTGGGATTATTTTCTGAGACAAGGATTTTCCCCACCTAGAAGGAGTGTCATCAGTTAGAGCAGGGCTGTCAAACTGGTGGCCTGCAGGCTGCATGTGGCCTGCCAGGGCTTCGTTTGTGGCTCCCAGGCTCCTTCCTGACTGCTGTTCTCTACATCACTCTGGCTGCAGCAGCAGCACTCAGAGGCTTCAGGCCCTCATTCCTCTGGTTTCTACCTTCTGCCCCAGGAGGCAAGGTGGAGCAGTATGGCCTAGCCTGTGGTGCTGGGGAAGCTCGTACCATGGGGCATTGACAGTGCAGTGCGGTGTACCACAGTGGAGGAGTCTGCATGCAGGGAGATGAAAGTCAGGTTGGGGTACCTGTGCTCATGCTTCGCTGTCCATGGTACAGCAGGAGAGAGCGAAGCCCCTGTGTGTCTGGTGTAGTGGGGGATTAGGAAGTGTTGATGTGCAGACTTGGGGGGGTTAGGGAGCATCTGTGGCCCCCACTGGCTGCTTAAAAGGTTGGAAAGCCCTGATTTAAAAGAACTGATTTGGATATACCACATGCAGCACTAAAGTGACATGATTATATTACCATATTTCTCTACACTTTGCATGTAGAAATTGATAGATGCCAATTTTGCTGATGCTCACCTCCTGAAGTCAGTAAAAAGGTCCTACTTAGAATTTACCAATTTATTTATTGCTCAGATAAAGACTTGTAAGGTTAGCTGGCTGCTGTTTTGATTTATGATAAACTCTTTGTATTTACTCAAATAAATTTTACAGACAAGGAATTGAGCTTTCTGAAGCAATTTGGGAACTTGTGCTTTTGGTTAAGCTGAGAATACTTCTTAAGAACAGCCATTTTAAGTAATATGGCATTTCTGATTCTGGTCCTGGGTTGAACAAATGCATTAGGGTTTATGAAAATGGAAAAATAATGGCAAGAAAATATAGGAAAAGGTATCCTTTCAGTCTTTTCCTGAATTTCAGCACATGTTCAGCTTCAGATATAAAAAGAGATTGAAGCCATTTTTTAATTTATTCATACTGCTTTGCCCATGTTTTTAATTAATATAGCACTATTAATATACATGATGCCATAAAGAATAGAATAGAGGTCCCTACACTGAAAAGGTTTAGACTCATGAAACTACATACATCACAAAGCTGTAGATTACTTAAAAATGCAATGGGCTAAATATTCATCTTCTTGGTATACATGCAACCTCACTGACATCACTGTTTATATGTGTGTAACTAAAACTATTATTTAGCCCCCGAATTTTAAAGTATTGCTTTCCCTGTTCTTAATAAAACATTTACTAGTAAGCAGATCTTTTGTGTGAAAGTTTTCTTTAAATATGAAAAGGAAAGACTTGGACACAGATCAACTTTTTTTTTTTGTCTCAGCTCCTCTTCCTTTGGCAGGTTCAATTTTTCTGCTGATACTCAAAGGTGACAGTTGGGTCTTTTCTCCACCCCCCCCCACCCCCCACTGCTGCCAGGGCTGAAGGAAGAGTGCTTAGGATTCTGCAACTGCAGATGATACAATAGGAGATGAATCCTAAGCCTTTCTGGGCTCTACAATTCATAGATGCATTCATAGCTTCATAGATATTTGGGTCAGAAGAGACCTCAACAGATCACTGAGTCCAACCCCCTGCCCTGGGCAGGAAAGAGCACTGGGGTCAGATGACCCCAGCTAAGTGCTTGTCCAGTCTTCTCTTGAAGACCCCCAAGGTAGGGGAGAGCACCAGCTCTCTTGGAAGCCCATTCCAGATTTTAGCAACCCTTACTGTGAAATGGCAATCTTTATAGCTGTTGCAGCCTTCACATCTCTATGTAGACATCTAGTTCTCCATTATTAGAGAGTAGGCCAACAAACACTGAAGTCTGAGTACAGGACTGAAAAATATTAAATACAGATGGTATTACGTAGTCTGTTTGCCTTCCCGCATCAGGAAGGTTTCAGATTTGCCTTTTCTTTTTTTTCATTGCTTCCTCTATAGATCTTAGACAGATGGGGCAGCACTTGTAAGGTGACTTCAGGATATTTGACATAAGCGCAGTCATATTTCTGTCTAGATGGAAGTGAGAGGCACCTTAAGACAACAAATTGAGTGTGTCAGTATAATTTCTGATGGCTTCTTCTGAGTTTTTAAGAGGTTATTAATAAGCTCTTTTATTCTAACTTCAGTCCTTAATAGTGGTTGTGTTTTTAATTATAGCAAAACTTTGCACTGAAACAATCCAAGTGAGATTGAAATATTTTTCTTCTGAATGTCGTGGTAGAAACTTTACAGATGTAAAGAACATATTTTATGTATGCAATTTTAAAATTCATTTTACAGTTGCAACTTTTTAAGTCACAAAATTTAGTTTTGGCAGACAATGTAATGGAAATCCAGGGAAATGCATGTTCTTATAGCTAGAGGTCCTTAGACATTTTTTAGATTAAAAAAAAATGCTGGTCTGTAGGATCCAAAATGCCTTGTGTGCAACAAACTTTTGCCGAATCTCTAGTCAGACAGAAGACAGGAGAGGGTGGCAAACTTGAGGTTGACTTGTTAAGAAAGGCATAAGCCTTTATAAACATAACCTACTTTGTCAGATGAATGCCATTCATAGCACCTGATGAAGCAGGCTTTCTCCTACAAAAGCTTATGCCTTTCGGAATGAGTCACTTGAAGGTGCCGTCTCCAATTGTCTTCTGTCTGATTTGAGACTAACATTCCTGACTTCTTCTGCGTGCTCATGAAACCCAAGTGCAATTCTGCTGGAATCCTTCTTGGTTTCCTTTTGGACTTCTGGGGGCCCCAGACTTCCAGAGACCCTGGCTCCAGGATATCTCCATCATGCCCTTCTCTTCTGTGTGGCCCTGAGGATTCTAGGGTCATGTGTAGACAAAATAAGGCATGTGTGCACTACACTTTTAAAGCGGGTTAAATGCTTTTGCACCACTTTAATGGTGTTGGTGTTTGCATGTGTTGGTGGCATATTGCACAGTAATTCCAACCGCTGTAGCAAATTCAGTGGGGTAATGCACCTTAAATGACTTGGGGCGCAGCAAACTAAAACTCCTCTGAGGCATTTTAGTTTGCTGCCCTACAGCCATGGAAAGAAGCACCGGTCCCTGTGCAGCTCAGGGGCTCTGCAGGAAGCTGGTGCATGCATCCTGGCAGCAGCCTGGGAAGGCAGACTCTGCCCAAGGAAAAAAAAAAGTGGCGGTGAGCCTGATCTTTTTATTTTCCTTCCCTGGAGCCTGCCTGAGCTGCACAGTGGCCTGGTGCTTCCCTTCACAGCTGCGGTGCCCCCTAGGACTGCCCGAGCAGGGTGTCTGTGGGTGAGTGCCACCTGGTGGGGTGGCCACTGCTGCTGTGGAGGGAAGCACCAGTCCCCCCTTTCCCCTGCTCCATCCCCTGGCAGCTCGCCTTCCCCTCCCCACTGCTGGAGAGGCAGGTAAGTTTGGGTGTGTGTATGGCCTGTGGTTTTAAAGGGTCCTAAATTGAAGCAGTGTTTTTAAAAACCCACCATTTCAATTTAGGGCCCATGTTTCATCTACACTCCATGTTTCCTAGGAGTCCAAACTCTAGCTAGGACTGACCTTCCTATCAACACTGAGAAGCAAAGCTCCAATAACCCTAGATTGAGCATCAGGGAGCAGTTGCTGCCCTCCTGGTTTTAGAATTTCTGGGTCATGAAAAATCTGATATATCAAAACTTTCCATAAATGAATTCCTTGTTCAGTCCCCAGCCAGCTTAACCTATAGTTTTTCTATACCATTAAATAAATATAAATGATTCAAAAATAGAATTGCTGTAATGGGATCTGTTTCTTAGGTTGAAAAGGAATATTTCTACAGAATATTTTTAGTATAACAGATGCTGTGGGTTTCAGACTCTAATTTTACTTGCTTAAAGCTTCTAAATTGTCTGAGATACAGTGCATTGTTATCTGATCTTGGTCTTTCTGCACTGGTACTGTAGCAGTAATGTTATTAACAAAAATAATCTCTTACAACCTCTTTATTATTGATTGTTACAGCATATTTGCTTTGTTAATTGTACTATAGCAACTCTGTTCCTTTTTGATGGTTATAATAAACCCAGACTACCACAATTTTTTCATTGTTTTATTCTGAAGAACATAAAAGATTCCTAGTGATGTGTTTGAAAGTTTATGGGTGGCATGTTTGAAATTTTAATAACAAGCGCACCATTTAAGGATCAGAGGAAAGTAGGGCTAGAAGGGACTTCACAAGGTCATCAAGTCCACTCTCCTGCTTAAGGCAGGATCATCCCTGCCTAAATCATCCAAGCCAAGTGTCTGTTTAATTTGCTCTTGAAAATGTCCAGGGCTGGAGATTCCACAACTTCTCTAGGTAGCATTTCCAGTACCTGACCACCTTCATAGTAATAAAATTCTTCTTAATCTCCAACCTAAATTTACCCTTGTGCAGATTGAGACCATTGCTCCTAGTTTGGTCCTGTCTCCCATCCCCAAGTAGTTTGCCTTAAATGTCAGGCAATAGACTATTCTCAGGGGTATGGTCAATCCCTGTTTAACTTTGTTCCACTTCACATGTCAGGTAAAAGTTCATTGTGTCAGAGAAAAGAAGTCTGACTTCATAAATAGGGGTTAAAGCATTCATATAGGCCACAAACCTGGGCTCTTCTGCTTGTACCAGCAACAGAATGCCTACCTACTAGGCTAGAAAGTCATGCTCATTCCTGTTCCATCTGACCCAGTTAATCTCAATTTATGATGTACAAATAATCATAAAGAGAGTAGTGAAAGAGAGTGTCTCTATCCTCTCAGAATAGTCTTTAGCCTCATGGTTAAAGCCAATAGCAGATAACAAGGACAGTAGCCCTGGGTGCCCACATGAGGAGCGAAAGGGGATGGAAAAACAACAGATGCCACCATAGCTGTGCTGGCAGCACTGGCAGATGGATATACCACTGCCCCCATGTGTCACTGCTGCTGTAAGTACCCAGCTGCCCTGTTGCACCTCTGGTTAGTGGACTCTCTTAGAAAGTGGGCTTTACTTTCCTTCCTTTGTCTGAGGAAATTCAAACAGAGAAAAGAGGGCATAATCAATAATGGACTGGATGGCAGCTGTTCAATAGTGAAGAACAGTGGCATATTTTAAGGACTGATGTGAAGAAGTAAATTATGATTTTTGCTAAGCTGGAATGGGGGGGGTCCTTCTATTATGCACAGCAATAAAGGGAAGGAGGGAGAAAAAAAGGCAAGTAACAAGGCAAGAAAAGTGGGTAGGGGTAGAGCAGCAGTTTTCAACCAGAGGTCTTCAGCCCCTTGAGGGACTGTGAGCAGGTTTCAGGGGGTCCACAGGGGTTGAGGATCTGGTGCGTTCATGATCTATGAGGTCGGCAGGAGCAGCCAATGCCTAGGCTGAGCCTGCCAATGCCTCCACCACGAGTTCCACAGAAAAATGCAGATTTTCTCCATAAAAGGAGAAAAACATAGAAAACCATGGGTTTCTCCTTAAAGGCGTGCAGTGTTCCAGCCTGTAAGAGACTGCTTGGGGTTGCGGGGAGTGGGAGAAGTCTATGTCAGGGGGTACCGTGTGCATGTACGCATGCGTGTGGCAGCCAGGCAGCAGTGGAGAGTAGCTTCCTGCAGGTAAGTTGGGGGGTGGGGCATGTCCTCCCCCTCTCCCCCACTGTGGGTTTGGAGTGCGGGGCACCAGCAGGGTCAGGGGGCTGCAGGTCATGTGTAAGGGGCCCCAGCAGGGCCAAGGGGCTGTGGGTTGGGAGTGAGGGGCATTGGCAGGTCCAGGGGTCTGTAGGATGGGGGTGAGGGCTACCAGCAGGGCCAGGGGGCTGTGGATCAGGAGTGAGGGGTCCTCAAGTCCAAAAAGCTTGAGAACCAGAACCACTGGAGTAGAGCAGGGGTTTTCAACCTTTTTGGATCAGTGTACCCCCCAGTGGCCAGATGCAGAGCAGTGTATCCCTGGTGGCCGGACACAAAGTGTGGGGGGCAGTGTGTGGTCAAACAGAAAGTGGGTGCAGCTACCGTGTGTGAGCTTCCCCTGCCCCCAAGTCTGGCCAGGCACTCAGTGTCTGTAGCACAGGATAGTGCATGGTGGCACTCTGTCTCCACCCACCTGCATGTACCTCCTAGGGCCTTCTCAAATACCTCCGGGGGTACATGTACCCCCAGTTGATAACCCCTGTAGTTGAGGATGTTAGAGCCAAAACAGATCACAAGGGCAATGAAGCAGACGAGCAAATAAATCTTAGTGCACACTTTGTATAGGAATAAAGAAATATGTAGAAATATAAAGAAAGGCAGATTATCTTAATTTAGTCCTTTTCCCCCCAGTCTCTCATCCCATCAGAAAATGAAGGTTCTTGGGAGTATGAGTCTAATCTTGGTGCTTCTTTACTTCTTAAAATAAAATCTTAAATTACAGTTGGCTAATTGTACATTGTGAACAGTTTGTAATACTTCTTCTAATTTCTAGTGTGAGTTTGTAAGGTGCTACTTATAGTTGTTTTAAAAATGTTAATTTTTTGACCAGTATTTTTATCCACAAATTCTTGAATTAAAGAACAGAGCATGAACATGGATTAAAGTTTTAAACATGAAAATATTTTGGAATTACTAGAGTGCAAAGAAAAAACAAATATATATTTAAAACCTGAAACATTTTTCTTGTCGAGATATCAGAAAAATGGCTGAAAAGATTTACTACCAGCTTATTTTCACCTTTGGGCTGAAAAAGCACAAGAAATTTCAACCTGAAGGTAATATTTTTTTTTTTTAAAGAAAACTGTAAGCCTGTGAAAATAGAGGCTTAGAGTGGAATGGGCATCTTGACCTTAACTACAGTATATAGCTTCACTACTGCAACACTGCAATAAAAAGGTAAGCACAGAGGATATTTGTTAGATTACTTTTACCATGGTTGACAGTAATACCATCATTGCTTTTCACTGGACTCTAGGAGCAGAAAAGTAATGTTTATAAGTTGACTCTTTATATAATTGTACTTCAAACTGAATTCTATCAATCGGGCGGAGAAGAAAATCATGTTGTTGGCATCCCAACAGTAAGGAAATCTTGCTTTTAGTTTGCAATTGGATTTGATTTTTTTTTTTTTTTTTAAGATTATAACTTTTTTTTTCTTGGAACTACTGCAGACCATCTCCATAGGATCTCATGCTGTGCCAGAAACATTTCCTGTAATTACTCATTAGAAGTAATGAACACATCAATTGTAAGGATGTGTAGATCCACGCACACTTACTCTCGTTTCCATTCATTTTAGCTAGCAACAGTTGTGTATAGAAACATTCCTCTTGTCACTTTTCTATGGGAGTTTTGAAAAATGTCCTTAAGTTAATTGTAAATGCTTGCAGCACTAATTGATAGCTTGGTAGCTTAGGACTATATTTTGAAGTTGTTTTGAGCGTTAGTTATGAGTCCAAGTCCCATTGTCTTTCAGAGGTTCTTTGTGTCTACTTCACTTTTAAAAATGGGATTCAAATTTCAAAGTTTAGTTAATTGTTTAGCAGAGCAATGCCTAATTTCAATATCTGTGCCTTAATATCTTTATATTGGTTCAGTTAGTAATACAAAGTGGGAGACCTATTGCAAAGCATGTAGCAAGAAGCAAGAAGACTGTCACCAACCAACACGCTTTATTTGTCTACCTGCTTTGGCAAAGGCCATTCTACCTGGATCTCTTTAGTTTGTGCTGTTTTCATCCTGGGAGGAGAGGGGGCTTCAGGTGAATACTCCTGGAACTAATTCTACTCTGACAGTAAGTCGGCTTCGTAGATCTCAGTGGCAAGAATGATGATGCCTTGGATCCGTTATGTTAGTTCCACTGAGAATCTTTTGTACTTTCAAGTTGAGCCTGGAGTAAGAAAAAGCGTTCCTAATTAGACAAGTCTGAAGAAGAGCTGCACCCAGAGTACTCATCAAGGTACTTGGTACAGATTGTACCAAAGTTCAAAGAGGTTCTAGATTCTGATGTGCATCAGTGCTAATGAACCAATCAGACTGAGGAAGGTCTCAGTATGCAGAGACTTCTTAATTTTGCGTAGCTCAGAGCCTGAGTCATCAGTGATCTATGTTGATCTCTGCAATGTTGGTAATATATCTAAAGGTTTATTGTGCATATCTTAATTTAAGGAAGTCTTCAATAGAATTCTGACACTTCACTTAGTTCTATGACACCTATGAGACTCCCAAAACATCCAGAGGCTGCACTGAGGCAAGATTCAGGACAAATCTGGGCAAAGTGATTTTTGCCTGTAGACAGACTACACAAGTTACTATGCAGATTTTTCTCAACAGGAGCTTGCCATTAAGAATGCATTTAGTAGGCTGAGACATATGGAAGTCATAATATATACAGTCCCCAATGCCAAATTTTGTATAAAGCACTATTGGTCTTTCTTCATTCCCAAATGTTCACATCTCCAATGGTGAATTAAAGTGTCTATAATGCTTCTCAATATGTTGAAAGAAGTGTTAATCAACATATAATCTGTTTGTGCTGTATCCTTTTATCTACTGATATTTATCTAATGACTCTGTAGAGGGCCAGCTGCCTGTATCTTATTGCTCTTGGATCATTAAGAATTTAGGAGAAACTCTCACCTAATTCAAAGTTTCCAGTAGTTTAAAGTGCCTTAAGTTAATCCTATGTATTTATTTCCAAAACTAACAATTAAAAGGTTAACCTGGAATTTAAGCAGAAGATATGGAAGCTATGGAAGTATGGGTTAGATGAATGGACTGTAAGGTAGAAAGAAAACTGGCTGGGTCATCAGGCTCAGTGGGTAGTAATCAATGGCTTGATGTCTAGTTGGCAGCCAGTATCAAATAGAGTGCTCCAGGGGGCATTCCTGGGGCTGACTTTGTTCAATATATTCATCAGTGGTCTGGGAGATGGGATAGAGTGTATTCTCGGCAAGTCTGCAGATGATGCCAAGCTGGGAGGGGGGGGGTTGTAGATATGCTGGAGAGTAGTGCTAGGATTCACAGACACCTCAACAAATAAGAGGATTTGACCAAAAGAAATCTCATGAGCTTCAATAAGGAGAAGGGCAAAGTCCTACACTTGAGACTGAACAGTCCCATGTACTGCTACAGGCTGGGGACTGACTAGCTAAACAGCAACTCTGCAGAAAAGGACCTGTGGGTTACAGTAAACAGTAAGCTGAATATGAATCAACAGTGTGCCCTTGTTGCAAAGAAGGCTAATGGCATACTGATTGAGGGAAGTGATTCTTCCCCTCTATTTGGCACTGGCAAGGCCACATATGGAGTATTGTGTGCAATTTTGGACCCCCACTACAGAAGGGATGTGGACAAATTAGAGAGAGTCCAGCGGAGGGCAATGAAAATGATTAGGGGGCTGGGGCATGTGACTTGTGATGAGAGGCTGAGGGAACTGAGTTTATTTAGTCTGGAGAAGAGAATACTGGGGTGGGGGGGAGAGGGAGAAGGAGGGAAGGCATTTAATAGAAGTCTTCAAGTACCTGAAAGGCGGTTCCAAAGAGGATTGAGCTAGACTGTTCTCAGTGGTGGCAGATAACAGAACAAAGAGCAACAGCCACAAGTTGCAGTTAGGGAAGGTTAGACTGGATATTGGGAAAAACTTTCTTACTGGGAGGATAGTAAAGTACTGGCACAGGCTATCCAAAGAGGTGGTGGAATCTCTGTGCTTGGGGGATAAGTCTCAGCTAAAGAAAGCCTTGGTTGCAAATTTATAGTTTTGGAATGGCCCTGCTTTGAGCAGGGGGTTGGGTTAGATGACCTCCTAAGTTTTTATGATATCTTTCCATTAGCAATCAGAAGTATGTTTCAGTCAACCCAAAGATATGCATTATAAATGCAGGAAACGGAGTGAGGCCTCTGGCTGATGTTACATTTATCACATGATAAATTGTAGAATGCTATATGGTTAGTTAATTTATCATGCGATAAATTGTAGCATGCCACAAAGATGTTCTATATTAAATGTGAAACATATTTGTGGTTCATTTGTATGGCAGTCTGGGATTGGGCTGAACAAAAAGTCTTTTAAAGTGCTGGGGCCTAGGGAGCCAATGGGCTCTCTTCCCTTCTCCACTGCCGCTGGGATATTTAAACCTCTGCCATGCCACCCTTAATAGGTTCCTGCTGTTCTGGCACCTTAAAAGTCCCACAACACGTGTCTGCACAGTAAAAATTTTAAATATATTGGCATGGGAGGGAACCCATCAGCTCCCTGCACCCCACTACCTCTAAAACCCTGTAGTGAAATGTGCTATATTTTATAGATTCATCCTTTTCTCATATAACTTATCTTTTGGGGGACCAAAAGTTGGGATAATTCCTTTTTTATGTTATGAAGTTAAAACAGTGGCCTCTATTTTTAATCTTTTCAAGTTTTTAATACATCAGACTGACAATCTCAGTTTCATCAACCTTTATTAACTTTTGGAGTTTGGGAAGAGCCTATCTATACAAAATTTGTGATGTGTTATCTGTAAAGAGGAGAGGGTTTTGTTTTTGTAAAAAGTTTCAGGAAAATTGGAAAAGCTGTTTTGGGTAACAAGATTTGAAAGTTTTTGTGGTTTATCAATTTTTTTAAAATTGTCCTGGAATATTTTTCATCCACCTTTAACTCATAATTGACTTCATGTAAAAATGTCATACTTGTTTTATGATGTAATTTTCCTCTGGGTTTGGCTTTGAGACTTTTAATATGGAACTAAGTATCCACTAATATATTCTGAGTGGATGATTTGGCTTGATTGATACGCTCTGCCAGTTTGAAGCAGCAGTTGGGAGCAGTTGCTTTACGTAAGTGTACATGTATGCATGCTTGGCTGTTTGTGTCAAATTTATCACTGGGCAGCTCCACTATTGGCAATGGTGTGATAATCAGAAATTAAGGGCTTTGTCTCATGGTAATTTTGGGCAGCTCCTGGAGGTCTTAACCCCTGGATTGTCCCCACATTAACACCTTAAAAGTGTTTTAACACACTTATAACATGGCTCAAAGTTATGCCACTCCAGGGTGGGATTATTTCTTGATTTGCACAACCAAGCTCCTGTTCCATTAAGGTATGGCCACCCCTCACAGATGTACTGCTCAAGTGGAAGGTGTGACTGCTCTAAACTCCAAGCTAGCACTAAACCAATCAACATTTGTGTGAATTGCAGTGCAAGGTGTAATGAAGTTCTAATTTGATTTGTTACATTACTTAATGAACCTTTTTTTTTTCCTGCCATTTTTCATTTCTTGTTATATTTACAACAGCTTATAGTTTATGAGCTTGGAAGGGAAGCTAAGCTGTTGAATTTGCCGTTTCTTCTCCTCCTTGCGTGTCAAAAACATTGTCAGTGTAATAGAGTTTACTTCTGTCTAGCCTTTGGTGTATGTGCATCATTAGTATATTTTAACATAGCTCAAATTTCTTTTGAGTAGAAGCACAGCTGTCACGTTATTGTTTGTACATTTACAGAAACTGGTCATAATACATTTAGGTTTAAAATGCATTCTACTCCAAAACGTGACTAGTAAAATGCACTTTATTTCCCAACAAATATGTCCCTATGTAAATTTGTAAGCAAACCTGCTTGCTTTATTTACAATGCAGCTTTACTACACTACATCTGGTTTGGAAAGGGGCATGCTGAAATGTAATTGGGCAATTTTGCAGCCAGGTTAGTGGTGGCAGCACATGGGCCATCAACTGTGGGGCCACTGGCTGCTTTTTTTGTACCCGCCTCCCTCACCCACCTGGCCTTGGTACCCTGATTGCCTCCTTTCTACCCTGTCTTGTC
Source organism: Crocodylus porosus (assembly GCF_001723895.1). Lineage (NCBI taxonomy): Eukaryota > Metazoa > Chordata > Crocodylia > Crocodylidae > Crocodylus > Crocodylus porosus. Next base: position 56,464,791 of record NW_017728931.1, read on the forward strand.
ATCCCCCCCCTCTCACCCATAGTTGCATGCTGTCATGCCCCTGTCCCCCATGGCTGCATGCTTGAGCCTGCCATTGTGGCATAGATGTGCCCTGCTTACCCATTTCAAGGTCTAAAGCTCCTCAGGGATTTTTGTTGGTGAGGCTGAACCACAGTAAAATATGATTTCTATTTTTCTTTAGAAAGTTTCCTGTGTTTGAAAAGTTAAGGCTTCTGAATATCATCCTGATACAGATAGTAATTGCAATGAACAGCATGGCCTGTGTAGGCAGAGGTTTAATATTTGTGAGGCCTGAAATGGTAGACTCATGGCAATCAAACTTTGCAGGGTTATCTCAACAAAGCTTACAGCAAATTTGTTTCTCCTCATATTGGATAGAAACATGCCACTCCTGTGTCTGAGTGTCATGCTTGAGGCTTAGCAGTGGCTACAGCAATTAAGCCTATAAGTATTATCAGTGCCAGTGATAAATTCCAGGGTCTACTGTGGTTACCAGGAAAATCCATTCAGCCATTTCACCTGTTGGAGTAGTCAGAAAAATGCCTTGCTTTTCCTATCAGAAAAAAAGCTAAGAAAATGTCAAGGCAAAATATTTAGTTAAGATAGCATAAAGGTTGGAAAAACTGCCTTAAAAGCAAGGCTAAAATAACTTTATAGTCTAAAACTGTTGCCAAATTGTGTAGTTCAGCCTCTCTGCCAATCGTACTCAGCAGTGCCATTGATTTTCAACAGGATATACCTGTTTAAACCTGGATGCTGACTCCAGATTTAGTGATTTTTATTTTTTCCCCTAAACTTTTGCTTTATCTCCGTGTTTCCTTTAATTGGAAGAGCTCTCCCAACTCTATTTTATCTTACCGATAAGTCTATAGTCTGTGAATATGGACTATCACAATATCCACTGTCATCACAGAATCTCTCACATCATTACTAGTTAAGATGGAGATTCTGTCATCTCCCTCAGTTCCTTATTCTGTCTTTCATTCTTTGGGCCCCTTGAGTCCAGTCTAGTGTGTTTTGCCTAGATGGTTTAAAAAACTAATGGAATCTATCCTGGTCACTTGTGGAGTGACCCATTTCAAAAGACGAGAGACCCCACTCTCTCATCTATTCAGCGTGTGCTGGACCCCATATATCAGAAAGAGTGTATTAGTTCTGTCCTGCTCTCCACATGTAGCTTAGATGGAACTTATTATATCACATGAGTAAAAATGGTGCTAGTAGAGTATTTCATAAGAGCAGCCTTGATTGTCAAATAGCCATGACTGTTGGCCACCATACCATAAAGATATGGGAGCAAGTGGATTGATTGTATTAAAATTTTTATCCAAACATTTCCTTCTGTATTTAAGATATTTAAAAATTATCTCACTTTCATAAAAATGTTCTAGGTTCTTGACTATAATGTTATCTCAACTATAATTTTTGTCTGGGACTATAATATAAGGCTGAGAGATTAATTTATGTCAATGTGGTGAATCTATGTTGACTTATTAATTCCTTTTTTACTTTGTGAAATATAATCTGTGATTTGTTAAGGTGAGAGTGAATTATTGTATATACTCATATAAGATGAGGTTCTCCGTCCCCCCCCCCCCCCAAGGATGCATACAAGAAAACTTCATTGCATACATTGTCTATCATTAAAGTGCTGCAACACACAGCATGCGTTCAATAATGGAAACCAACTATGAAGTTTGATTGAATGCAGCCCATACTGAGTGTGCCTGTAAATAACATGGCCAATATCAGGCAAATATACTGATGGTAGCCTACCGCAATGTTTAGGTTAGTGCAGTCCATGTGGCTAAAATATATGGTAGAGCCCATTAAGCACAGTTCTCCCTTACCTCCCTCTTCGTTCCCTGAGCTGAGCTGCACCTTTCTTTCCCATTTCCCCTGTTTACCAGCCTCAAATATCTGGCAAACATCTATGTAAAAGAGAGGCTCTGTCACCCCAGCTCTCAGCCCATTGCTTGTGATTGGTGTGGCCCTGTCTTTCATGAAGTGGCACTGGATCAGGCATTCCCCTGCCTCATCTGCATATATGTTTTTGGAGGATCCCAGGACTTGTAACAAGAATACCTGGTTACAGTTGTGAGTTGTGGGGGGCTGATTAACACATGGTTCCTTTGTGTGTGAGGGGGTGGTATCTGGAGTACATATACATAGTAGGCATATCTACATGAGATGTGTACTGTGCAGTTGCCTAATAAACTGTGCAGTAAATGTCTCAGCATCTATATGTGCACCCCTGTTAGGACATGAAACTAATAAACTGCAGCAGGGTAGTATTTGTAAATACTATGCAGCTTATTGCTGCATGTTAATATGCATGTGTAGATGTGCTGACTGAGTAGTGAAGGGCTGCAGGGTCACCATAGCTTGAAACACTGTGAACTCTTCTGGGGCCAGCCCCATGAACTATATGATAAATTATGAGTCTTTTGGCTTTGGGCTGATGATATACATAGTACAAATTATGCATAAGTTGATTTAAAAAAAAGTGTTATTCAAAAGTGGATTTATGGAATACCTGTGCTAAAACTTGCAGTAGTTTGCAAAAAAGCTGAAATGCATTTATTCTGGATGAACTAATTCTATGCATACCCACAGTAATTTGCCTATATACAAATTGCAACAAATATGTTTATTTCAAAGTCAGTATTTTTTCGTTCCTTGCATTTCAACAGAGTCTGAGCAGGGTCCAACAGTAAGGTGGGGGGAAGAAACTGGGGGGGGGGGGGCAAAGGGGCCACCTGACTTCCCCCCAACACCATTATTTTTTCCTGCTATAGTAGTGGGAGAAGAGACAAATTCAAAACAAACTTCCAATAATTAGATGTTTATATGTGGAAAAATGTAACAAATGTATACGTTTTTCATATATAGAAACTAATATTGGAGGGATAGTCATCTTAAATTCAGGGTTGTCTTAGCTTCAAGTAGATATGGTAGATCAGCTATTTGCTAGCATGTCCTGATATGTTATGAACAGGCTTTGTCTGAATAGACTTTTTGACAGAGCTATTAAAGAGTCCTTAGCAATTAATGGCATTTATCTACTTGAACAAGATGATTCCTGTCCTTGAATGCACTATTTCTTCACAGAAATTTGTTTAGGGAGATAAACAAGCAGAAGAAATTATCAGAAGAATAACCTCTTTTTATGCTGTATCTTAAATATAAGAATGCAGCTTTTATTCAGCTCAACAGGTTAGAAAGCAGCCCCTCTCTTTGACATTTCAGAGTGTCCTGTAGGGCTGTGTGAAATTTTGGCAGCCGTTTCATTTCGGAGGTAATTCAGCCTGTTTTGGTGCCTGAAACACTGAATCCAAAATGAAACAGAAGGCTCCGAAACATCTCCAAAATGAAATGAAACCATCCAAAATGTTTTGGAAATGTTTCGGGGGTGCACCTCAGGAATAGGTCGGCACAGCCCTGCAGCCCCTTTTTTTTAAAGAGCTGGGAGGCTGGGACTGGATGGGGGATGGGGCTAGGTAGGGCAGCCATGGGATGTCCTCCCAGGACTTCCTCAAGGCAGAGGCAGGCACAGACAGAGGAGCCACGGGAGAACCTACAGCTGCCTGGCTGTGCCTGCCTCTGCCCGGGTGATCCAAATCTCTGAATCAGTGTTGAAACTCCAAAACGGATTTGCCTGAATCAAAATGGAACAGTGATCTGAAACACTGAAACTAATCACTGTCCTCTGAAATGGCTAAATCTGCAACTGAAACAAAACATAGCTATTTTGCACAGCCCTGGTGTCCTGTAATTTTTCCTGTCAGTCTGCTTTTACTCAGACCGCTGGCTGAGGAACTCCAGTGTTTCCATAGGCCCAGGAAAAATGAAGAGCAAACTTTGGTCTCAAGGCAGATTTTAAGTATGCTTTCCTGTTGAGCCATTTACATACCTCCCTTACTGAATTTTTGTGCATATAACTTCCCCTGGTAAAAACATGTTTACCAGTCTATAAAACCTTTCTTGATCTAATTAAGACTGGGAGGAAATTTGTATTCTTTCAGACATGAAGAATACTGTTCCAATATCCTAAAGATACTGTATCTTTCTTAATTTGCCCACTCCGAGAAATGTCTTTCCAGGTGGTATTCTTACAGATCTTTTTCTTTAAAATGTAAATTTGTTATTGTCTGGAAAGGCCTGTATAATGAGTAAACATCTCATACAAGATGATAATTCTCAGCAATTGTTTTTCCAAGTGTGGATAGGTGAGGAGCACTTAAGGTACTGTATTTACTGAAATAGAGGTTGACCCTGATTATAAGATGACCCCCCCAATAATTAGATTTTAGATCTGGAAAATTTATAAATTTGTTATAATTATCCAGCTATAGAAACTAATTATTGAAGGTTTGCCTTTGAATTTGTCCTCCTCCTACTGCTATAGCAGGCAAAATTAAATATGGGTGGGTGAGGTAGCATTTTTGTTCTGTTTCCCCCCTCCCCACCCAACATTTTCCCCTTGCAGCCCCTTCCACCTTACTATCAGACCATGCTGTCCCTGAGAACATAGAATTAAGGAGCAAATTTGAAAACAATAACCTTGAAATTAAACATGGCTATAGCAATTTGCATATGGAACCCATGCACCTGGTTCATCCAGGATTGATGCACGTTACCTTTTTTGAAACTGCTGCAAGTTTTAGCATAGGTACTCCATAAACACACTTTTGAGCAGCACTTTGGCACCTACTGGGCTTGTCTACATGAGATGCTATGTTACTGTACCTCATTGCTATGGTGATGTAGCATTGGCAGGCACAAGTCATGATGCCAACATTACTGCACAATAGCAATGAGCTATATTGCCCTAGTTCATTGCTACAGTGACATAGCATCTAAAAATAACCATGAGCTGTCGAGACTGTACAGTACCAAATGCTAAAGCAAGTACTAAATGAGTGCTCCATACAAAATGCAGAGTCAGGGGCACATGTAGATGCACCGACTTATATGTAGTACAAACTTTTTTTCTTGTTCAAGGCCAAATCCATTCCAAATTCAATTGGGCAAAGCCCAATAGTCAATTTCCAAAATTAGACTAAACGGAGCTTAATTGTGAAGCCTGTGTGGCTCTACCACTGGGCAAGTATCCTCTTTCCCAGGCCCACTGGTCTAGAGCAGTGGTCTCCAAACTTTTTTGATCGTGCACCCCTATCAGTAAAAAATGTTTGAGCATGGACTCCCAATATATGTATATTTATATAAATATAAATAGAAGTTCTAATATTTTCTTCCTGCACCCCAGTGGATCGTCTTGCGCACCCCCTGGGGTGCACACACCCCACTTTGGAGACCACTGGCCTAGAGCTTTGGATGCTCCCTAAATCTGGGTAGGCATCTGACATGAAGGTCCCAGGTCTGGAGGCCTTGGGGTTCAGATGCCTCCAGGCTTGCTTAATCTTAGCCAAAAGGCCAAGTACAAACTGTAGCCCCAACAGCAATTCAAGCCATGGTGACCCCACTGCTCAGCACTGCTCCAGATACCATCCCCCCCACAATGGATCCATGTGCTAATTAGTCCCACTCATGACTAGTCCCCATATCATGAGTCTTGGGATCTTTCAAAACTGTACATGCAGATGAAGCTCAGGACAGCTTGGCTTGGCCTCATCTCATGGAGGGTGGGGTCACACTAATCATATCCCCCCCTCTGATGAAGGAACAGGAATCCTTGGAAATGGGAAAAGAACGTGCAGCTTAGCTGTGGGGGTGAAGAGGAAGTCAAAATATATTCAATCCAGTAGCTCACCGCAAGTTGAAAAAGAGCCAGTGGAAAGGGGGACTGTGCTTAATGGATATTACTGTATATGTTATTGAGATTGACTGCACTAACTTAGCCTTGTGGCATTTTATAGACATCCTGGCAGGCAAACACCATGTATCTGTGTCCAGGAAGGCAGTTTTCTTTGAGCGTTCTCAGGGATAACTGTTTTTCTAGTGTGGTTTAGTACCTGCTGAGGTGTTGGGGTTTAAAGACCACTTTATGGAAATGGAAGGCTCCTGCCTAGTTTGCTTCTGTGGTCATATGGCTGAGGGCAGGTGAAACTTGGGGGCATTTGAACCCCAAGTCTCTGGGCTTGTGCTTGCATGTAGGATGCCCTCCAAAAGACTGGGGTGGAGGATATTTGCCGGTTGTAGATCCACTTGTGGTTCTGGACTGACTCATGGATTTGGACTTGATTTGGCTTGGAACATGAAAAATTTCTTTAAAAAAAAAGGGCGGGGGGGGTTTTACAGCCATCCTCAGTATAGGCTGCATTTAATCAACTTCATAGTTTGTTTGCATTGTTGATCAGCAGTTTAATGATAGACAAAGTATTTAGTGAGATTTTCCCCTATACCATTTTTTCTTGGGGAAAAAACCTTGTCTTGTATTTTGAGTAAATATTAATCAGATTTGGAAATATTTGATTATCAAATCACCGAGGATTCAGGTTTTCTGCTCACTATGGAAAAGTGCAGATTTTCACCCTTAAAGGAAAAAAGGTGGATTTTCTCTTTTGAAGGAGAAAAGCACAGGAAACTGCACATTTTCCCCTTATAGGCCGGTGGCCTTCTAGTCTGCAAGCAGCTGCTTGAGGATGGAGGGAGCAGAAGGAGGATAATCAGAGGCAGGGGGTGCCACATGCATGTGCCTGTGCACACACAGGGCTGTCATACAGGTAGGCAGGATGGTGGGAGCAGCCCTGGCACCTGGATACAGGTAAGTCTATGGTGAGCTAGGGCTAAGGGACTCTCAGGGGCTGTGTGTGTGTGGGGAAATACAGGTGCCTGCTGGCACTAAGGCAAAGTGCCCAGGGGCTGTGGCAGGGCAGGAGGTTTGGAGACAGTGCTCAGTGTTGCTGATTAGACCAGCTCTGCGTTGTTGCCAGCCGGGCCCACCCACAGGCGCTTACCCTTCCATCAAGGGAAGGGGCTGGTGGTTTTTTTGAGGGTAGTGGGGAGCT
>NW_017728931.1:56471861-56483353 GCF_001723895.1 Crocodylus porosus
GACTCTAGCTACTATGAAACTATGAAACTATGTCACAGATCTTCCCTCCTTTTTTCTTTAGCTCACACCAGGGTTGGACTTGCTTCATCATTGCCTGCACAAGCCAGAGCTGCCACAGCCATCATATTCTGGCCCAGGTGGGATGGAGGCTTACCTTCTTCCTGTGCCCTGCAGCATGCCCCCATGCCAGAGCTCTGCTCCAGTTCATGCTGATGCTGTGGAGTATGGCACTGGTCCTCTCTGCCATGCTGCAGGCCCAGGCCCAGCTGGTGGCATGGGGCAGCGTGTGATGCCCCAACTGCTGCCTATGCTGCCTCATGATGTCTTTTCCAGATACCTGATGCTGGTGTGCTCATCCCCTTGACGTTCCTACAGACCACCATACTGAGAGTCCTAATGGGGCCAAATGGAGTGTGAGGCATGTAGGCCCCCTTTGACAGGGCTGGAGGGGGCAGGAGGCTGCAGGTCAGGAGTGAGGGGCACCAGCATGGCTGGGTGGTGGTGGAGGACTATGACCTGGAAGTGAGGGCTGGGAGGGCTAGGGATTGGGAGTGAGCGGTGCTGGCATGGCTGGTGGGAGGCAGGGGACAGGGTTGGGAATGAGGGGCACTGGCATATCAGGGCTGCTCAGCACCACAAAGCACCTGGGTGGAAAGCTGCAGCTTGACCTACATCCTGATAGCAAAGAAGGCAGGGAGAACTCTGATTTTCCATGATAAAAATAGCCCAAAACCTAACACCGAAATATATAGGAATTTAGAATATATTTTATGATAATGATTGAGGCAATGGTAGGCTTCTAAATTGTTTAAAAATTGTAAATGTATCAATAAAACATGTTAAACTGATACTTGTATATAGTGGCATTTCATTTTAATCTCAGAAAAATGCAGATTTTAGTGTTTTTAATTGGAGAATTTGAGTGGTTTTATCAGAGTATTTTGGATTTTTTAAACAGAGAATACCAGGATCCCTGGCAATCACTGTCTCACTAAAGCAGTCTAGACTAAAATGTAAAGATATATCAATTACATTTGTACCAAATACCACAATTAATGCAAAAAAAAAACATTCATAAGACACTTGAGGTGAAGGATTAACATTTAAGTGGTGTCTGATTTTTCCACAGTTCTCTTTCTTTGCTGGAGTGATGGTTTGTAGTGGTGTGTTACTGTGGGTGATGCACTGTAGATTGAGAAAGCTGTCATGCTTAAGGATCTGTTCTCTGGAAGTGCAGCTGAGTCCCAGAGCTAGAGCTTAATGATCAGTCTATACTTAGATCAGGGAGATGGGAAGAAGGACAAGGGGACATGATGATGATTCTAAAAAGCAAGAGGCAAATAACGCCTTGCAACAGTAGCACTTCTATGATGGAGTATCCATATAAGGCAGGGGTGGGCAAAATATGGCCTGAGGGACAGAACTGGCCCATAAGGCCATTCTGTCTGGCCCGTGGGACCCCTAAAAATTTTAGAAAATTAATATTTATCTGCCCTTGGTTCCTGTAAAAAATGACAGGAACCAAGGGCAGTAGGACCCAGGGGAAGCCTGGTGGGCTCCCACAACAGCAGGGCCCCACTGATGCTGGTCCTGGGACATTGGTCCCAAGATGGTGACCAGGGGTGGGGCTACCCATGCAGCCCTCAACAGCCTGCCAAAACTGGGTAAGCGGCCCTGGGCCTGAAATAATTGCCTGCTCGTGATATAAGGTGTCATGGGTGAGACTGATCCATGAGAAATGCAAAGCAAACTTATTAAAGGAGTTTTGTTTATAAGTGAAAGTATCATATCTCAGCATTAAGCCTAAAGAAAAAAATATACTGCAGCTGCATAATGATGCTATTATCTCTTGCATTTATGACAGGAAATGCATTAAAGTTCTTTTTGTAGTATAAGCTAGAATACCCCCATGATTTAGTTGCTGCAGAAACATTTACCTTCTCTACAGCTGATAATTTCTGAATCTGCAGTCATTCCTCTTTTTTTCTTTTCCTGTTTCCCTGTCTTGACTTAGTTGCAGTTTTTAAGAACTCGAAGTACTTGGTCTTCAGTGCCCTACCTCATAATACACCAAGGATTATCTGTTTTTATATAACTAAACACGCCATGATGAATTACATTTAAAACCTATTAAAACAGGTTCAGTCTCTATTGTCAACATAAATGTAAATAATGCTAAGGTAAGGAAATGTTGCTTGTCATTTTGTTGAAAATTCTCAAGAGTGGTTTAAAAAGAAAATCTCATTATACATGGCGGAAACTTTTGTGTAATTGGGAAGTGTGAAATAGCAGTAATTATCAGGCTCTTTCTGATTGATTTGTTTCTGTCATTAGAGGGTGATACTGAATGTTGTGTCACTGGTAATTCTGAAAAAGATTTCTCAGGCCAAAAGATTGGCCATGGTGGACGAGATCCCCCATCAAAGCACCTGTGCACATGCACCTACACAGACTTGCTATTTTTTGCATCTACTGAGGTTTCAAATAATAGCAGAATGTTCCTTTTCATGGCTTGGTAGGAATTAATATCTATTCTCTGGAAATGGTAGATCTGAATAACATGAAACTGGTACTCTTGGAAACCGGAAATGCTATGTTTCCATGAATGTTAAAAAGAAAAATTAATACATTTTGTGAAGTATTTATTATGATAAAAGGCAAAACATCTGAGCCCAAATCCTATCTTATGGGCAACATGAGAGTCTGTTAATTAAAGGCAAGGAGGATGGGGGTATCATTGTGTAATTTTGTTTTTGTGTATTTGAGTTTTGGCCAGGACCTGAACCTGAAGGGGAGAATTCCAAACCTGAATTCAAATTATTATAGGTCCCTTAAACTCATAGGAATGTCTGGTGTTAAGACAATGTATACCAGCTTAGGGGACTATTGTCAGATTTACATGCGTCAGCCTTTGTGCTTTTGCTATTCTTTTTGGGAGCAAAGGGGCGAGGGGAGCGGGAGAGGGGAGGATTGAGAGAGATCAAGCAATATAATACATAAATTAAATCATCTACTTTGCTTAGGTTTCTTATGGCTTGATCCAAAGCCCTTTGAAGTTAATGAAAAGATTCCAGTTGACTACAGAGGGCCTTGGATCAGCACCTTTGTGAACTATGCCTTCACAGTATCAGTCTATCTTTTATATTGTGGCTACCTTCAGTAGTTTACAGTCTTCTGATTTATGTCTACTATAGCGCCTAGTGCATTGTTGGGCCTTACCACATAATAAAATTATCCAGAAGAGAATTAACTTTAACTTAGTTTTAGACAAAGGAGTTGATTTTTGTTTGATGAAAGTAAAATGTCTTGAAACTGATAGCTTTCAGAAATCTTGGACTTTGTGATCCTGCTGGATTTTTATGTGTATTTTTTACTCTATATTATGAAAGTTTCTTTAGATTACTAACTTGTGATAAAATTGCTGTCCCTGTCACAGGCATAGCAGGGCAATTCTGTGCTGGAGGCAGCCGCAAGGCATGGGGTAACACTGGCTGCATTGATGCTGATTGTGGTGTTGGCTGTTTTTGCCCTTCCCCCCTCCCCTCACCCCGCCAAGGCTGCTCCCAGGGTTGTCTTCTCCATTGCTCCCTCTGTTATGCTACTGGTACCTGTACTATAAAAGGTAATACTTGTTTTTTAATATAGGAATTCTTAAAACAGTTACCAAAAGTTTGCTTCAGCATATTTTATTTCATCATGAATTTTAAATTAGTTGAAGAATTCTTGTAGGTGATTTATTTTATTGGGCCATCTGTATGTTGGGATAAGCCATAGGCAAGCTTCTAGCTATCCAAAAGTTTGCCTATGCTTGTCCCGACCTTGTAGTGTGTCCAAAGCATCGCCCATAGTAATTCTTGCCTCTCACATATTTCCTTCATGGCAACAGCAGCACCTTGATACTACCAAATTAATTTAATTCATTTTTGTATTTTAGGTCTAAAAAAATGTGGACTAAAGCAACTAAAAATGAAGAGATGGAAAAATTTGGTTCATAACATTTGGGTATGTAAATTGTTATATTCGAAATGGTTTTTGCAAAAACATTCCAGATATTCCTTTTGGTGCAAATTATCCTTTGTTCATTGTCTATAGAAGCATGTCACATTCACATATGGTGTCCATGGTACATAATCATGTTTAGATTATCTCTCTCTCACATTTTCGTTTATTTTTTCTTTACATGGTAAGCTTTGTATTTTTACACATTTGCCATTGTGTGGCTCAGTGTGTTCTTTCTTCTCTTTAGTCATTATTTCATTAATCTTCTGATCCAGAATGAAAAATTTGTTGGTTTGAGAGAGAAAGGAGAAAAAAAACAGGTTCAATCTGGGGAGATACCCTGATGATCAAGGAGAGATGGGATCTGTGAACCGTGGAAGATAAGAACTCAGAAAACTATGAAATTCATGACCTTGCCTTACGTAGGATGAATAAGGTATCATTAGACATGTCTACTTTCCAATCATAAACTAAAAGTACATTTTAGAAAATCATTATTTGATAAGTAAAAGAAAAACAGGTTTCAGAGGTAAAAATTATATTCTCTATGAAGAAAGTAAAAGTAGTCTAAAAGGTTTAGAAGTCTTGTATTTTATACAGTATATGAGAAGTGTTTATATATCACACATTCATGATATTACAGCAATGAACATGAATACTTAATCACTTCTCATTTCAATTTAGACATTAGATAAAAATCGCTTTTTTCCTAGTACTTTAAAGTAGATTGTATATGTCCTGTCATTCTAAGCACAAAATAGAGCCTTCTTTTGCAGAAGATTTTATATTCCAGCTAAATAACCTTTGTTTATAGTCTAGATCAAATGTATAACATTGACCCACATCATATGTCTAATACTGATGCTTATTGTATGACAGTAATATGTCAATGAAATTATAAAAAAGGACAAAAGATTTTCTTACCTCTAAGTTGGATGGGAGCAGCTGTTTGGATAATTCCACAGAGGGGCAACAATGACCAACTGACTTGCATGTTTTAAAGAAAAAATGATATCTAATCCTTTGAGGATGCCATATGTTCTGTGCTTTGAGGCAAGCTGCCTACAGTACATAGCAATTAGACAGAATGGAGGCTGTGCTAAAATTTTATCCAAAATGCCAGCAGAAAAGAATTTCTCAGGGCTTTTTAATTGCTAATAGAGACACATACCTATATTGCAGTTATTTATCACAAAATAAGTTGGTTTAAATGCAAATTCTTTCAATGCTCCTTTCTGTAGAGAACTGCATATAAACTATTTTTTATTTAAATTATGGTTGGAATTATTCCTGTCCTTTTTATTATAGAGAATCTGAGGATTATTAACCTTTCACAGAATATATTGTGACTCTTAGCCTTGTACATAATTTTTCATTTAATTGTGAAATAGGCATGAAAAATTAGTTATTCCAAAATTGCCTATAAATATTAATTAGTGACAAGAACCACAGTTACAACAGTCATTCAGACCTAGATATCTGATTTATATTTTGTATTAAACTTCTGCATTTTTATGCAGTTTCTTTGGCCCCAATTCAATATTCATTCCTATTCAGGGAGATGCATGCTCAGTTGAATCATGATATATATGAATAATCTGCAGATGCATAGGGATCAACTGCTCCACGTTTTTGCTGGCCAACATCTTGTGATTATATATCGCCAACTAAATACTGGGAATCATTAGATGGGATGAAGGCCTGTTAAACCAACCTGTTACAAAGAGACTTCTGGACCTTAAAACCCTAAGCTCACAAGTTGAAAGACTTGTCTATGAATACACAAGACATGCTGGGAGTTGTGCAGTAGTTCTAAACCGGAGATTTCAGTACTATGACACATATTTACTAGCTTAAGGCCTAGTTCAGCAATACTGATCCACTATGCTTACATATTAAGAAGCTTGGGAAGAGCCATGCACCTCTATGGGTTCTAGGCTCCCTTACAACAAAGTTAATCACAGGATATAAGGGCTTCTTATTGGGTCTGGTAATCACAGAAACAATTTAAAATTTGGTATTGCAGGTTCCATCAGGGCTGGATGGATTTTTTTTTCCATTTTGGGAAAGTGAGCCATCAGGATGCCTTAATTTCTAATGGTATCGAATGCCTTATTTTAGGCTGATACATTGCAAACAAACAGCATCTGAACTCAGAATTACCACTGCTTCTAGGTCATTTGTTTTGGGGGGCCATTTGCATGTGCGTGCGTGCATCCATGAGAGAGAGAGAGAAAATAAATATTTTTCTTGTAGGTTTTTAAAGCTGGTTATGTTATAGGTTTGCTATGTTTGAAGTAGTTCCCATGAAAATGATTTAGTGAGCAAAGTGCAAGTGAGGAGGTCATAGGAATATAATTGATAACTTGGTACATGATGCTGTAGTTTGTCATGTTTCCTCTGATATAATGTGTATGGGTAATTAATATATGAAACCTGTCTGCAAACCTGTCAGGGCTGCAAACCATCACAGGGGACTGATAAAATCACAGTGTTCATCAGCCCATCAGCAAAAGAAAAGCCTTCCTCATTAGTTCAAGCTCTTCCTAAACAGCTTTTTCCAAGGAAGTAATAAGAGGTATTACCAACTGACCTGTTGGTTAGCTCCAAAAAGCCCTAAGTGGACACTATTCTGTCTGCCTTTGTCCGATCTGCCTATCACAGTGAAATTGGACACACACACACACACACACCCCCCTCTCAACATTGGCTAGCATACCACATGTCTAGGGTCCGTGGTGTCGGGATCTGTGCTGTGAGAGATGGGAAGGGGAATATCCCTGCTTGAGCATTGAGGGAAGCCAGGCAGACCCTGCTGTACCTGCAGTCTTCCCTGGAGCTTTGGCTGGGGAGGAGACGGGCAGGGCTAACCTGTTCTCTGGAGCAAACAACCCAGCACAGCTCAGGGCTGCAAAGCATCAGGAATGCTGGAGGACTCTAGTTTAACTCAAACCAGGAAGTGGTCTGGGACAGACATTGCATAAACTGATTTGACCCAAATCAGTTAAGTCTGATACTACATTCAACTAGGTTTATCTTAGCCATAAGCCATTTGGAAACTGGTTTATGTGCCCTGAACTTGTGTTCTGTTACAGGTTTTAACCAGTTTCTAATCATTTAAACTGGTTTATGTGTAATGTCTGTCCCTAGCCCTAGGGAACAACTCCTCAGGACTCCTGATAGGTGAGCCAAGGAATGCCTTCAGTGTGTATAGAGAAGACACAGAAATGCACCCAGTCCTCAAAGGAACCAAAGGAAGAGGATCCTGTAGCAGGTCAATTTGGCGGGAGCCATTTGTCAGGGCATAGCATATATCAAGGTGACTAAAACAATACAACACTGTAATTACACACTATTCATTACATGACCACATATTAACATACACATACAAAACCAGGTTGGGCAGATACTTGGCTGAGATGGTTTAGTCAGGAACAATCCTGCTTTAAGTAGGGGGCTGGACTAGATGACCTTATGAGGTCCCTTTCAGCCCTACTGGAAATTCTAATGATTTATACTGTGTCTCTAATGAAAAATATAGGCTTCCTAAATAAAGACTTCCTGTGATAACATTTTCACAGGAAATTTGGTTAAAAAAGTACCCTATGAGGTGTTTAGTACTTCAGTAGTAGTATTGTTCTAGCTGGTATTTTAGTTTTAAACTATATTTGTCTTTCTGCCAGTCTTGGAAAGAAGCACTTAGTGCCTGTAAATTTGTCTAACATGTCTTCCAACTGTAAAGTTGGTTCAGTAAAAGATTATGAAACAAATTGTGCTTCTAGCAATTCAGTGTTAAAGCCGTACAGTTACTACACTTATGGGCTCATCTACACATGCTATTAATGTGCAACAATAAAATCCAGTGCATATCACATATTGTGTGGGAATGTATTGCTCTTGGGTGCTACATTTGAATGTGTGCCTGAGACTGCAGCCTGTTGAGCAAGATTGGAGCAGCCTTAGCTGGCAGGGGTCCAGGGGGTCAGCCTGCCAGCTTGGGGCTGCTTCAACCTGGTTCAGCATGCTGCAGAAGAGGTGGCTGGGGGATGAGGGTGCTTCTGTGTGGGGCTTACCTGGCAGGTAGCCCCTGCCCCAGCCAGCCCTATCACTGTCTACATGTTCTTTGCGGCAAAGTAAAAAAAAAAACAAACAAAAACCCCAAAACTCCACCACAGGATAGTACTTGTATTTACAAGTACTAACCTGCCACAGAATTAATTGGTTGCCTCTGTCCTAATAGCACTTGTGGCAAAGTGGGAACTCCTTGACTAGCTACAGTGCTAGTCTCCCATCTGCCTCTGGGCACACTGCCAACCTCTCTCTCCTGCCATGCCTTGTTGTTTAAAAATTAAGATCTTAATTAGGCAGGAGGCTGCCCTTCATACACCCTGTTCTCCTGGGCCTATGTATGCAGCTCCAACCACCCCCATACTGCATCCCAAGCCTTTCAGATGTTCCTAACATCTGAGCTCTGCTCTGGCCTGAGGCCGGGTTCAACTCATCCCAGTATTAGGCCTCTTGTTTTCTGCCTTATTACAGGCCACACTCATACCACCTCTCTCTCATTGAGGTGTCTCTCACTGCGCTGCCTCTCACATGGTCTCTCTCATACTGCCCCTTTGTGGGGCTACTCTCCTTTTCCTGGGGCCTTACTCACCCTGCCCTCACTTGGAGGGTCCTGGGGCTTGTTTCCCTGTACTCCCTGGTCAGCAAGTGGGTGACCTCTTGGACCTCTCTTGCGACCCTCATCTGAGCGAACACTGGGCAGTTTGCAGAACACAGGAGTGACTGCCTCTAGTCCCTCACTGGGTTGCTCACCCAGCTGCTCTGAATTAAGGGCTCCTGACTCACCCTGTTGTTTACCTTTGGTACTTCCTCAGCTGCCCTGTCCAATTGGCCTCTGGCCCATCTGTGGCCACAGGGGCCCGAAGGCTTATCTGGACCTAAGTTGGCCCCCATGTTGGCAGGGCCTACCTTTGAGCCCCCTGCTCACCAGGGCCCACTTTGCGCCCTTTCCTCACAGGGCCTCATCTCAGGTCCCCTTTTTTCAGGGCCTCACTACTTGCCCCTCTTGGCATTCACATGATGTAACCATATCCTGGCCCCTAACTCTGGCCTCTCTCATTGGGCTCTGAGCCCCTCACTCTTACTGGGCTCATTCCTCCCCCCCCACAGTTGGGGCTCCTAGCCTTCAGGCTTCATGCCCTTTGCTAGGCTCTCCAGGCCTCCCAACAGCCACTCTAGTGTGGGCCGTTAGGTGCCCCACTGCACCCCACTCTACACCTCTGCTTCCACTGAAGCACATACTCTGCCCCCTACGCTGGGGCCTGGGGTCAAACACCCCCACCCCCATAGGCTCAGGTGCCACTCACCAGTGTCTGTCCCACTGCTCTCACTCCTTGGGGTCTTGCACCCCACATGGGCTCAGGCACCTGCAGCCATGCCTGGCGCCAACTACCTCTAAAGTTAAATGACCCACCCAAAGGTGGGGGCTGGGGTTTAGGCACCCTTACTTGCCTTCTACTGGGATAGTAACTGGCATGGCACTTCTGGGGGGGACTGTTCTGCCACAAATAACTCCACGAGGCCACCCATCCCCAGCAGGGTGTAATTTAGGTCATGTCCAGGACCAAGAGCCTCCTAACCATCCCCATCAGTTCTTGCCCTTACCTGCTGGTGTTAGCGGAGCAGCAGCTCTACCAGGAGATGTTATTTTCTCAGTGCCAGGCAGCAGAGTGCTGCCTCCAGTTCTGCTGGTCTGAATCTTAAAATGGCTACTTATCAGAGCTGAGTCGCAGCTGCCGGTTGCTTCTTCAGGCTCTTAAAGTGGCAGATACTAGAGGTGCTCTGCCATAGCACTGCTTAGACATTTACTATGGAACAAATTAGGCAACTTGGCAGTAAATGTTGCAGGTAGGTGTGGCCCAGTGTGTGTGTTACCTAGGTATATTGGGGAGGTTAAAACAAGGTGTAGTTTAGTTTACCTTATGTGCTTAGTGCAGTTTTCAAGAAGTAAAACTGATTGCAGTCTTTACTCTAATTGTCCTTAATTTTATCCTGTTTAGGTAGCATACATAATGATTTAGGGTTTTTTGTAGTTAATTATATTCAGGAGCCTATCTTTAAAAAAGATGTTTTTGTACAAAGAATGCATAAAATTCACATTAATAGAGATCTGCCATTTTGTCCTTTTCTTCTGTAAAATGCCAAACTTTATTTTTACTGAACTAAGGAAGCAGAACAAAAAAAAAGAAAAGGGAAAAAAGTCAGTGACCACCTGTTTCTTGTTTTGAAATTTAAACTAGGCTAAATTAAGTTTCTAATTTTAAGATCATGCTATGCAGAACTTCGATCAAATAGAATCCGGTTTTACATTAAACAATGTTATGATTGTGTTGGCAAGATGGATATGATTGAAATTAGAATTTACATACAAATTTTTATTAATGTTTGGTTAAATTTTTATTCTATTTTTTATTGATTATTTGAGTTTATACTCACATTTAGTTCCACAAACCCATACTCAAAGGATTGTCTAATTTATTTTCAGTTAGGGATTTCTGTAGTTAAACAAATGACATTTGAATTGCCCTGCATCTCTCAGCTTTCATGTTATGATGAGGAATCATTAAGATTAAATTATTGGTTTCAAACAGGTAATGCTAAGTGCTAGATGAATTGGAGATCCTACCCTTATCTCTCTAAATCCCAATCTGTCTCCTGCCTTTCTGCCTTTTTTTAACTCCATTTTTTTTTTTTAAATTATGTTCTGTTTAGAAACATGGATATCTTTTTTTATTCCTCCTGCTTCCATCTCACACTCTCTCTCCTTTTTTGCTGTCTTTCCTCCTGGAAACAAGAAGAGTAGCAAAGGAGAAAAACAAACTCAGAAAACTAAGAAGTTTGAAATGAGAGGAAAGGAGCATATAGAAGAACAATATGAATATCAGAGCAAATGTGCTCTATCTGAATTTGAAAGCAGAGGACTCCAGTCAAAACAATCCAGTATCAAAGGTCTGTTTCTCATGCTTTTTTCCATCTTCCCACTAGTAGGAAACTGAGGTTGATGCACCAGAGAAATGATTCAGAATCAACTGAATGACGTTCAGTAAGGACAAATAGAAAGTCCTGCACTTGGGATGAAATAGTTTCATAGTTAGTAGGGTCGGAAGAGACCTGAGCAGATCATCAAGTCTGACCCCCTGCCGTGGCAGGAAAGAGTACTGGGGTCGCATGACCCCAGCAAGGTGTATATCTAGCCTCCTCTTAAAGACCCCCCAGGGTAGGAGCCAGCACCACTTCCTTGGAAGCTGGTTCCAGACCCTAGCCGCCCTGACAGTGAAGTAGCACCTCCTAATATCTAGCCTAACTCTACCCTCTGCTACCTTGTGACTGTTATTCCTAGTCACTCCTGGTAGTGCTCAGGGGAACAGGGACTCCCCCAATGCCTGCTGGTCCCCTCTGACTAGTTTGTAACAGGCCACTAGATCCCC
>NW_017728931.1:56483453-56495091 GCF_001723895.1 Crocodylus porosus
CTGCTGGTCCCCTCTGACTAGTTTGTAACAGGCCACTAGATCCCCCCTCAGCCTTCTCTTGTGGAGGCTGAATAGGTTCAGGTCCCGTAGCCTCTCCTCATAGGGCCTGCCATGCTGCCCCCTGATCATGCGAGTGGCCCTCCTCTGGACCCTCTCCATGCTGTCCACATCACTCCTGAAGTGCGTTCCATGCACAAATATATATAGACCGAAGATAGGGCAGAGTGGCACTTTAGAGAACAATAGTTCAGAGAGGCTTGAGCAGAGCCATCCTTTGGGGAAGGGGGTGAATCAGGGCAACTGCCTTGGGCCCCGTTCTTTGGGGGTGCCACAGAGCTTCACATCCGGTCACTTGCCACTGTGTCCAGGCCCCACACCCTACTATGGTCATCTCTGGGTGAGTCCATGTCTAAGGTGCCACCCTGCTCTACCTTCTGCCTCACTTCAGACTAAGATGGCTAATCACCTCTCAAATAGAGACTGAAGAAGGAATGGCTAGACTGTAGTTCTGAAGAAAAGGTGGTTACCATGGACTACAAGCAGAATAATAAATAATGTGCTTTTGCTTGTAATGTGCTTTTTGCTAAAAAGGCTGGTAGCACACTGGGCTATATTAATACAAGTGTCACTTGCAGATCAAAAGAAGAGATTCTTTTGCTCTGTTGAGCACTGGTGAAGCCGTAGCTGGAATAGTATGTCTGGTTTTGGGCCCCACATTTCAAGAAGGATGTGGATACTAGGGCTGTATGAAGCTTTGGTTCCTGATTCGATTTGGCCCAATTCAGTGGCTGAATCTCCCATTCTGAATTGAATCAGAACTTGAATCTGTCCTAATTGAATTGGACCCCTCCAATTTGGAAAGATTTGGCGATTCAGACATAGACATAGCTTTACATGTGTTTTCTACATATCTCTAGGTAGCAGGCAGCTCATGAACACTGAGATGCAGCAGACCCAGAGGTGAACCAGAAGAACTTCCATTCCACTTCTGGGTCCAGCAGGGAGCACGTGGGGGGGGGGCCAGCTCAGCAGTTGGAGTCTCTTGAGTCTGGGGGAGCATCTGGGGTCCGCCTGCAGCTGATCACCAGCCTTTTTTGCAACAAAACCACATTATTTATTATTCTGCTTATAGTCCCTGCGCTCTTCCTGGTGGACTCAGAAGTGGACAGGTCCACTTCTGGGTTTTCCTCCAAGCTCCTGTGGGATGCTCCATCCACCCCAGCATTGCAATGTTTGTGAGCCATGCCTGGTAACTCAAGGTATGTAGAAAAAATATTTAAAGCTGTGTCTATGGCTGAATCACTGATTCTCCAAATCAGCATCGAATCTTCAGTTTTGGATTCGAATCACTGTCCCCAATTCAGACCAAATATGAATCCAAATTGAATAGGACCCATTTTGCATACCTCTAGTGGATACATTAGAAAGAATCCAGCAGAGAGTGGCAAAAATGACCAGAGGCCTGGGAAACATGAGTTACTAGGGAAGGCTGAAAGAATTAGGATGATTTAGTTTGGAGAAGAGAAGCCCAAGGTGGGCTTTGATAACAGTCTTCAAATACCTGAAGGGTGGTTTTTAGGGCTGTGCAAAGTTTTGGTAGCTGATTTGATTCAGAGGAGATTGGGCCCAATTTAGGGACTGAATCTCTGACTACGAATCGAATCGGGAGACCAATTAAAAGCTCCAAATTGATCTGAAGTATTCAAATTGATTTGGAAAAGATTTGGCAATTTGGCCATAGACTAAGCAGGCAGCTGACAAGTCTACTGTGGTGGGGAGAGGGAGGGATTGTGGCTGGGGCTTGGACAAGCTGCCCAGCCAGGGCAGGGGGGCTTGGGACTCGGGGAGAGGGGGCATTGGATGCATGTGTGGCAGTGTTTGGAGCGAGGGCTATGTCCTGCTGCTGCTTGCCCAGCTGGGGGGAGGGGTGGGATGGCTGGCAAGCAGTGCCAGTACAGAGCTACTGTGCCTGTATCAGTGCTAGGAGCAGGGGCTGTGCCCTGCTGCCACTTGCCAGCTAGTATGGAGGGGCACAGGATGTGGCCACAGCAGCACTGGGTGCTGGGGCTATGCCCTGCTGCTACTTGCCCCATCCCACTCCCCTCCCCACCCCGTCCCCACCCTGGCTGTGCAAGCAGCAGCAGGGCAGAGCCCCTATTCTCAGTGCTGCTGTGCCCGCATCCCATACCCCGCTGCCCCCCTCCCTGAGTAATGTGCCCCCTACCCAGGCTGAACAGCTTGTCCCAGCCCCAATCCCTCCCTCCCACACATCCCTTCCCTCCCCAACCCCCAATAGACTTACCAGCTGGAGGCAGCTGTGTCAACTGCCTGCTTAGTCTATGGCTGAATCTCCAGAGCGGCGCCAAATCTTTTGGATCCGATTCAGTCAAATCAAATCCGGACAACAAGTCAAATCTCTGCGTTGAGTCACTGTCCTCCGAATTGGCTGACTCCGAATCTGAAGCAAATACTTGCTGCTTCACACAGACCAAGTGGTTACATAGATAACGGAGATCAGACTGTTCTGTCTGGCTGCAGGGGGCAGGACAAGGAGTAATGGCCTTAAATTACAGCAAGGGAAATTTAGGTTGGATGTTAGGATGATTTCTTGACATGAAGCCCCCTCTACATGTTACAGGCATTGCACAGTTAACTGGTTAATTGCACAATTACTTTGAGACCAGCTACACATGCAAAGTAACCATTGCACAATAAAATGCTCCAACCAGCTATAAAGTTAGACCTCAAAAACATGTCCTCACTTTATAGCTAGGTACTACTGAGCTTTAATTTGCATGTGTAGCAGGGTCTCCCCTGTGGCTTGTGGCCCCATCAGCTGTGGGATCCCAACCTCAGGGGCACACCTTGCCCAGCTGGGGCTGCAAGTCTCATAATTGCCGGGGACTCTCAGCCCCAGCAGCTGTGGACTCTGGGGCTAGGGACAGACATTACACATAAACCAGTTTAAGTGATCAGAAAGTGGTTCAAACCTGTAACAGAACAGATGTTCAGTGCACATAAACCAGTTTGAAAATGGCTGAAACCACTGGGGCAACTGCCCTGGGCCCCATGCTGTGGGGGGCTCTGTGGAGCTAGGTAGAGTGGCGCACTGACTCTGCACTGCTGCCGGCTTCACACTGGTCTGCTTGGCACCCTCCCCTATCCCACTGCTGAATCTGCCACTGGCTTACTCATGTACAGGGGTGGGGCCCTGTACAGGCCGATTTGCCCCAGGCCCTGCACCCTGCTCAGCTCAGCTCTGGCGGGAACAGTTCATTTTACTTTGCTCTCTAACCTGCAAGAAAAGAAAAGAAAAATTCTTGTTTCCTGTCAAAAGGAACTGGGGGGAGGAGACCGAATTCCCCCAGAAGAAACTGCAGGGGCAGGTACGACAGCACAGTGGTTGCCCTGCTGGTTCTTTGGTGGCCTTGTTACTCCTTTTCAGAAACTGATGAGCTTGAATCTTATCCATAACTTGGGGCTTCCAGAGAAACTGGACTTTGTTTCAGGGTTCAGTGTTGCACAATCTTATGTGACTTTTTTAATAAAGGCTCTAAAGTCATGTTTCCAGTGTGCACTTCCCTGTCATTTTGGTAACCAATAATTTACTTGGGATTGAGGCATTCACTCCTGTCCTTATGCTTTTTTTTTAACCATTGTGATTCATTCTGTGATATCATAATGGATACAATGGAACATAGCCTTGATTTTTATTCAGGCCAGTTTAAGACATTCTTTTGAGACCACTTTTTTTTTTTTAAATATGTTATTTAAAAAATGTCATTCCAGGTAGTTCATGCTTTTTGACAAAGGAATGAAAAACTGAGCTCTTCAGTTTCCTTTCCATGCTCAGCTTTCCCTGAAAAGTTGACCTTGTTTCTTATTGTAATTCATTCCCACACTAAAAATTAGTTTGATTTCATTCGGTGTGCATTTTTCCCAGTTTGCATCACAAGGAGCCACTGGATTAAGGCAAAAAGTTGCACCTCCTTGCACATTATATGTGTTTTTAAGTTTTATATGAGAGGTGCTCTAGAGCTAAGGAAAAAAAGGTCTCTGTTTCAATGGATACAGTGAAGGGAAAGCAGCAGGGAAAGAGTACTGTTTTCTAGCATTCAAATTCACTTCTTTAATCCATCCACTATTTTTTCTGAAGACCATATCATTATAGTTTGTGAAAAAGTGATATACAACAGAGGCAGGTACTTGTAGTTTTGTCAGTGAGGGAAATGAACAAACTAGACTGAGTTAAAATGGCACGGGGAAAGGCTAACAGCATGTCAGCTGCTTCACAGTAACTGTTTCATGTGTCCATTTTGCCCATGGTTTAAATTAAATGATGGTAACTTAGCCCAGTTTTGTTTAAGAGTAAGTAGCCATAGTTTGAATATGAGCCAACACATGGAACAGTCCCCACCAAGCTGCTGACATATGGTAGGTCTTTTGACCTCTTTTTAACATGGTATATTTTGTTCACTTGTCTGACCCTCTGTCCATCATACAATCTACCCAACTCTAGTTAAAGGTGCTGTTCTAGCATGATATTCTTTTGTTTTCAATAATTCTTTCTGTATGCATCACTGGAAACTTTCTGACAAGAGAGGGGAGACTGGCTGGGATTTTACATAGATCAGGAACTTGACCATTGTTTTGTCGTCTTGCTTGCCGATAGATGGTGCTGTATTGCTTACTGTCCCAGCTGGTGGTCTTAGAAAGAAGAGAAGACTGTGAAAAACAATGACCAATATGTAATTTTTCTTTGTGTCAGTAAAATTGAATAATAAGACTTCTCACAGAACCATTGCAGAAGCTCCTTTTGTAAATGGTGACTTTCTAATGTGCATTTGTCATCTTAATTGAACAACACTTTTTAAGCATTAAGATGTACAAGAATCTTACTGTTTCCAAAAGAGTCATAGGGAGAGACATAAACAGATTAATCTTAACCTTGCCTTTTATAAAGGATTGTATACATACTGTTCCAGGGACTCTGTTATGACTCTTTAGGCCTGAGTCTGTGGTAGCTCAATAGCAGTTTTCAAAACCATTTTAATTCAGAAAGTCACTGCAGGTTCACATTAGACGCCCAGCAATAGGGTCCAGGTTTTCTGCCTGCCCAGCTCTGATGGCTTATGTGGAAGATGGCATAGCTATGACTTTGAGATGGCTCTCACTACTGTAGGTAGAAGACAGGGCACGGTGGTAACTTACGGCACCTATACACATGCTTCATGGTTGGGGGAGGGTGTTTTAATTAAAGCAGCTCTTAGGAGCTTCTCTAATTAAAATGCCCACAGCAGCTCATGTATTCAGGGTGTCTTGCATTTCAAAATGGTGGCAGGAGCTCGTTCAATGAGCTTTAGTTAAAGTGTCCCCACCACCGTTTTAAAACATGGAGACACTGAATGCAAGAGATGCTGCAGCATGCTGGAGAAGTCTGGGTGGAAAGCTCCAGCAGACTTTATTAATTGAGTTGGCAGATTAACTGAGTCTCCTTTGGCATGTTCTACTCAGAACTGGATCAGAAAGTCATGAGGCTTTACAGGCTACAGACTACTTCATCGGGTGCTATGAATGGACTTACAGAGCCTCCTTCTTTCTTCCCCCTTTCCCTATTCTTTGTATTTATCCATATCCTTTTCTGTTCAACCCCCTGCTGTCTGCAACTCCTCCTATCTGCATAAAGGCCTTGTTACATTGTGAGGTGCTCAAATGTTCGCTGGTATTAGTGCCAGCTTGAGGTTGTAATTTTTTTCTTTTTCACACTTCAGGCCAGCAGGGACTTAAACGTAAGAATCTCCTCCTCCTTCCCATTCTGGGCTCCCTCCCTGTCCCTTGGGTTTCCTCCTGCTTAGTTGTGGCTGCCTGCACTGTCCATCCTGTGGGAGCAGGCAGGGAAGGATTAACCTGCCTGCCCAGACCCCGCTGCTACTCCTGCCAGACTGCTGCTCTTCACAGCAGCGCCCTCCACTATATAGATGGTCCAATAGAAAATGTCGCAAGAAGTCTTGCTCTTGACTGGGACCCTCACAGCTACAAGAACACATCCCTTCTTGTTCTTTGCAACCTCTGAGGTACCTGCTTGGGCAGTTTGCTCATACAGTCAACGTCATGACAATTGCCAGGTTGGGAAAGATAGAAAAAGTTTTTCCTTTGGATCAAATTGGGAAGGACTTTGAGGTACTTTGCATTCTTTTAAAGCCTAGAGTGAGAGACCTACTGCATGTACAGTAGTGTAACAGTTTCTGCATTGCAGTGGTAAGATGTGGCAGTGCACTTGTCTCCCCAACTCTAACTGTGGCATGTTCTAATATATTTTTTTAAACCATGTTTTGGGGCTGTGTTGTGTTAGAAGGGTCAGAGTAGCTGAACTTATAAATGGTTGCTTGTGAATACACAGGACTGGACTCATTTGCTTGGGAGGTAATTTCCAATCCTGTGTTACTAGCCCTAGTGTAGCTTTGTGTCTTTTAGGGGTGTGCGAAATGGGCCCTATTCAATTCGGATTCAGCCCGAATTGGGGACAATGATTCGATTAATTGATTTGGATCACTGTCCCTGATTCAATTCAGCCAAAAGCCAGATCTGAAGATCCGATGCTGATTCAGAGAATCAGCCATTCAGACATAGACACAGCTTTAAATGTTTTTTCTACATACCTCAAGATACCAGGCATCGTGAAT
Source organism: Crocodylus porosus (assembly GCF_001723895.1). Taxonomy (NCBI): domain Eukaryota; kingdom Metazoa; phylum Chordata; order Crocodylia; family Crocodylidae; genus Crocodylus; species Crocodylus porosus. The sequence continues at coordinate 56,490,137 of NW_017728931.1, forward strand.
GCTGTGATGCTCGAGTGGACAGAGCATCCCACAGAAGCATGGCCATCCACATGCTTGGCGGTGAACCTGGAAGTGGACTGGAAGTACTTCTGATCCACTTCTGGCCACACCAGGGAACATGTGGGGGCCCCCTGGATTGCCAGTTGGCCGTGGGGGCACCCCAGGTGCCCCCTAGACCCAGTAGGCACCAGTTGCCAAGCTGGGAGGGCATGAGATGGGGCTCTGCATACTCCCTGGTGGACCTGGAAGTGGACCGGAAGTGCTTCTGGTCCACTTCTGGGTCTGCTGCTGAGCATGTTGGGGAGCCCTCCACACTTCTGTAGGACATTCCATGCATCCCAGCATTGCAGCCCTCAAACCGCCTGCTACCTAGAGGTATGTAGAAAAAACATTTCAAGCTGTGTCTATGTCTGAATCTCCAAATCTTTCTGAATTGATTTGGAGGATTCCAATTTGATTTGGATTCAGAAATTCAGCCACCAAATCAGGCTGAATCTCTGCCAAATCGAATTGGAGACCAAAGCTTCGCACAACCCTGGTATCTTTTATATTGACAAAGGATAGAACAGCTATACAGAAACTATGTAAGCTCCAGTTGATCATTACATTGAAGACATATTCCATTATTTTCAAAGGCTTCAACTCAATAAGTAAACCCATGTTGGATTTCTATGGACTTTCTTGGGTAGGGACCTAAATAACTTAGAAATGTTTATTCCAGGTATTGCATATCAGGGATCTTTCTCTTCTCCATTTATTATTACCTGTTATGTTAACATTTGAGTAACTGTTATTCTTTACCTAAGCTTGTTTTCTTTTTTATAGGTTAGCAGATATTTTTGTACCCAAACCTTAAAACCTGAGTCCTTTTTCCAATATTTTCAAAATGTGGACAAGATAATATTAAGTCAGCTATTTTTCCAAGTATTGTGATGCTTCCTCTCCTACAATAGTGTAAAACAATTTTATCCTTGTTTGAGGACCAAGAAGAAACAGAGACTTTTTAATGTTCAGGACACAGATGGTAATTTAACTGGTAAAATTATTGTAGATAGGATAGCAGTCATTCAGACAAGTGCAAATCATAATAGCTTCTCAGGTGCATATACGTGATATGATCTGTGTTACAGAGCAGGTCAAGCAATCAGTTTTGCATTCATATTCTGAGCCTCAGTCAGGTTCTGTTAGACTACTGTCCTGTGAGTAGCTTATTCAGCTGAGGTTGATAATTTATTCCTATATGAATAAGGTCTTATTTGCCAAAAGCAGCAAGGAATTCAGATCTGTTTGACCTAATTCCAGGTGATAATGCTTTTTCAGACTAGTTGCTATTTTGGTGACATATTATTTAAAAGGCATTTGGAAGTTTCTAAGTAACAGGAATTGGGGAACCAGGTTGGGTGGGTGGATGGATAGATATTAGGGGGGTATCTGTCTATCTATAGATGATAGATATATCTCTTGATATAGATATCTATAGATGTTAGGGGTGTGCGAAATGTGACGCATTCAATTCAGATTTAATCCGAATTGGGGACAGTGATTTGACTCATTGATTTGGATCACTGTCCCTGTTTTGATTCAGCCGAATTGGCATCTAATCTTCAGATTCAGATTTGGAAAGTTGACAATTAGGCCATAGACAAAGCTTTAAATGGCCCAGCACATAATGAACTATTCCAACCAGGAGATCTTATAATGTCTTCAGCTCTCCTGTGAAAAATGAATTTTCATTTCCACCTAGGAGAAATCTTACAATCTTGGTATTCTCCTATGCCTGAAGAAGGGTGAATGTGCCTGAAAGCTTGCAAATAAAGAATATTCTTTTGCAAATATCTAATTGGTCTAATAAAAGGTATCACCTCTGCCATGAGTTCTGATTCCTTTTGTCTGTAGACAAATAAGATGACTACAACTTGTATGCCTTAAAAATAAAGATACTTTTCACCTAGGAGCCACATACAAATTTATGCTATGATGGCTTCCTTAAATTGCAGTCTGAAACAAGAACTCTGGTGGCCTCATCTCATGAGAGTGTTGACTCTTAAACTTGTTTATGAAAACTTTAGTGTTCTTTCAACCATTTACTGTTGATCATTTCTGCCAAAACATCTAGCAGTAGAAAACTCTAGAAACATCTTCACAATTTTAAAATACCTTATAGCTGTCAAATCTCTTAACTTTTCCGTATACAAGAGACCAAATCTCCAGCTGCTACCATGATATTATTGATCATATAGGCTTAAAACAAAATCGCCATGTTCAAAATATACATAAAGTATATTTATAATTTAAAAAGGAAAAATGTTAATATTAATTTTTTTCTACACATTCAAAACTGAAAGTGTGGAGTGTCAACATTTGGAGAATTATTGCATAAATTCAACTGAATTTTATGATGATCATATAAAGAAACGTTCAGTCTTGCAAAGTGTCAGAAAAATGTAATCTTTGTTGCACAACTGCTATGGAGATCATAGGACACTGTGTGCAGAATTACTTCACTCACCAGGGAGTTGAAGTCAAATCTGGGCTGGAACTCAATAACTGTTTAACAGTGCACAGTCACATTATACATGAGTTTAGCGTAAGAAATGATAAAAAAAAAAAATTGTAGTAATTCAAATCTGTGATATCTTCAGGTATATGGTAATCTATAAAAACTCAGTAGAATATTCAGGTGAAGAGATTACTGTGCATGTTGATAATGTACTGCATACCTTCTAGAATCTCTGGTGCAGATCGCCATTGTCATCGGCACCCTAGGTATCTCCTAGCATAATTTTTGTAGTGTTCATGGTGTGGACATATTATCTTCGGTTTATTTGTGTGCTGATGGCTAGCTCAAATATATGATGGGCCTGAAAGGGGCAGATATACTAGAATGTGTCAAAGTATTACCTGCAGAGACAAAGAAGTATTAATGACATTGTATCAAAAACTTGGTAAGATTTTATCTTAAATACTGTATATAACATAGTCGCTCCTATTTGAGAAAAAGGCACTCAAACTGGACCACATGTAGAGAAGAGAAATAGGATCAATGGAGGGGAATGGAGAGCCGATAAAATAGGAGACTAGAAAAGCATTGCTTGTTTAACCTAGCAAACTAGAGTCAGAGAAGTTTTGGTTACTGTCTGTGGCTAGGGACAGACATTACAAATAAACCAGTTTAAGTGACCAGAAACTGGTTTAAACCTGTAACAGAATAGACATTCAGTGCACATAAACCAGTTTGAAAATGGCTGAAACTGGTTTGAGAAGAACCTGGTTCAATGTAGTATCAGACTTAACTGATTTGGCTCGAACCTGTTTATGCAATGTCTGTCCCAGACCTCTTGCTGATGTAAGTTAAATCAGAGACCCATGGCATCCTGGCATGCTCTTTGCTCCACAGCAGAGCTGGCCCCTCCCCTCTGCTTTCTAGCTGGAGCAGGGTTGGGGTGTGGCCAGACACTGGCCTGCCAGGGCCCCTTAGGCAAATTCCTCCCTCTGTCCCCTTGCCCCCCACTGGCAAACCGTGTGGACCGCAGCTGGGGTTTCTCAGTCCTAGCCACACCTCCATGGCTTTCCTGCAGCTAGGCAATTCTGGATTTAATTCCACCCTCTGTCCAGCTTGCCTGCAGCAAGGGGGAGGGGATTAATTCAACAGTGGTCCCAGAGTAGGGGAGAGAGGCAAGACCTGCACCTGTGAGCCCACAGCTAAGACCTGCAGGACCAGACTAAGAGGTGGGAAGTGTTGGCAAAGACCTGACAATCATCACAGATGTGCTGGAGATGGAGTTAAGGGAAGTTGCGGACAGCTTCTGGCTGGAAGTTGCAGATCAAAGAATGCAGAGAGCTACATTTACATTATAAAGCAGAACATGTAAAACCTAAATAAAGCCTTTCTGAATGCCTGGGTGTAAGGAGACACTCTGCTCTCAGGATTAGTAAGATTTATGCAAAGCTTTCTCTTGTCTTCCTCCTTTACATTTTAAGTGAGACTAAGTTGTGTATGCTGTGTTTTACTGGGCTGTATCTTAGTTTATTTGAAGATTTTTGGTAGTTCCCTGTTGTATACTTTGCAAATTGCTCTATTCAATACATGCTTGCTTTAGAGAGAAGACTTTTTTCCCATCCGCACTCCTCAGTCTGGCAGCAGCTCTCCCATGCCACCCCCAGGCTGGTGGCTGATGTCCTGTGTGTCCTCCTAGCCCTGGCTGGTGCCTGGCCACACCCTCTCTGCTCCAGCAGGGAGGGATAAGAGCCTTGGAGGGCATCTCTCCTCCTTCCCTTTGGCAGTGGCTGGCAGACATACTCTATCACCTTCCGGCTTGAGCCACTGCAGGCATGTGCCTGCATTTCCTGATGTAACAGAGAATGTCTGTCCAGTTATTAATCAGTTTAAGATGCACAGCTTGGATTAACCTGCAAGGAGTGAATCAATTGAGGCTCAGACTTTTTGAATCTCTGTCCTTAGCCTATGAGTTTCTGTACATATTTGCCAAACCCAGGGTACATTCATACAGCTCACTTTTTAAGTTGTGTGAATGTAGAATACAAGTAGTGTGTACAGAGGGGGTGGGCAAAATACAGCCCATGATCTGAATTCGGCTTGTCAGGCACTTTCATCTGGCCCACAGTGCCTCCCAAGTAGTTGTGCCTCATCCAGCCCTTCCCCTTGCTTCCCCTACAGGCTGGGAGTGAGGTGCTCTCATGAACACTTCTTGCCCCAACATACCTATTGCATCCCATTCCCAACCTCATGGGCAGAAGGACCCTGCCAGTCAGCAGCAGCTTCTGCTGGGCTTCTGCTGCAGACACCCTATGGGAACCTGCTTGGCTTCCTGAAAGTCCAACTTGCTTGCCCTTCCTGGAAGTCCAATGAGTGCCTTGAGCTCCCCACCTGCTGCTGCTGCTGCTGGCAGTGGGGGCTGCACACCATGGGGGTCCTTACACCCCTCACCCACCCA
>NW_017728931.1:56495321-56510229 GCF_001723895.1 Crocodylus porosus
AGTATTTGGGGAGTGGGAGCAGCAAGAGGAGGGACTTCCAGTCACAAAGGTCAGGGGTTAGGGGGCAGGACTTCTGGTCCCATGTGGCAACCAGGGGACAAGGCAACTGTTAAAGGGTGGGGCTACATATGTGGTCCCTGACAGCTCACCAAAACTTGTTAAGCAGCCCTTCAGACCAAATAATTGCCTGCCCCTGGTGTACAAGCATTTGTTGGTCCTGGGAGCTGCACAGGGAAACTGGATTAACTTGAGGTGAATGGGATCAGGGGATGAATGGCATGTTTGACCATGGTTGATAGTTTTGTAAGCAAGGGAGGTTCATGGGTGGGATTTTCCATCTGAGGGTGGGGTTTCAGGGAGCTAAAGATAGCCTAGTCATGGTTGGGGAAGTAGGAAAAGCACAGCTTCAGGGCTGGGTCAAGCCCTGGGGCTTAATTCTGAATACATACAGATGTTTGATAGATCAGGCTAACCCATTCCTGCTCTCAGGTGAATTAACTTAGATCCAGCTAACCATTTTTTTGCCCTATATAACTTCCCTGAACATGTGTATGATTAGGCATTTAGATTAACTGTAACTTCTATATATACCCTATAATTGCTTCACAGAGGGTCACCATCTATTTAAGCCAAAGGACAGTGTTGACAGGAGAATACACAGGTATAAACTAGCCACAAAGAAGTTTAGACTGAAAATTACAAGATGTTTTCTAACCATTTGACAAATGAACTTTGGGAAGTCTTTTTATCAGAGGAGTAGGGCAAAAAACTAAACTGGTTTTCAATTAATTTAATCAATATATGAGAGGGATTATAAATCATTGTATCATGTAGTTTGGGAGTGGACTTGATAACACAGAAGGTTCTTTTCAATCTTGAGTTCCTACTGTATATAGCTGTCATCACTAAGGATACTTTTGTGGAGGAAAAGAATAAGGTACAGCAAATGTAGTCTGTCTTGTTGCCTATCCTGTGGGTTGCTGGCAGATCTCTTTCTTCCTACTGTGGGCTATGAGAGGTGGTAAGGGGTGGATGAGGGGACAAGGATGGATATTCCTTCCTCCTTGAGCAGTGGCAATGGTCAACCCAGTTTACCGGAGGTTACTTTGCAACAATGGTGTGGCAGGTGAAGGTTACTGTCTTGAGTAATGCTTGGGGTTGAGCCAAAGGCATCAAGAGTAGAAAGTGGAGTCTCTACAACTGGAACTCAGGTTTACACTATCAAGCTGGGAGCTGTAGCAGTCCCTTCGCTCTTGTAGGTAAGGGCCAAACAGAGAGAGAGAGATCATTGACCGCTTTGGTCTACACTGAAAAGAATAGCAACATGAGAAGATGAAAAATGAGGTAAAGCACAGTGTAGAGAGGAAGCTCTCTCTTGGTGAGTGGTATAAGGACTGTGGAGTATTCTGAAAATAAGTGGGCTGCTTTTGGCTATGGCACAGTGGTGAACTTTCAGGAAAACTGGCTAGCATCATGTTGTTGTAATGCTAATAGAACATTTTATTTCAGCAGTAATTTTGTAATGGTCAGATAAAAGTACTGGAAAGAGAGAGAGCCAGTGGAAGGTGGATTGAAAAAAATAGTGTACATGGGGGGGGGGGAAGAGGAGAAAAAGGTAGTTAGCTGTGTTAGTCTAAATTAGGCAAAAGGCAGGGTAGATTTGCACCTTATAAATGAAATCAGAGATGTATAGCATGAGCCCATGCTCCCTTCATCAGGTGCGTACAGCACATGAAGTGACCACATCTGATGAAGTATGCTTCGGCTCATGAAAGCTCATACTATACATCTCTGATTTAGTTAGTCTATAAGGTACATAAGAGTAAGGAAACAAACATTAAGCAGCAGAAGGATGGAAGGAAAGCAAGGATGAAGGTAAATAGTACTAAGGGAGATAGGAAAAGGAGCTGATCAGAAGAAGAAAGGGCAGGAGGGGAAGACAGGCACACAGAAGGGTGTTAGCAGATGCTTATAGTGGCTGCAGAGAAATGGCGCATGCGCACAGCAGGAGCAGAGAAAGAGACACAGTGGATGCACATATCAGAGGAGAGAGAGAGCACACAGCATGGGAGGAAGAGAGATAGATGGCAAACATGCATGTGGGAGTGGGGGAGAAGAAATGTTGAATGTACACAGCAGGGGGAGAGCAAGTGAGAGAGACGCACAGCAGATGCACACAGCAGGGGGGAGAGATGCATAGAAGAAGGAGAAAAGTACAGGAAAAGTATCAAGAAGCCAGTACAAAATGCATAATAAAAATAACATGAGATCATCACCTAAAATTTGTAATTTTTGTATAGTACACAACATAAGCTTAGAAAATCCAAACATTCTAGAATTACAGAAATAATATAAGCTTTATTTGATATAATAAAGTCAGCTTTGCACACAAAATAGAAATGTGAAGGAAACTACTCCATTTTCTCTTTTTGACAATGGGTCTGATCCTTTGTTTTTTTGGGTTTTTTTGTTTTTTTTAAATCAGTAGGATTTGTGCTATTGACTTTTGGAAACAGAACTTGACTCAGAAGGCCTGCATCTCAGAAGTAGAAATCCTGAATCATTTATGTCAATGGGATAAACTTGTATGAAATGGGAATAAGTTCATTGATGAAAGATTATGAAGGAAATCTATCTTTCTGGATTATTTGGAGATATTCTTTTATAAGGCTGCAAAATGATATTTTCTGACATGAGTCAAATTACTCCTATGTATATATAGTAACAGTAGCAGAATTGCTATGTAATCATTTTTAAATCATGTGCGTTTCCTTGTACGAGCATATTTGTTTAGTTAGCTAGGGGGCTGCTAAGGAAAAATAAATAGGAAGGGTAACATGGCTCAAAGTCATCCACATCTTAGGATATACTTCAGTGTTATTAACAGAGAATGCCAAGACAGGAACAGGCTTTTTGTTAGAAGATCAGAAGCAATGTGGCAAACTTGAAATGAAAAGGAAAAAAAAAAGATTCTCAAGAGAATCAGGGAAGCAATTCTAGGGAGCTAAACTAGAGTGCAGGGCTAGGAATGTCTGAAGATCCTCCTAATCAGGATCAAGATCTTGACCAGAAATTCACCAAAGAACTGGCTGAGGCTGCATGCTTCCGGTGCATCGTTGTCATGGGAGACTTCAACTACCCACACCTCTTGTGGGAACAGCACTCAGCCAAATCAAAGCTTCCTCACATGCGTGCATGAGCTCTATCTGACTCAAGAAGTCTATGGACTGACAAGAGGCAAAGCGCTACTTGACCTGATACGGGCAAAGGGGGGTGATCTAGTCAGCGACCTAATAATTGAAGGGAAGCTAGGAGATGGTGACCATGAGCTGATCACCTTCACTATCCACCATAAAGCTGGCAAGTCAGTCAGCAATGCAGAAGTCCTCAACTTCAGGAAAGTGGACTTTGACAAGCTCAGGAGCCTTGTTGGCAAGGCCCTAAGGGACCATGACCCAAAGGGGAGGGGAGTTCAGGATGACTGGTTGCTTCTCAAGGGAGCGATCCTGAAATGACAAGAAATGACTATCCCATCTTGGAGGAAAGGCAGCAAAAGGGCACAGCATTCCCCTTGGCTCTGCAGGGAACTTGTAGGCCTCCTGCATCTAAAAAGAAAGACCTATAAAGGATGGAAGGCTGGAACCACCTCAAAGGAGGAATGTTCTGCAACTGGCCTGGACCTGTAGGGAGCAAACCAGGAAAGCCAAGGCTGTGATTGAACTCCAACTGGCTACATGTATAAAAGACAATAAAAAGTCCTTTTTTTTTAGATATGTAGGGAGCTGGAAAAAAAGCAAGGGTAACAGTGGACCCCTGCTAAACTAACAACTGACACCCAGGAAAAAGCCAACCTGCTTAATGGGTATTTTGCATTGTTTATTCACCAGCCCCAAGGGATGGCCCTGCTCAATATGGTACGGGATGGCTAGGGTGAGGGATAATTGTTACCCTTCATCATTGTAGACCATATGAAGGAACTCCTTGAGAAGCCAGACACCTTCAAGTCAGCTGGCCCAGACAGTTTATGCCCCAGGGTACTTCAGGAGCTGGCAGGCATCATAGCTCAGCCACTGGCATGGTTCTTTGAGAAATCATGGTGCTCAGCTGAAGTTCCCAAAGATTGGAAGAAGGCCAGTGTGGTGCCCATCTTCAAGAAAGGAAGAAAAGTAGATCCGGGGAACTACAAGCCTATCAGCCTGACCTCTATCTTGGGGACGATCTTGGAAAAAATTATCAAAGACACCATTCTTGAAAAACTGGGTGATGGCAACATCTTGAGGGATAGCCAGCATGGGTTTATTGTTGGTAGGTCTTGCCTGACCAATCTCATCTGACATATCATCTGGACAAGGGAGAAGAGATTGATGTCATATATCTTGATTTTTAAAAAAGCTTTCACACTGGTGACCTATGATCTCCTCATGGAAAAAATTGGCCAACTGTGGCCTTGGCTACATTACAGTCTAGTGGCTGGGGAACTGGCTCCAAGGTCAGACCCAGAGAATGGTAATAGATGGAAGTAAGTTGTCGTGGTGCACACTGACCAGTGGGGTCCCCCAAGGCTCCATCCTTGGGCCTGTACTCTTTAACATCTTCATTAATGATGTAGACATTGGTATTAGAAGCAGACTGGCCAAGTTTGTTGATGACACCAAACTTTGGGGTAAAGCGTCCACACCTGAGGATAGGATGGTGATCCAGGCCGACCTAGACAGGCTCAGAAAATGGGCGTATGAAAACCTGATGGTGTTCAACACCAAAAATTGCAAGGTACTTCACCTGGTGGGGGGGACCCTCAGAACACTTATAGGCTTGGCAGTGCACTTGCTAGCACCACAGCTGAAAGGGACTTGGGGGTCATGATTGACCACAAGATGAATATGAGCAACCAATGCAATGTTGTAGCTGGTAAAGCAAGCAAAACTCTGGCTTGCATCCATAGATGCTTCTTAAGCAAATCCCAGGATGTCATCCTCCCACTGTACTTGGCCTTGGTGAGGCCACATCTGGAGTACTGCATCCAATTTAAAAAGGATGTGGAGAAGCTTGAGAGAGTCCAGAGGAGAGCCACGCGCATAATCAGAGGGCAAGAGAACAGGCCTTATGATGAGAGGCTGAGAGCCATGGGACTCTTCAGCCTGGAAAAGCACAGGCTCAGGGGGGAACTTGTGGCTGCCTATAAGTGTATAAGGGGTGTACATCAGAATCTGGGGGAAGGCCTGTTCACCAGAGCGCCCCAAGTGACAACAAGGTCAAACTGTCACAAACTCCTCCAAGACTGTTTCAAGCTGGACATAAGGAAGAACTTCTTTACTGGCTGAGCCCCCAAGGCCTGGAACAGACCGTCTCCAGAGGTGGTACAAGCGCCTACCCTGGACTCCTTTAAGAGACATTTGGACATTTATCTTCCTGGGATCCTTTGACCCCAGCTGACTTCCTGCGCCTGGGGCAGGGGGCTGGACTCGATCTTCCGAGGTCCCTTCCAGCCCTAATGTCTATGAAATCTAAGATAGGGTTACCTATATTACCATTAAAGGGTTAATATGTCTGTATATAAGATAGACATGCATATGTTGAGTATTTTTTTTAAATAGTATTTCTCTTTAAAGGTTTTATTCTGTTGGTTTTTTGTGGGTTTTTTTCACTGTATTTTTCCTTCATAGCACTCTTAAAAGGTGCCTGAATGGAGGAACAACTGGTATTCAGACACAGATCTGATGGTGTAAATATGGTGGATTTTAGCAGTAGACCAGCCTACCAGGAAGAGAATTGTAGAATTCTAAGCTGAGATAGGTAGAGGTGTGAAGTCTGCCACCTAACAGGGCTCATTCACAAAGACCTGAAAGGGGACAGAGCTTTAGCATAATGAACAATAAATCAAACTCAGGATACAGTAAAAACTAGGGCTGTGTGAAGCTTCTGTCCCTGATTCGATTCAGCGGAGATGTGGTCCAATATGGTGGCCGAATCTCTGAATCATTTAATCACTCTGAATTGAATCAGAAACCTTTGAATCTATTTGGAAAGATTCGGAGATTTGGACATAGATACAGCTTTAAATGTTTTTTCTACATACCTCAAAGTACCAGGCAGCTCATGAATGCTGCAGTGGCGGGGAAGATGAAGCATCCCACAGGAACATGGAAAGGCCCCCAGCAAGCTTGGCAGCAGATCCAGAAGTGGACCAAAAGCACTTCTGGTCCACTTTCGGGTCTGCTGGGGAGCATGCAGGCCCTCCCCCCTGCCCCCCCATGACCCCTCGGCTCAGTGATTGGTGTCTCTTGTGTCTGCGGGGCACCTGGGATTCCCCCCATGGCCAATTGCTGAGCCGGTGGGGGGGGGGCGAGCACAGGATGGGCCCCTGCGCACTCCTCAGTGGACCTGGAAGTGGACTGGAAGTATTTCCAGTCTACTTCCGGGATTGCTGCCAAGCACTCCTGTGGGATGCTCCATCTGCCCCAGCATCACAGCATTCATGAGCTGCGCTGGTATCTCAAGGTAGGTAGAAAAAAACATTTAAAGCTGTGTCTGTGGTCGAATCGCTGATTCTCCGAACCAGCATCGAATCTTCAGATTCAGAATCAGCTGAATTGAATCAGAGACAATGATCTGAATCAACTAATCAAATCACTGTTCCTGATTTGGGCCGAATCCGTACCAAATATGGCCTGCTTCACACACCCCTAGTAAAAACCTATTATCAGATCCCTTCTTTGCTTGTCTGTCTGCATTCTGTCCTATTTTTTCTACATTTTCTTTTAGTTTTCTAGTTTAGTCTGTCTGTTTCTCTTTTGTTTTCTGAAAATTTAATTTAAACTTCGTACAATATATTCCGTTTTGTAACTGCTGTTTAGTGTTTAGTAATGTATCAAAAGCTGCTATCCTAGTTCAGTAAGTGGGAGTCCAAACAAAGGTAACAGGATCTATACTCTATATTATGCAGATTCTTAGAGACAGGATACGGATTTTATGACCTTATAACAGGGGTGGGCAAAATGCAGCCCAGGGGCCAGATGCGGCCTGCCAGGCCATTCTATCCGACCCACGGGGCCTCTAAAAATTTTAGAAAATTAATATGCATCTGCCCTGTGCTGCCTGTCATGTGGCCCTCGATGGCTTACCAAAACTCAGTAAGCAGCCCTCTGCCCAAAATAATTGCCCTCCCCTGCCCTATATCAATAATACTATAGGTCAAATCATGCAGTTAGAAAGTATTAGCAGTTTTAGTTTTTTTCTCTCCAAACTTAAATGGATACAATCGTTTTCAGTTTTTTCCCATATATCCTTCCTGTTGCTATTAATAAAGTTTGTCCATAATTTTTTTCTTATGGTCACCCATAGCTAAAAGGCAAAGATTCAGACTCACTTGAGAGAGTTTTTCATATGTAACATTCATTTTGAACTGCAAACTGAAATATAAGCAAGTGTTAATTAGATCCTTCAGCTATATGAAAATCTGTGTCCCTTGTAACATGTAAGGAGGGAGCAGCATGTAGGAGAAACCAAACAACAACTGCACACCAGAATGAATGCACACTGAAAATATATCAAAGACAAGAATACCCAACTACTTGTGGGGGCACATTTCTAACAAGACAATCACTCCCTCTCTGATCTCTCAGTTCTAATCCTCAAAGGGAATTTACAAAACACAGGTCATAGATGAGCCTACAAACTTTACTTCATAAATCTACTGGATACAAACAATCATAGACTCAATATACACATTGGATTTATAACTTATTACAACCTGCCTGACATCTGATTCACCAGATACCTGCCTGATAGGGCTGTGCAAAGTTTCAGTCCCTGATTTGATTCGGCGGAGATTCAGTGGCCCAATTCAGCAGCTGAATCTCCAAATCAAATCGGAGGACCCTTTAATCTTTCTGAATTGAATTAGAAGCCTCTGAATCGATTCGGAAAGATTCAGAGATTTGGACACAGATGCAGCTTTAAATGGTTTTTCTATGTACCTCTAGGTAGCAGGTGGCTCGTGAACACTGCGATGCTGGGGTGCATGGAGCATCCCACAGGTGTGGGGGACTCCCCAGCATGCTCCACAGCGGATCCAGAAGTGGACCAGAAGCACGCCCAGTCCACTTCCTGGTCCACCATGGAATGTGCAGGGTCCCCCTTCACTGTACCCCTCTGGCTTGGCGACTGATGCCTCCTGGGTCCAGGGGGCATCCAGGGTCACCCCACAGCCAATCACCGAGTCAGGGGGGCACAGGGAGCCCCCTGCATGCTCCCTGGCAACCCAGAAGTGAACTGCAGGGAGCCCCCTGCATGCTTCTTGGCAGACCCGAAAGTTCCAGTTCATTTTGGGGTTTTCCACCGAGCATGTGGAGGGGCCCCACCTTGCAGCCCTGTGGGATGTTCCATGTGCCACTGAATCGCAGTGTTTGCAAGTCATGCCTTGTACCTTGAGGTATGCAGGAAAAACATTTAAAGCTGTGTCTATGTCTGAATCACCGATTCTCTGAATCGGCATCAATCGGGGACAGTGATCCGAATCAATGCATTGAATCGCTGTCCTTGATTTGGGCCAAATCCAAATTGAATAGGGCCTGCTTCACACCCCCCTACTGCCTGAATTTCCTGTTACATTTCTCCTCCTCTCCTTCTCTACCCTTTGTTTTCCTAATTTTTAGTTGTTTACTTTTTCACAGACTGCCTCTTTTCTACCTTGAAGAACTTATCACTACAGCAGAGTCTCCCTTGTTTACCTTTTGGCATTCCCTCATCCATTTTTCCCCTCCTCATTTCTCCCCCTCCTCTCCCTTCTCTACCCATTGTTTTCCTAATTTCTATGTACTTCTAGGTAGCAGGTGGCTCGTGAACACTGCAATGCTGGGGTGTTCACATTCTCACTGAACACCCTATTCACATTCTCACTGACTTCCTGCTACATGTTTAGCTTCTTTTTTTCCTTGCAGATCTCAGAACAACAGCAGAGTCTCCCTATGCCTGAAGAAGGGTGCTTGTGCCCAAAAGCTTGCAACGAACTGTGTTCTGACTACTCGGTTGTTATAATAAAAGATACCACATTTACCCAAAGAACCTTGCCTGCCTATGTCCTTAGACCTACACAGCTACTACCCAAAACCCTTTGTGCAAAATAAACACTAATGAAGAGTGGGTGTCCGTTTCATGCAACCAAACATTTGCAAATACAAAAGTGCTCTTATAGTACAATAATTACATTTTTCCAGAGAACTTCCAAAAACGTCACTGTTATGGTCCTCACCTACAGCCCATTGAAGCAGATGGAAAAAATGTGTCCTCAGTCAGGGTCTTTGTGTTTAAGTGAAAGATTTGTTGGTTCCTGTATGTAACAAATGAATGGTGGGATCTGCTCAGTATTTTCTATTGGGTATTTTTTCATTCAGTCTTTGTTTTTGATATTTGAAGATTTTCAGATTCTTTAACCTATATATGATTGAGATATTAGTGACAATTAATCAGTGAAAAGTTAAGTTAAACCTTTTTTAACGTTTTTTAAAATGGGAAAATACAGCTTAAAATAGTAACATACAGTAACTGCAGGGGATTTAAAAGTCCACTAACTTAAGTGTCTGTTAGTTTGTGCGAAAAGTACATGCTCTGATAGAAAGCCTCAGATAAATGCGGATAATTCTAATAATATAAACATTAGTACTAAAAAAAACCCTTGTATATTCATGGCCTTGCAGAGTGCTGGGTTAGCAGAAGCACTGGCTACTTTCCAAGTATCAGAACTTTGCAGTAATTCTTTATTGGAATTGTTCCTTTTCATTAAATAAGAAATTACTTTTAGTCAAAAGACGACTATGTATGCATAACACAATAGACACTGTGTAAAATGTAGTCTGCTACATGCTATGCTAATAACATTCCATTAAAAGCCTTGTTTACATAGGAGATACTGTATGTATTTAGTAAAGAAATGACAAGATTGATATTTAAATATCTAAAAGGCTATAATGATGATGATACCTATCACCTCTTTCTTAACACAGTCAATCTATTGAAATTAATTCTACGGAATATTGTAGGGTGAGGATGTCAAACTCATCAGGCCTTGCAGACCAGATTAATGGCATGAGGCCAGCACAAGGGCTGGCTCAGGCCTGCAGGCTAGCCCTGTGCCCCAAACCTGTGCCCTGTGCACAGCATGTGCCCTCACTGACCTTGCAGCATGTGGGTCCACGCTAGGACCCGGGCAGCACCACTGGCTGGATGTTGGGACTGCCAGGCACAGCCAGGCGGTGGGCTGTATCTTTGACACCCCATTGTAAAGTCAATAAAATGTTGCTTCTGCGGTACTTCAGTTCTCAATATTTTTAGCCTGAGATGATCTGTTTGAATTTATTGGCACCCTGGATGAGAACCACTGAGCCAGAATCTAGCTAGTGCCAGAAAAGTGTGGTAGAGACAGGACCTCTGTCCTGCTTTTTCCATGGTCTTTTCCATCCCTAGTCCTTGTTAGTATTTGAGGGAGCAAGCATGGCCCCTGCTATCATGTCTGTTGTTCCAGCAACTTGCATGCTGAAGACTGGAGCTATGAGCACCTGCAGCCTCTTGATGGCCCTAAAAACATGGGAGGTGCAGGGGAGATGAGCTCAGCTTAGAGGTGTGGCCCCCGGGCTCCTGCCCACATGTGGCACAGTGCAGCTGCTGGTAGTCATAGGTGCTGTTTGTCTGCAGGACTCTGGTGCACCTGACTGGAGGAGTGATTTGCTCAGCTGCCGGCACCAAGGCTGGGCATCTGGGCAAACTTGGAAGAATTTCACAGCACCTTTAGGTGCTGTGGCACACCCATTGAGAATCACTGAACTACTTGGACTGTGACATTATAAGTGTTTTTCATTTGAAGCAACTAAAACTTGATCCCTTTTAAGCTGGGAGTGCATAGTGTGGGAACAGCTTTATCTTATTCAGCTCCCATAGAAATTATAATAATGTTTAAAGGGATAAGCAAGAATACTAACATGATGCATCTCTACCATATTACAGTTCCTTTATAAAGTATCGGAAGTGGAGATGTACTTTAAATTGCAACCATTTCAGTTGCTTAAAGCTGATATCATCAATTGAATGTCTGGAAAATGTGACTTGATAATGCAAATGCAAAACATTTTATTGCATTGTAGCATCTGTTGCAGTTTTGCTGGTTGGTTGATAAGTAATGTATAAGAAATGGGGTTGCATAAATATTGACAGTGGATTTCCTATCGGCAGGCACAGAAAACCATTTGACTCCCGCTCATAGTGGAACCACTGAAAAAAGGAGCAAACTGGGAGGAAAAGGTAGGAAAGCAAAATGGCAGATGGAGATGTTTGGGAGTGAAATGCAAACACATTTCTGGGCATTCATGCATCACAAAATGGGTCTTTTGCAGCATTGTGACAAAAATATGAATTAAAGCCACAACACTGTTCTGTAAACAGATTATTCATAGGGTACATGAAGCTGGGCCCCATAGTGTATAGCTCTATAAATTGTAAGTACATTCTGTCAGCAGATTGTATCACTCTTGCTGCTAAATTTGGGCAGTAAGCTAATTACAAATGTTTTAAGTGACTTTATGAAAAAAGAAATATAAAGGCAATTTAATAAAAAGCAAAGGTTATACATTCTCCCATGCTCTTGGCAATATTGACACCAGAAATGGGGATAGAAAATACTTGAACAGAGTTATTTCAGCATGATAGCTCTACTTGTATATAATTTTTGTTTATTTGCATCAGATAAGATGAATACACTGTACTAAATACCTAAATACATCATTCTGTGCCTCTGGTTATATTTTATGTTGTTATTGATTCTGAGACTGGGGAAAGATGTTGGTTTGATATTTTCTTCCTCCCATCAATCCTTGCTTTCAGTTCTTAAGAAAACTGATTTCCCTATCTGAATTGATGTTGTGGGGATTTGAAATTTATAGAAATTTAGAGGGTTTCCTTCCTTTCTCCTTTTATTTTATTTTTGGATGCAAAGTCGGGTTGTGGGAAGACCCATAATTTATATCACTCTTTTGAAACAGCACTTGACAAAGAATTTAGGATTAACTTGTATACTTCTTGAAAATAAATATTTTTATATTTTTTAGAAAGCTTTTCTTCACTGGGATTTCCTTGAAAGGAGGAAAAAGCTTGACTTTCTAAAACAGAAACAAAAACCATCCTAGAAGGGGGAAAAAAAACCTTTCTAGAAATGTTATGATCATAAACCACTGGATTTATATTTATGATTTGGATTGGAATGGCATAGGGATGGAAACAATACATTGCAGTTGCTCCTCTGAGGTTACTACCCCACCCTGATGTATGTCTAGGGGTTCAGTTTTGGTCAACATGAACTCAAATACCTTGTTTCCCTATGTAATGTGTTAAAATTGAGTACTATAGTTCCATAACAGGTAAGGTGGGAAGGAAAAATTGGGCATGTAAAGACAGCCTTGTAGTCATGAAAAATCTACCACAAAATGTAGCAAAGGCCTTGTTAGGACAGACACTTCACATATTGCTTAGCTTTCTACCTGTGTATCTATGAGACAACTCACGTACATACTGTTGAGATCATTCATAAGCATTTGTAAGACCAGAGCTGTAATCTGAAATTCTTAAGAAATATTTGTGGTTATTTAAAGGAAAATCCTATCGAAGGGAAATATTTCAGATTATAAACATGGGGTAGGATTTCACAAAGATTCTGAGCTGAATCTTTCTGTAATTTTACCAAATATATTAAACATTTCACAGTTCAAACTTTCTCTACAGATTGAAACAGTTTACCAAATTATGGCTGATCAAAATATTGTCACATTATTAGTATTTTTCTTGTTCCCTGAGGAGGAGAAGAAATCTGTTGCTTATTCATATGTTTATAGATTGTTAAAAGGTCAAGGCAACTGAAAAGATGTTTAAAACTTCACATTTACATCTTAATTTGATATTTATTATTTCAATTTCATCTCTCCCTCCCTCCCCCAAAAAGCCTATCGCAGGCACCCTGTTGTCAGTTGCAAATATAACCTAGTAATGAAAACAAAACCAGTTGGAAATTCAGTGTAGCACAAAAAAGGCAGCCACTGAAGAAAATATTACTACTGCAAAGTGTCACATCCCTCCATCCCTGCAAGAAAGTTTACAGGCCAGCCACCTCAGACTTCCCCAAACATTGTTCAAAAAGATGGGTTACTTGCATGAAGTTTTTCAGCAGAGGCAAACGTACCATATTCTGAAGTCAAGAGCCTTTACAGAACAGATAAAAATTGCTATAATCCATTTAGAGCACTGTTTCATTTCAGTCATGCCCCTATGTTTGATATGGGCCCATATCAGATTGTCAGAGGAAGATATTAAAAAGCCTATATTAAACAAATTATGGAATAATCTGCCCACTGGGGGAGTTTCTTCCTAACCCAATACAGACGTTGATTTATGCCACAAAGCGTGAGAGATTATACCCCTTTTTAATATATATATATTTTTAATCCTGTCTAAAGTAACTGTAGATGTTCTGATTATCCACAGAAATAATCCTTTTCTTGTAATAAAAAAATCTTTCTAAACTCTTGGCTTCAATGGTACCATGTGAACTGAATTTTACAGGTAAATTATGTACTGTTGAAAAAGAGTATTTCTTTTTCATAATTTAAAATACCTTGCCTTCCTATTTCATTGAATGCTTCTTTGTTTTTGTGTGATAAGAGAGACGAATCAAGTACTTGTGTTTTTCTTTTTCTAACATTATGTTGTTTAGCTGTATCCTGTCTGCTCGTACCCTCTCATCACTTGTCTGGATTTGTCTCCTCTATAAATGAAGTAGTCCTGGTCTTCTCTCTCAGACTTCACCAGGGCCCCTTTCTTATGCTTGTTCTCTGGAATTTATTGCTCCTTCTCTCATAAAGGAAGTTCTCATTTAGGTGCCTCCATGACCACCACTTGCACAATATCAGATGGAGAATAGAAGATAATGTTTCCAGTGTATTACAGCTCCTTTTTTCTAGGAGAATGATCTTGTCACTACTATAGTCGGATCAGTTGATGCCACTACCAAATATGTAATTGCAATAAAAAAGCAAAGAACAAGTTAAAAGTAAAGGAGTGGGCTGATGAAGAACACAGAATTAAATGTCTTTATAAATCAGTGGTAGGCCCTTGTTTTAGTAAAGCTGTAAAGGGTTGATTGGGGACACCAAAGAGGATAATATAGAATTTGATGCGTTCAGAGGGAATGGCCTGGAACATATAGAATATGAAGAGAGATTTAAAAAGACTAGGATTCTTAGTCTTCAAAAGAAGATAAAAATAGGGTGTATCTTGGGAACTTCTCTTTTCTCTGTTGCATAATCTTAATTTAAGATGTGATTTAAGGTTAAAACTGGAAGATAATATATTCAAAATGGGTAGAAGCAGATTTGCTTTTTACATAATGTACATTATATAATAAGACATGGCACTCGGTGCCACTGGATGATGTTTAGGTTAAGAATTTAGCAAGACTTACAATGTAGTGATCACTGCATCCAGTAACCACAGGCATAAGTGAATGAGAAGAACTAAAACAAGTTCTGCTGTGAAGCTGTAGGTAACTTCTCCATTTTTTTGTACTTCACCAAATATTTTCCTTAGCACTTTGTTTTCAGATACTGATAGGCTTTTTTCCATTTGTTTTTGTCAGCATCCAGGATTCACGTCCATATAACAGGGCAGGTTGAACAATTGTACTACAAATCTGTATTTAAAGGGGGCCCTAAAATGAAGAGATGGATTTTTAAAAACATTGCTTCTATTTAGAGCGAAGTAAACCACTGTGTCGTATACACCCATGTCTTACCTTCCTCTCTGGTGGTGAAGAAGTGAGGGCGAGCTGCTGGTGGGCAGAGTGGTCCCTAGGCTGTGTGTGTGTGTGTGTGTG
>NW_017728931.1:56516756-56518867 GCF_001723895.1 Crocodylus porosus
CCCAGGATCGAGGTAAGACTAACTGGCCTATAGTTTCCCGGGTCCTCCTTCCTCCCTTTTTTGAAGATGGGAACTATGTTGGCCCTCTTCCAGTCCTCTGGCACCACACTAGAGCACCACGAGTGCTCGTAAAGCCGTGCCAGGGGTCCCACAATGACCTCTGCTAATTCTCTCAGCACTCTGGGGTGGAGATCATCTGGACCAGCTGATTTAAATACATCCAGTCCCTCCAGAAGTTCCCTGCCTAGATCGTCTCTAACTCTTGGCCTAGGTGCGCCTCCCCTGGGGCTTGAGGGGGACCCGGTGGGGGGGACTGATCAGGAAAATGGAGGCAAAGAAGTCGTTAAATAGGTTAGCTTTGTTGTCTGGTGTGATGACCAGATTTCCTAGCATGTCTTGCAGGGGCCCCACATTACCTGGTAGCTTCTTTTTGCCCCCTGTGTATTTAAAAAAGGGCTTCTTGTTGTCCTTGAACCGGGAAGCTAGTCCTAGTTCCATCTCCACCTTGGCCTTCCTGACTGGCCCCCTGCATCCCCGAGCAACCACAGTATAGTCCTCCCTGGTGATGGCCCCTCCCTTCCATTGTGTCTATGCCTCCCTTCTAGCTAGGAGATATTCTCTGATGCTTTTGGTGAGCCATGGGGGCTTTTGCGCCCTCCTGCTCCCTTTTTTCCTTGGTGCTGTTATTTTCTCCAGGTGCAACAGGCATATATATATTAGCACTGTAAAATCTTGTTTTGATTTTTTTTCAGTTATTTGAGTGTCCTCATTGATTATTGTTCCTAAATATTTACATTTCTCTCTGTTCTATAGTATCATTCTCTGTCCTTATCTTCCTTCAATCTTGTGATTTGTTTCTGGATATGATCATGTAGTTGGTCTTGCTGACACTGGTAGCAAGCCAAACTTCTCTGGTGTTTGATTCTATGATTCTGTATTCTTCTGTACCAGTTCCATTTCTTCCCTTACTGGGAAGATATCATCTACATATGTAAATACCTGGTACAGTATGAAGATTTGGTGCAATAAAAGAGAATGTATTATGGGGAAGAAAATATTAATAAGAGCTTCTGGACATTTACAAAAGGCCTGATGTCTTGAGTAAGATATGGAGAATAACAGATACCTAGATAGATCAAGGTTATGAGGAAGATGACATAAAAACTAATCAGGAAGGGATAGGTTAAGATGTGACGAAGTGATAGGAGATTGCAGAATATAGGAGGAAATGGAAGGTTGTAGTTAAGATGGTTATAACCTCTTGAGGTCTGTGAGATCCGAGAGAGAGCAAGTAATCTTTGTGTAGACCCTTGTTTGGCACTGACTGATGTGGTAGCTGCTTCCTGACTGAGGACCATCTCTTGATTCCCAGCTGCTTCAGTTTCCTCTTAGGGAGCATCTCTAAGTCATAATTTCTACCACTGCATCTTCCCTCTAAACAATAAAACAAAGATCAATTAATAACCAGAGTGGGGAGAGGTTACATTTGCAGAAGAGAGATTACTAGGAGGGGTGTGCAAAGTGGGCTGTATTCTATCCAGATTCTGATTTGGCCAGATTCAGGGCACAGTGATTTGATTAGTTGATTTGGATCACTGCCCCAGCAGATGGAGCATCCCAGAGGAGTGCGGTGGGGAGGGAGGTGGTCCACTTCCGGGTCCACTGCTGAGCGTGTGGGGGACACCGAACCATGTCTCCCTGGCTCAGCAATTAGCTGTGGTGGGATCCTGGGTGCTCCCCCAGACCCAGGAGGCACCAGTTGATGAGCTGGGGGAGCGGGGGAGGGTCCCCTGCATGCTCGGTGGCAGACCTAGAAGTGGACTGAAAGTACTTCTGGTTCACTTCTCGGTCCATCGCTGAGCACCCTGGGTCCCCCTTGCATTCCCATGGGATACTCCATCTGCCCCACCATCTCAGCATTCATGAGCCACCTGGTACCTAAGATGTTGGGGGATGTGGGCATGCTAGAAGGATGGAATAGGCTGCAATCAGACCTAGGTTACAAGGGTGGGTGGATAAGAATAGGATGGGATTTAACACTGACAAGTGCAAGGTGATGCACCTGGGGAGGAAGAACCAGCACCATACCTACAGGCTGGGGAACTCCCTTC
>NW_017728931.1:56519118-56546869 GCF_001723895.1 Crocodylus porosus
AGTCCCTGTTCCCCCAAGAACTACCAGAAGTGACCAGGACTAACAGTCACAAGTTGGCAGAGGGTAAATTCAGATTAGACATCAGGAGGTGCTACTTCATGGTCAGGGCACCTAGGATCTGGAACCAACTTCCAAGTGAAGTGGTGCTGGCTCCTACCCTGGGGGTCTTTAAGAGGCTAGACAGTCGCCTTGCTGGGGTCATTTGATCCCAGTACTCTTTCCTGCCATGGCAGGGGGTCAGAGTTGATGATCCTACTAACTATGAAACTATATATAGAAAAGACTTTTAAAGCTGTA
Source organism: Crocodylus porosus (assembly GCF_001723895.1). Taxonomy (NCBI): domain Eukaryota; kingdom Metazoa; phylum Chordata; order Crocodylia; family Crocodylidae; genus Crocodylus; species Crocodylus porosus. Next base: position 56,519,416 of record NW_017728931.1, read on the forward strand.
TTTATGTCTGAATCATCGAATCTCTCCAGATTGATTTGGAGGGTTCTGATTCGATTCAGAGAGATTAAAGAGTCTCCTGATTCAATTTGGATTCACAGATTTGGCTGCTAAATCAGGCCGAATCTGTTGATTTGAATCACTTACCAAAGCTTCACACAGCCCTAATTACTAGCCCTTCACTTTTGAGTGAGTCTTTACCACTCATTTTCCTTTCCTGCCTTTTTTGCAACATTTTAAGCCAGTCCCTGTGAATCTTGCAGGAGGTTTAACTTTCTTCTTAGCCCAATGAAGTAATAGATCCAGTTTCTGATTTGTTTTTGATGGGAAATTTTTCCTCCAAGCCTTGACAGACTTGAGTCCTTATACTGGGATGTGATTGATTTATGTTTTTGGCAGCTGTGCTTCTGGATATAATACAGTTCATTAGCTACAGACCACTGATGTTGATTTCCTCTTTCTGCATGATAGTATTTGCATTCGTGTCTGTAGGTCCATTTCTTCCTATAAGGACATATAGTTGCTTCTTGTTCTGGACCAAATGGCTTCTTCCTAAGGAGATTATCCAGCTTTGGGCCATGCTGGCCAAGAGGGTCATCAGGAAGCACAAATGTTTTGTCTTCTACTATAAGCACACACTAAACTAAGTTCAATTTCTGACAAGCTGGCAAACCCCAAATTGGTATCGCCTTTCTTGGTACCATGATGAATGTTTGTTTACTCTGTTTTTATATTGGATGCTAGCAATGCCTCTCCCTTTTCACTAGTATATTTGTTCCTGAATAGTCAGTTATTTTGCTGTTTATTGGACTCTGTCTCAATTTTAATTTTGTATATTCGTGCTTTGGTAAAACATTAACCTGAGGCCCAGTGTCCAATTTAGATAAAACCATTGTTCCTGGCACGTCTAATGGCACAATCTAGTCACTCGCTGATTTTGCATGCCCTTGAGGTTTTTGGGATCTGCAGCACCTGGCAAATGGTTCCTCTTGTCACAGTTAAAATGGAGCTTTCCAAATGCAGCACAAGGTTGGGGCCTTGCTGTCTTCCTCACTGGGAGCATGTCTGCTTATTGGCTTTCTTCCTTAGCATTGTCCTTGCCAATGGAAAACCTTACCAGTCCGTGAGGTTGGTTTTCCTGTTTTCATGCCTACTTCATGGACAACTCCTTTTAGTGCATTCAGGTCTGGAACCTGGGCCTTCACAGTTTCTGCTGCCCTGCACATTTGTATAGTCTTTTCTAGGGACAAGTCTCCCTTGCGCAGTGTATTTAATTGTAATGCAGTGCCACATATAACGCTTGCTCTAATTGGAGATTCTGTCAAGCTCCCAAAAGCAAAGTTCTTACTTTTTCTTTTTAGGTCCCAACATACTTTTCTATAGTTTCTCTTTTCTTTGTTTGCACATAAAAAGCCCTGTGACTTTCAAGTGTTTCAGTCTTTTTTGGCATGCAGTACTCCTCAGATTCAGACAGTATTACACTTCACTGCATATTTTGGCCTTCTGGAGAGGTAAAGGTGTTAAAAAGAGCCAGGACTTCCTCTGCCAACAACATGCAAAAATACTGAGGATTTTACTCCTATGGCTGCTAGGTACCACTCAAACCTTTGAATGCCCTCCATTTCTCTATTATGTTGCCTGACATCAGAAGGGCAGGCAGAGGTTGCAAAACTTCCATAACCAGCTGTCCTTATACTTAAACTGTTGCTGTGTAGGAAGATCATTTACAGAGGCCTTTGTCTTTCCACATGACTGCATTGTTCTACTTGCTCTCAGTTTCCAACTTCTTTTCAGTTTGGATCTCAAATTCTTTCAGGTTCCTTCTCACTGCTACTCCTGACACCGTGTTGTGATCACTGGGTTCAGGAAACATAGGTATATAGAATGAGAAGAACTAAATCAAGTTTTATTGCGGAGCTGTAGGTAACCTCTGCAAACCCTTTATCTGGCTTTGACTGACTGGATAGCTGCTTCCTAACTTGAATGACTCTCTTCCAATTTCTAGTTCCTTCAGTCTCTTTTTAGGGAACATCCTAATTCATAAATTCTGTCACTCCACACAAAATGATCAGAATCTATCAGAATATCAAAAACTTGCAGAGCTACAGCTAGTGCTGAAAAACCGTTTTGAAAGGGAGAAATGCCCCAAATTTCAGAACATAAATCTAAAGGAATTAGGGCTGAATTTCCATGAGGGAAGATTATTCTTCATTTGCTGACTGAGAGGTTTTTTACACTTTCTTTTTGATGCTGTCCACTACTGGAAACAAGTTACTAGACTATCTAGATTATGGTTCCAGTATGGCAGTTGTACTCCTAAACTATTTTGGGCTTTGCAGAACAAAATCCTTATGTCAGTCTTTCCTGCATTAATACATGTTCGATTTAGCATGTCATCAGTGTGCTAGCATCTAACAGCAAGATTCTTTATTTAACAGTTGGACTACAGTATACTGCACCAATTTCTGCTCCTGGACAGATTTGAAGTACAGCTTCATGGAATACTGTGATGAATCCTTAAATCCTGAGGTGATGGAGGCATGGGTATTATGATATTGAAGTCTGCTTCCTAAATCAGGGCTGGACATTTTTCAACAGTAAAATAAAGACTGGTATTGGTGGAAATAAATACAGTCGGGCCTCGATTTACACGGTGGTTACATTCTTGAAAAAACACTGTGAGAATATAAATCATGTAAAAAGATACCAAGGATCTATAGGAAAATAAGGGTTTAGGTTCCAGATGTGGTATATAATTTGGTCAATAAATGCCCATGCATGTGCATAGCTGCAGCACAGCACACAGGCAGTGAGGAGCAGAGCCTGGCAGCTTGGAGAGCTGAGTGTAACTGGTAAGTCTGGTATGGTGGAAGGGGGGGGGTAAGGAAGGGGCATGGCGGGGTAGGTCTGTGTAAGGCAGGATGGGAGGGCAGCAGCTGTGGGCTGGAGCCAGGGCTGTGCCCATCTTTTCTCAGTAGGGGCTGGGCTCAGGGTGGGAGGTGACAGCATTGGGAGAGTGCTATGCAGGGGGCTGCAGCTACCCCAAATTTTGCTGCAGCCCTCCCCCTGTAGCCCCCTTCCACCATCGCTGCCACCCGCCTTGAGCCCAGCCTGGCTCAGCCCCTACTGAGAAGAGTCCTGTGCAGCCCCAGCTGCAGTCTGCCCCACCCCGTGCAGATCCAGGGGACACAGCTCCTTGTGCCCTTCTGGGGTGCACACAGCGGCAGAAGCTTCCTCCTCACGCCCCCCAGATGAGCCATGGCTGTCCTGCACCTGCCCCACCCCCTGCCCCGCTTCCTTTCTCACTGCGGGGGATGTTGATCTGCCTCCCCACCTCCCTTTCCACCACAACACAACACTCTTACCAGCTACACTGAGAGCAGTGTGGTGGAGAGGGGGCTGGAAGCAACCAGCTGATTTTAGATGCGTCTCTGCATCTTGGTGACCATGCTGAACTGTGTAAAAAAGAATCCATACTGTGTATGAAAATAAAAGGATCACAATTAATTGACCGTGCATAACTGAAACTATGCAAAAAAATTGAGGCCTGACTGTACCTTGTTTTCTTGCATGTGACAGGTTTTTCTTCTTTTTTCCCCAAAAACTTGCTGCAGTAAATTGGAGTGAGCCTTATGTGCAAGGAAATAGTGGAAAAGCAGTTTCTTCCACTTACGGAGCTAAGGAGAAAGTAAAAGTCTGCACAATATCCACAGGGAGAAGAACAAGAGCAGGCTCTGCTCCCTTGCTGCTGCTGCTTAGTTACCTCCTACAAGAAAAAAAATGTTTTTCTTCCTTCTGCCTTTCAATAACAAGCTGCATATTTTATTCCAGGGCACATCGCATGCAAAAATATAGTATCTTTCCTTAGATTATGATGCAAAACATTTATGCATGTCAGTTTTCTGTATCTCGGGGATTGAGAGGATTATGCTGTCACACTGCATGATTTCATTTTTTCTGGAAAAGATTCTATTTGCTTGAGTTTTAGTTAATCTTACTTGAATATTGAGGTGGTAATTGAATTACACTAGATTTAGGCATTCTAATAACTGGTGGTATTAGAATGTATACCATTTGTATGCATGTGAAAGCAATATCTGTGCAATTATACCAACACCACAGCAGCAGCCTGAAGTCACCCTGCTGCCCTGGGTGCCTATCTGTATTGTTACACTTCTGAGAGAGAGATTGGATTTAACTTTCAGGGTTTTGGACTTTCTTGGGGGAGCACCTTAATATTACTCTAATAATCAATGGACTCTCCTGTGACTCTTAAATGTAGTAAACTGCTGTGCTTTGTTCCCAAGTAACATAGAAAACCACAACCAAAAGCAGAACCGATTGTAAAATTTAAGACCTGCGTCAGCAAAACATAGTCAAGTTTCTCCTTGGTCAAGATGGTACCTACTGTCTAGGACACTTGATCTAAAGAAGACATAATACCTAATAATTCATCTTTACCATGAATATTAGGATAAATCTTCAGATAACAAATGTCTGTGTAATGGAAACTTCAAAAGCTGAAAACCTAACATGATAAATGACCCTAAATGCAATGTATTAGCTTAGATTTTAATGTTTGTAAAATGAGTGAAACAATATATCTATATGCCAGGGCCACATTTTCATAAACGTATTTGCCAAAACATAAGACATAAATCGCAGTTAAATTTAGTAATGTATGATAGTATGCTGGAATGTATCTTTGTGATTAAATGTGAACAATTTCTCCTTTAAGGTAAAGGTCTGTGTATGTGTGATTAATCAGATTGAAATGACACTGCGGACAGCTCATGCCATGCCTAGTTATCAGAATGATTGATTTTAGTCTATGCAGCTGGATGAAAAAATATCTGTTAATAACTACAGCTGCAAACCTCCTGATGTCACTGATAGCACAAATCACTTTTCACATTCTGTATTATCTGGCTCATTTACAGATATAGGGCATACAAACTGATCCAATGGAATGCAAAATTATAACATGAAAAAAATGACATACAGATTTATGCAAGAGTGATGACTGAAAAATGCATTGCATCAGTACCGTAAGAAGTTGAAAATTGCTGCTGTTGTAGCTGTCACGGGCATGTTATTTTCTTTAGTATGTGTGGAGGATATGCTGTCAGACTTTTATCATGTAAACTGTTTATGTGTTGTACTTCTCTTGTTGCTACTAACAGAAGATCAGTCACTGAACCTGGCTGTTATTAAAGCATGCTTTAAAAAGTCCTTAACTAAATTGGTTGATTTACATTTTCTAATAGAAAACATATTATTAGATGCCTGGAACAAATAAGCTATTCTGAAGTAAGTAATACAAGTACAAATGACATTGCATGAGCACAATTGTTTTTGATGTATGTTATATGACAAATAATATACTTATCATTTACTCGCGATATTTTATTTTGAAAGAGGTGGATGATTTATCTCCACCAGATCTTTTCTCTTATCTGCGTTGTAGGAAATGGAGATAAAAGGTAAGTTTTAAGAAAAACGCATCTTGGCAGTCGCATAATTGGCATGTAACTCAGACCTGCAGGAAACAGGTAGTCTGACACCTTGACCTACAGCTGTAGAACCATGGAAGCAATAGGATTACTCAGCAGATATAGATGGCACACAGCACAGTTGTGCAGGGGTCCAGCCAGGGAAGTCCTGGTCAGTTTAGGGCTCATTAGAAAAGAGGAAGTAAATGAAGTATCACATTCAGTAGGGCTGGGTGGGAGAGCAGTGAAGGAAAGTTAAGAAGCTTCATGAACAACGCTGCTTCAAGGAAGGCAAAACTCCATTAAGTTGTCTATTAATATGGCCCAGTGGGTAAAAATTGGTTCTCTATTCCAAGGTTAAATAGATCTTGTCTCATCTCTGGGAATTTTCTGGTAGGGAAGATGTAGCAGCCAGAGAGGACAGGGTCTATCTACTAGGGCTGCGCAAAGCTTTGGTCTCTGATTCAGTTTAGCGGAGATTTGGCCCAATTCAGTGGCTGAATCTCCAAATCTGAATTGAATCAAAGGACCCTTTAATCTCTCTGAATTGAATCAGAACCCTCCAAATCGATTCAGAAAGATTCAGTGATTTGGACATGGACATAGACACAGCTTTAAATGTTTTTTCTACATACCTCTAGGTAGCAGGTGAATGCTGTGATGCTGGGGTGCATGGAGTGTCCCACAGAAGCACGGGGGGCTCTCCAACATGCTCGGCAGCAGACCCAGAAGTGGATCAGAAGCACTTCCAGTCCATTTCCAGTCCATTTCTGGGTCTGCCAGAGTGCCTGGTGCCTCTTGGGTCGGGGGGGGGCACACAGGGTCCTCCTGTGGCTGATTGCCATGTGGGTGGGGGGTCCTATGTGCTCCCCAGCAGACCTGGAGGTGGAACAGAAGTACCTCCAGTTCACTTGAGGTTCTCTGCTGAGTATGTGTCCCTGATTCATAGTTTCATAGTTGGTAGGGTCAGAAGGGACCTAAGCAGATCATCTGGTCTGACCCCCCCCCGCTATGGGCAGGAAAGGTTGCTGGGGTCAAATGACCCTAGCTAGGTGGCTGTCTAGCCTCCTTTTGAAGACCCCCAGAGTAAGGTTGAGCACCATTTCCCTTGGAAGTTGGTTCCAGCTCCTAGGCACCTGGCACCCTGACAGTGAAGTAGTGCCTCCTGATATGTAGCCTGAATCTCCTCTCAATCAACTTATGGTCATTGTTCCTTGTTACCCCCGGTAGTGCTCGGGGGAACAGGGACTCTCCCATTTCCTGCTGGTCTCCCTTGGCCAGTTTACAGATGGCCACCAGATCCCCTCTCAGCCTTCTCTTGTGATGGCTGAACAGGTTCAAGTCCCATAGTCTTTCATTGTAGGGCCTGCCCTGCTGCCCCCGATCATGTGAATGGCCCTCCTTTGGACCCTCTCAATGCTGTCCACATCCCTCCTGAAGTGCAGCTCCCAGAACTGGATGCAGTACTACAACTGCGGCCTGACCAGTGTTGCATAGAGGTGGGGATCACCTCCTCGGACCTGCTCGTGATGCATCTATGAACGCATGACAAAGTGCGGTTAGCCTTCCTGACTGCATCCCCACATTGGCGGCCCATGTTCATCTTGGAGTCAATAGTGATTCCAAGATACTCTGCCTCTGTGCTGATGAGAAGGGAGTTCCCCAGCCTGTAGGTATGCTACAGGTTCTTCCTCCCCAGGTGCATCACCTTGTACTTGTCCGTATTGAAACCCATCCTACTCTCATCTGCCCAACTCTGTAACCTGAGATCTAGTTGTAACCTGTCCCTCTTTTCTAGCATGCTCACTTCTCCCCACATTTTAGTGTCATCTGCAAATTTGAACAAGGTGCTTTTCACCCCCCTCGTCCAAATTGCCAGTGAAGATATTGAACAGTGTGGGCCTGAGGACCAAACCCTGGGGAACCCCACTGCCCACATGTCTCCAGATCAAAAATGACCCATCCACCACCACTCCATGGGTGTGGCCCTCCAGCCAATTTGTGACCCATCTGACTGTATAGGTGTTGACATCACAGACGCCTAACTTTTTAATGAGGATGGGGTGAGAGACAGTGTTGAAGGCCTTCCTAAAGTCCAGGAGGACTATGTCTACCGCAACACCTGCATCCAAGGCTTTTGTGACCTAGTCATAGAAGGCCACCAGGTTTCTAATGAACCCATGTTGATTGCCCCTAAACATAAACTCTCCTGCTGGCCCCTCGCAGATGTACTCCTGGATAATTTTCTCAAAGAGTTTTTCCAGGACCGAGGTAAGACTAATTCAGGCTGAATCTGAATCCGAATCAAATAGGGCCCGCTTTGCACACCCCTACTATCTACTTCATCAGAGGCAGACATTTTAAACTGTTGGAAGGGGAAGGGCAGGAGCTGATCATCTTCTGTTCACCCCAAACAAACCAGTGAAATGCAGCATATTAAAGAGGAGTCCGAGTTACATGAATTGGATCCCCTTGCCATCCCAGAGTAACGTGTTCTCTTGTCATGCAATCAGCAACATTTTCAGTTAGCGGATTGAGATGATGGTATGTGTATGCCAGGGGGCTTTTCTGAGGTATGGGCTCTCTCCATTCTTTTTCTGGGATAGTATCTTCTGTTTTCCTATGAGGCTGTCCAAAATGTTCCTCCATCCTGTCCAGACCAAAGCTATGAACACGTTTGTTTCTAGTAGTGGAAATTTGTGAGAAATTTCCACAGCTAAGATATCTTTCCAGGAGAGAGAGCATGTTAGTTTCCATAATGATACTCAGTCATGATGCAAAGACTGCAAAGCAAAAATTTCTAGACCAAACTGTCAAATAATGGTCATACTTCACCATTCTGAGAATTTTTTTGATAAGCCTGTTAGCCATATTTACAGAGGTATTACTTCCTGACCCAACCCAGCAACATAGATAAAGGAATTGTTGCCACTTAATCACAGCCAGCTATTTACCTCCTCCCTCTTTAGTGTGGAATAACAACATTTAAACAGGCCAAAACTCACAACCTTGGTGAAGAGATAGATATTTTAAATCCTTCAGCAAGCAGAAACCACAATTTAGCTTCTCATGCCTTTAATGCTGTCTAGCCCTAGAACAGTAGAATATATAGAGTTTACATTTCAACTTGTCAAGCTGCAGGAATAGAAGTTAAGAAATGTTGGTTTTGTCCTTTGGTAATAACGTCTTCCTCCTTGTAAAAGCCTAGTGGACCATAAAGTTCTTGCTACCAGTGAGCACATCTACACAAGTTGTTTACTGCAGAATAGACTAATTAGCTCTGCAGTCAACATCTCATGTCTACACATGCAGCCCTATTGCGCTGCAGGAAGCTATTTATCTCTGTAGCCAGGTAGTACTTCTAAATGCAAGTAATATCCTGCTGCGGAGTTTTTAACATTGTAACACTTCATGTGTGGACATGGATAGGACTGGCTGGGACATGAGGGTGCTTCAATGTGGGGGCTGCCTGCCAGCTAGCCCCTGCACTAAAGCAACCTCGTGCCCCAGCCAGTTCCTTTGCCCCACATTGGGCCAGGCTGGAGCAGCTCTGGGCTGGCAGGCTGACCCCCTGGACCTCCTGTCAGCTGGGGCTGCTCTAACTTGGCTCAACGTACTGCGGTCCTGGGTTCACATGTAAACCTGGCACCCAGGGGGCAATAAACTCCAGCCTGATATGCACCTCCATTTATTGTTGTGTGCTAATAGCATATGTAATTGCTCCCAGTGGGTCTCACTTTGATGCTAACTTCTTGGAAGATTCAATGCGAAGGAAGGATCAGACATTTTCCTGTTAATTCATTTATAATAAGAGCAGTTCTATGGTTCCTATCAAATAAACAAGTGATTTGATTCCTGCCAAAAAGTGTGTGCTACTTTCATAGATATTTTACAAATAAGTTTTATATTTTAAAATAGTTCAAAAGAAAAATGTCACGAGGGAAACTTCTATAAAAAGATAGCAACTTTATCACAGGTATGTTTCAGGCAACTTTTTGTTTTTATAAAAAAAAAAAAATCTATCTTTAGTATTTTCAAGCAGTATATAGTTATTTTTGCTATATGACTCATATTTTAGACTGCATTTTTGACAACCTATTTCATGCTTCCTTGATCACAAAGATTTGAAATTTTAGTCCATATTGGAACAGTAGAGCCAAATTTGTTATGATAAATAGATAAATTTGTCATTTGAATAGATTGTTGCTGGTTAATTCAAAATCTGTACTTTTTTTTTTTGGTTCATTACTTTTACTATGTTTCTGTCTAGTGTAATGTGCTCATAAGAGACAGAGACCAAGGTAGAGCACTACTTCAAAAATTTCCACATCAGGAAAGTGAAGTTAAGTAGAATTCGCAAGCCAAAGTAGGTGTAGTCATATCACATGTTCATACTGCTTAAGCAGAAGAAGGTACTACTTTTCTGACTTTTATAACCTATAACAGTATAAAGTTCATGCTGATATCATCTGCCGCTATAATAATATCCCTAGACTCCAGAATTCATTTAAAATGCATATAATTCTGAATTGTATTGGATGGTATATTTTGTTGATTCCAATTTTATAGACGGGACATTTCATTCAGGTGTAGCAGAAATGGGTTCATTTTATATTTCAACACGGTGAAATCATCCCTAAATTGTAGTCACTAATTTACAGAGAAAGCAGTCATATCTTCTGTCATTACTAATGGCTGCTATACTCAGAAATCACTAAAAAGCAGTTAAAAATGATGAGGGAATTGAAGAGGAGATTTGTTCCAGATATAAAAAGGTTGAGCTTCAAATATTTATTACTTTGAACCCATTTTAAAACAAACCATGTTTCCATTTGAATAGACCTTGATTTCAAAGTGTCAGCGGGTGACCATATGTCCTGTTTTTTGTCAGGACTGCCCCATTATTTAAACACCTGCTCTGGGTATCTTGTTGCCTTTCCCATTTTAAATGGGAGCATACCATTAATGGAGCTCTGACCAGCCAGAGGGTGGAGACACTGATACACTCCAGCGAGTGGTGGTACTTTCATCTGGCATGCTCCACTTTTTGCCAACCCCCACATGCATACTTTCTGCTGCAATTTCTGTGCCTCCCTGTTCTTCCCCCAGACCCATACATTGCATTATTTTTGTCTTGAATATAATATTAGCTAAGGACAAATATTTATAACCATGAGTTGTGCAGTTTTTGTTGAATGTAGCAAGGGACTTTGCATGATGAGAAGTTTGAGAATCACTGTACTAGGCTGTGCCCATTTCTCTACTAATGGTACGTTTATCTGTTGTTCTTGGCATAAGAAAACTCTTTTCCAAAAATATGTAGTATGCACAAAAGTAGGACTTGTCTTGCTTTGGAATTGTATAATAGGTTTACAGGACTAATTTCTTGATCCTGTATACTATCCAAAAATATGTTGTTTTTTTCCTAGAAAGTGGATGTTCAAAACACATCCCTCTGATCATGGAATCAGCTGATTATTTGATTATTTTGTGAAGTTTTGAGTGTCTTTTAGTTTTAAATACGCTTAAAATGTAACATCCTTTTCAGTAGCTCCTCCGGTTCTTTTTTCAAATCCAGGAAATATAAAGGTATATACACACTACTAATTAAAATGGGGAAAGAAAGGTGATGTGAGGAGGTGAATCAAACTTTTTGGAATGCAAACATATTTAGATAGGTTTCAAATCATATAGTTTCTTTTATTTTTTTTACATGGCATTTTGGCTATCCTTAGTCCTTTTAGGATCTAATCTTATAACAGAACTTCTGCAGCCTTCATTTGCCATTATCTTCTACCATCATGCCTCAGGGCCTACATCAGAAATAGATTGTTTAGTTTGTGTCCCAAGAGACCATTGTGTTAGGTGCTGTGAAAGAGCAGGATCAGGAAATCTACTTCAGAATTTTTGGGTTTATTGTATTGTAATGAAATTAATTTTAAAAAGTAGCTTTCCAAGTAAAGATTCTCAGAAACCCTGCTTTTTGCTGAGGCCTTGAATTTAAATGTGTTTAAAGGTACTTGTGTGTATTCTTTTTCTTCACTTGTCTTTACTCTACAGGTCAAATTCAGACTCTGTTGGAGAAATTCCTCCTTGTTTTATCCCCCTCTCCCCCATCACAAAGAATACAAAGTAGAAATATTTGAATGAATGTCATAGATTGAATTAAATAATATCAAAATTCTCTTATGCTTGTCCACATGAAAAAATACTTTAAAAACCAATACGAAATACTCTGAATTACTGTGTATCTTTTTTCAGACATCATTTTGTAATCTCAATAAGGCATATAGGCTGTGTATGATTCTGATCAATACATACTTTAGGTGTATATTGAGTCTTAGGAATGGAGATCTGTATTATAGTGCATACTTGTGATGAGGCCATCTTCTTAAATAGGCTTTCTAAACTGTTTGGAGGGCAATGAGTTTGAGGAAATGAAATATGGAGAGGAAACTTGGCTAATTAACAACGCGGTTACATGACAGCCTCATCGAAGTGGAATGGCTAAATTAAGGAGAGTTTTTTTTTAATCCCATGAACTATAACATACTTTTTCATTAAAGAAAAAGTGCACGTATTGTCTGTCTGTCTTTTCTTTAAATGGATAGGAAACTTTTTTTATTCTTTCTTCCTGTTTTTTGGTAGGTGAGAGATTCCTTTTAGCCCATCATGTAGACTAGTGAGAAATACCTAGAGAGAAACCAGATTAGGGTTATGGTATGTCAAGAGGGCAAGAAAAGGAGATCAGTGCTGTGCTGCCTAATTGAGGTAAGAGAATAGCCTGTGAGAGTATACTGTACTTCAAGGTGGTAAAGGAAAACAGCAGTCTTTGAATAAACAACAAAATAATGGCTTCTACAAACAGAAAAAAATCATTTAAAGGGAAACTCCCAAAATGAGTAGACTTAAACATGTTTTGTGTTTTGGTTTATTTTGGGTTTACAAGTTGCGTATAGGTGCAGTACATGTCATGTGTTCTAAACTGAAGGCAGGGCAGGGTGTCATTTTAAGGCTGAGCACAGGCATTCAAAATGCCAGAGCCTGAATTGATTCAATCTTTGCAGGTTAGTCTAATCTGCATAGATTGAACCAGTATGCAAGTGAATAGACATTCAGGAAATGCAGGCACATGCCAAAAGCCAGGGGGCGCTAGACCATGCCTTTGGCTACAGGGAAGCTGTGCTGGGGAGGAGAAGGTGTGGCCAGTCCCAGCAGTAGCCTCAAGAGAACTGGCCAGGGTGGGGTTTCAACTCTGTCCCATGGGCATGGACCTGAGCCGGGGTCTGCCTGATGCTCCCCCCTCACTGCAGCAGGGGCATGGCCAGAGGGGAGGGAGAAATAATCCCTGTCCCTGCCCCTTTGCTTAAAGGGGCCGTGCTGGCCGTCCTCTGGTTGTGTCTCCACTCCTGCCAGAGGAGCAGTGAGGGGGCAGGGACTCTGATGAGCGCAGCAGCCCCTCTCATGGTTTCCCGGGGAGTGCAAGCCTCTTCCCAGTGGGGGAGCTGTGCTGTGGGCAGGAGTGAGGTGGGGAGAGCTGCCTCAGACTGTGCGAGGCAAGTGGCAGCATGCTGGGGAGGCTTGGGGGACTGTGGCCACCCCTCTGAGCCCCAGTGCTGCTGCTTGCCTCGTACGGCCTGTGGCAGTTCTGACCACCTTGCCCCACCCCACTTGCAGTGGAGGCCCCCCCAGCTGAGGAGGGAGTTGGGGGGGTGTAAAATGGCCCCTGCTGAGAGCTTCCCATCCTCTGTGCTGGGCACAGCCTGGCTGACATCCAAAGCTGGATGGGGGGGTACTCTCCCATTCCCTCCTCAGATGACCTGCTGGCCAAGCAGGGGGCCTGGTGATTTGTTTGGCTTAGTCAGGGGAGTAAAGCCCCCACGAAAGGCTTCCCTGCAGCCAGGAGTCAGGCTGATCATCTGGCTATGCTCCCTGCTCCAGCCGGCAGTCCAGCTGAGGAGAGAATAGGAGCGGGGGGCGGGGGGGAACGAACCCCCTGCCTGGCTTTGGATGTCAGCCAGGCTGTGCTCAGCATGGGGGGGGCCCTCAGCAGGGGCTGTTTCCACCTGCCTCACTTCAGCTGGCTGCCAGCTGAGCGGGGGGCGTAGCTGCAGCTCCCTTCTCTGACTGGCAGGATGACTGAGGAGGGGGTGGGGCAAGAGTTGCATAAACTGGTTTGACTCAAATCAGTTGAGTCTGATGCACTCAACCAGGTTTATATTTAACCAGTTTTGGCCATTTTGAAACTGGTTTATGTGCAATGAGCTTACACTCTGTTACAGGTTTAAACCACTTTCTGATCACTTAAACCAGTTTATGTGTAACTTCTGTCCCTAGTTTAATAGTCATTGCATTTTTCCTGGGATTGTATTGATATACATATCCACTATCCCTCTGAAGTATGCCAGATAACATGTACACCACTTTCTTGAGAAATCCTGTTGCAGTTCATTCCAGGAACAAGCTGATGCTTTTGTTGTCCACCTACTGGCTAAGGAGCAGCAAGGCAGGTTAGAAGGGCAAAGTGTGTAAAAGACTTATGCCACACCTATTTTGATCCCTAGGACAATCAGTTCTGGATCACATGAGGCATCTGTTGTACCCATAGGGCACATCTACACATGCTATATAGGCTACAATGCCATATAGCCTTACTGCAGAGTTGCATACTGTGCAGTAAGCCTTCCTCAGGAGTGCGTCTGCATGTGCACCCTGCTGGGAGCTGCCCAGTATAGGGATGCTCCTGCTCTGCTCTACCCCCACTGTAGCAGCCAAGGGAAGCTTCAGGCTCCCCAGGGGTGCTAGCCTGGGGGCTGGCAGGGGACACAAGGGCCAGTCCTGATGAGCATGGGGCCAGGAGAACTCTGCTGGCTGAAGTGGCAGGTGTCTCCTGGCCCCATACACATTGGGAGGAGTCCTGATGTGCATGGGGCTGCGAGACAGCTGCTGCTGCTGCAACTGTCAGAGCTCTCCCAGCCCTGTGCACATCAGGGCACAAAGCTGCCAGAGAGCTTTGTACCCAGTGGGGCTTCCCTGTCCAGCAGGGGCACACTGGCAGCTGCTCCAGGATCAAGACAGGTTCTGGCCAGCCCCCTGCTGGGCAGAGTTTCTCCAGCAGGAGGCTCACTGGGAGCTGCCCTACAAGTGGGACAGATGCCAGCGATTTTCCAGCTAAGCAGTGAAGCTGAGAGCTTCCCAGTCCTGGCGCTGTGTGGCTCCTGGCTTTTCTGAAGAGCTGGGAGGTGCGCATGGGGAGGGGGAAGGAAGGAGGTGGAGGGGGCACGCAGAGAGTGACCCTGTCCTTGTGCTGATCAGCTCCCAACTTTCCAGCAAAAGCAGGAGCTGAGCAGTGCCAGGACTGGGGACAGAGATTTCCCCATCCCCAGTGACCCCCTGCTGATGTGGTTGACAGGGAGCTAATTTGCCCCTGGTCAGCATCTACATGAGTGCTACCGCACAGTTAATATCAGTATTTACAGTAGACTACAGTAAATACTACAGTATTTACAGTTGTTTTGTGAAAAGTGTTCTCCTACCAGTGTTCATGTGTTTCTGTCCGATCTCTTTTTTTTCTGTGACAGCTCATTCTTGTTTACTCTCACACGAGTAGTTCCCATACATTTGGATGAGATCTAGCACATTCTGTAATAATGTGTTGGTTCCATGGATTTGGATGGCTTTATTGTGAAGGGTGTTGATTGTGGTGGGAGTGGAGATGTGTTCACAGGTTTGGCATTTATTGTTAAATCAGGGTTGTTTCCCATTTTTTGTATGTTTAATCAATGAAGAGTTTGCTTCTGATGGGCAAGGTTTGGAGGTCATTTTGGAAGCCGGGAATGTAGGGGTTGAGAATATTTCTCTCAAGATCTGATCTTTTTCAAAGATAGGCTATACATGTTTGATCATCCTTCTTATTAGTTGCATTGTGGGATAGTATGTGACAACCAGGGGCTTGCAATCAGTTTACGTAAGGGGCTTCTTTTTGCATTGTATTAAGTTGTTTTGCAGTATTTGGATAGCTCATTCAAAGATGCAACCTATTTCTCTGCCAAAATGTGGTTGCTTGGTAAAGGCAGTTTTCAGGTTTGTGAGGGCGGGGGGAGGTTGTCACAATTATCCTCTTAAGAGCAGATGTGGTGGTATCTGAGAGCCTAGTTGGAGATTACTGCTTTTTTGGTGTGTTTGGGATTATTAATAATTTTGTGGTTGTAAATATGGTGGTTTGTGGATTTTTTTGTATATAGTGGTTTGTAAACTGCCATTCTGGATGTAAAACATGATATGTTGAAAGCTGATACATAACCATTCATAAGCAATAGCTCACTTTGTTAGATGCTATGAAGGGAGCTGTGTTTATTTAAGATTATGCTTCTCTGAATTAGTGTATAAGGTACAAAATAACGGATTTTTGTTGTTTTTAGTGTGGGAAGGTGGTCAGAGGTGATCTTTGTCCTGGTTATGGAAGAACTAGAGTGGATGCCTGAATGGGTGACTGGTGCAGCCTTAGTGGTTGCAGGGGGCACCGGCATTCCTACCTGTGCTCTCCACCTGCCCCCCACTGCCCATCACCTAAGTGGTGAGTGCTGCTGGTCAGGGGGTGCACCGGTGTTCTCAGGTGGTGCATGTGCACCCCCTACATGTCACCACTGGATGCCTGATACCTTTTGTTACCAGAAGCTATAAACTGAAGTGCTGAAATCACTTAAGGATTTAATCTATTAGTCTTGATGAGTTCAGATGACCACAACACAGGACTAGTTTATGGTGAATTCTTGTCTGAACCATCATAATTATAATATGGTGTATAAAAATGGTCTGTTTTAAGTGGTGCTTTGTTTAATTTAATTTAATTTTAATTTATTTTTAAAATATTAAGGACAGCTGCTGCATTGTGCTGATTCGAAACATCTTATCTTCTTTCCTAGAAACGTCAAACTATATCAATGCAGCACAGCCAGGAGATGTATTTCACTAGAAAAGATAAGATGTTTCAACCAGTATTAAATAACAGTTATTACTAATGATTTTTTTTTAATTCAACTAGTGTGTCACAATAGGTTATGGATTAAAGTATACAATAGAAACAGTATAAAATGATAAGTCATATAGTAAATTTAAAATGAAATTTCAGAATTTTGAAGTGATTTATTTTCTTCAGAAACTTTAATTGAAACCAATAAGATTTTCTGAGGGTGAGATTACACATTACAATTGGATCATGTTAGGAACACTTAAAACTTGGCTGATCACACATTAAGGTTCATTAACAAGTGTTAAGTTCCTTTTAGCATCTACAAATTAGGCCACTTTGGGAGAGGATTATCTTTGAGCTGGATTACCTAGTTTGAGTTAAATTATCATCTGTGTGCTCACCTGAGATTAAACCACCAATTTGCAATCTGCCAGTATCCCAGGAGGCACAGCCTTTGACTGTCAGCTGGAAACAACCAGGCAACAGGTGGGTAGGGATAGGGTGAGTGGGAAGGGAGGGAAAAGGGGTGAAAGGAGTAGAGGAGCCAGGGGGAGACACGGGTAAGGGGGTAGGATTTGAGGGGTAAAGAGAGGAATAGGGGGGAGTGGATAAATGGGGAACGGCTGGGCTGCTGCCCCCTCTGCCCCCAGATTGCTCCCTGACTGCCAAATCATTCCTTCACCCTGAATGGCTACCCTGCCACCCCAGTTACCCACTTGACCCCCCATTGGCCTCTCCACCTCTGGATCACTGCTTTGCTTCCCCAATCAACCTTAGAGTGGTAGAGATGCCTGTGGTGGTCCCCCCTCCCTGTCTGCTGCTGTGGTCCCTACAGACCATGTCAGAGCACTCAGATACAGCCCCTGCCGGGTTCTGGAACTGAAGGGGACGTGGTGGGAGGGAGCTGCGTGGATTAGTGGGAAGATGTCAGGCAGCTTTGGGGGGGCTGGATCTGGGTGCACAGATAACATAAATATAACAGCATTATTGTAAACCTAGAAGAGAGCAGTACTAGAAAATGATGGTTTCAGTTAGATTTGTTTAATTTATTTGTCCAAGCAGAGAGAGATACCAACATAGTACATGGATGACAAGTACAAACACTACAAACCATTGGTGCTCAACCCCTGTCCTGTGGGCCAGATCTGACTCCTGGTGCAGTGTCATTCAGCCCATGGTGCTTGCCACGAAACTGGTGAGCTGCCAGAGCTGTGACCCTGCATGCTAGACTGGGCATGCAGAGTGGCATGGGGCCTGATCCAAGTGTGCAGGCGTTTGGGAGGGGCAGTGTAGTGTTAGTACAGGTCCTCCAGAGGGCTGTGGTCCAGCCCTGTGCCATTCATCTGGCCTGCAGGGTCAAAATCATGAACTCCACTGCTGTAAGCACAGAAAACCTAGAAGTAAATAGCTTGCATGGCCTAACTACATGATATACATTGAACAAGACTTTCAAACCTGACTAGCAATTTTTGGGTACCCAAATTTTGAAGCATATTCAAGGGAACTGATTTTTCATTAAATGTTCATCAGATTCATTCCCCATTGTCCCTATTTCTTTTGATATCTTCTCATATTTTCTATGAAGTTGGAGATATTGTTTTAAAATATGACTACTTTAACCTGAATTAATTTCTTCAAGATATCTGAACTATACTGTGAGGAGAGGGTTAGAAGAAAGGGAATATGCTAACACTAGTATTTTCCACTGTCATATGGAACAGTTATACTTTGAAAGAAGGAAAGGCAGGCAAAACTTTTAAAATGCTTAAACATGCATTAAAGTATTTAATTGGGCTAGCAATTTATGAATAATAAATTAATCACTTTTATGTACTGTTTCAGGTTTTGAGAATAAAATATTCCTTTTGTCTTTCAATTCAAAGATACAGATGTGTGTGGCAGTTTGAAATGAAATATGGTAAATGTACCTCTTCAGCTCATTTTGAGAAAGTATATCCACTTTACTTCCCTAATTGAAAATGTAGTGAGTTTGATATTTAATGTTACTAATTGTTTCTCATTCTTTCATTTGTTTGTCGTCTTTCATTTGCAATTGGACAGCTAGGAGTGTAAGCTGCCATGCAGGGAATATGAATAACTCCTCCAACAGCTGTTGGGAATTAAAGTTTGGAATTTGCTGGTGGAATGACTTTCATAGGATAGATTCACTTATAACTTCTGTAGGTAAGGTCTCACTACAATCCTTATATTGCATGAACCCTGACCACATCGAGTTTTTAATACAAAAACCTACAGAAGTTAATGAATAGAACATTTTTTTAAAATTTCATTATTTCAAAGTAACGGGTGACTTGAAGGGAATTTCTATATTTTAAAATTTTTAGCAACTTTTGTCTATGTTAAAGCTACCAAAGTAAAAAAAAAAAAAAAAAAAAAAATCTTCCTGGCAAACAGTTAATCTAAGATTAGCTGAGTATTACAATTATATATAGAACAAATATTCTCTCTGTGGCAAAAAAGCAC
This sequence comes from Crocodylus porosus, assembly GCF_001723895.1. Classification (NCBI taxonomy): domain Eukaryota; kingdom Metazoa; phylum Chordata; order Crocodylia; family Crocodylidae; genus Crocodylus; species Crocodylus porosus. The sequence continues at coordinate 56,538,361 of NW_017728931.1, forward strand.
TTGACTATAACCCTCTGCTGCTAATTCTATATGTTCTGCAAGCTCACACACAGTGCGCTATACTAGTAGTGGTAGCCAGCCTTTTTGGATGGCATGCCACAAATTAAACTCCCATTCCCTCCAAGTGCCATTCTAATCCCTATCCCTCCTGTCCTAAGACATACCTGATTGATTTTGCATTCTGGGGGCACTTGTAGATGTGATGGGGGTTTAGTCCTCAGGGTTTTATTCTATGCTCCCTAAATTAAAACAGTGGGTTTTTAATTGAAACTCACTGTTTCAATTTTCTGTCACATTACAATGAGGGGCCTGATCCTTTTTTCTTTTTTTTTATGCCAGAGCCAGAGCCTGCCTGTGGCCAGGGGGCCGAGCTGCTGGTGGGCTGAGCGGCCCCTGGGGTTCATGGGCCCTGGTCATTCCCTCTGTGACAGCAGCACTCTCCCACCCCAGGCCACTGAGGTGGGCTGCTAGTGGGCTGGATGCTGCCCCACCTCGGAGGTAGCACCTGTCCTGATCCAACTTTTTCCCTAACCAGAGCTGGGGCATCACCTGGCCCACTAGCAGCCCACCTGGGTGGCCCCAGGAGGTGCCACTGCCTCAGAGGGAAGGACTGGGGGCCCCTGCAGCTCAGGTACTGCTGTGCAGCTCATGCTCCATCTATGGAAGAGTTGGGCAAGCTCACAAAAAAAGAAGAAAAAATATCAAGGTCTTGTGGCTGGCAGGATGCCTGAGGCTGCCCGGGAACAGGCTGGCTTGCCCCTGGGGCAGCACAGAAGGGTGGCTGGGTTTGCTAGCAGCTGGAGAAGGTGGAAGGGATGGTATATGGAGCACTGGAAGCCTAGGCAGGTTGCTAGCTGGTTGGGCACTGCCCCAGCTCAGAGGCACCCAATCCAATACTTTTCTGACCATGCCCAGGCTTCCAGCTCCCCTTGTGCCATCCCCATCACCTTCTCCAGCTGCCAGCAAACCCTGCCACCTCCCTGCTCTGCCCCAGGGGCAAGCCAACCCATTCCCAGATGGCCCCAGGTGTTGTGTCAGCCGCAGGAGTATGCTGAAAGAAGTGGCAAGGGGCCCAATCCTTTTTGTGCCTGCCCACCTCTCCTGTGGCTGGGGGGGAGCTGACAGTTGCATCATTGCAATTTGCAACATTGCAAACTAAAGTACATTTGGATGTAGTTTAGTTTGCAATGATTGAAACTCATTTAAAACCCACAAAACTCTAGCATGTGTACAATATGACACCATTAAGCCACACTAAGTGGCATTTTTGTCATGTGTACATGGTAATAGTGTCACGTGTACAAGCATCCTGGAGCACTGGAATGAAAGCAGCTGGCACTTGTGTCCCACACAGCAGAGTCCCATGCCACTTGTGGCACAGATACCACAGATTGTCCACTCCTGTGCTATATAGTCCTACCCTCTTATATCAACATTTTAGTGTTCATTATGTATGTTGCCATAGACTGTTGTTGATGTAAAGCATTGAACCAAATTGGAAAAAGTTAATGTGATGGGCAAGTTAACCTTGTAAGTAATATTTGCTAAACTAACAGTTTGCTAAATATTGTTCATATTTAATTCTTACAATAGTTTATTATTTTTGGAAGTTTAACCTTTTATACCTTTACTTAAAAGAAATCATTTTTACTTCAAGCATTTATTGATAGCATCATAGTAAAGCAACTTTTTTTTTTAAAAGAGCAGTCAACGACAACAAAAAAATTGGCAACAATATTAGAACAATATTACCTCTTAAAATTATTTCAAGGTTGACTGTTTATACATGAAAGCTGTGCTTTCCTAGTAAGTGATTGTAACCAATCCAAATAGTTACTTGCTTCCTCCAGGACTTGCATTTTTCAAAATGTATCTGCAATTCTTTGCATGTACTGAATGCATCCATTCAAGCCAGATGAGGTGTATTCTTGTCATTGCTCTGTTGTTCCTCAGCTTGTTGACACTCATCTTGATGTGTCTCTACTCCAGCAGTGATATCCTCTTGTGTTAGGGCTCCTGTACATTGTTTGTCAGCATCAGAATTAATAGTGAAATTGATAAATCCTTCCTTTTACAAATCCAGAATTTCAAAAAATAGACTTTGCTACGTTAACCTTCTTCAATACTATTAGGTGGGGAAGCTACAAAAATCTGGATTGCTGAAAGAAACATATATAGAACCATATTGAGTACTATATAGAACCATATTGATTAGTCTACTGTTTCACCAGTGAACTGTGCTTTTTTCAGATTGCAGAAAGCCCCAGTATGTCTTCAGTGAGCTCTTTGTGTCAAATTTGTCTTTCTGTTACAGTTTTAAGCTAGGTTTCGTAAGTATTGAGGGTAAGACTCCACCATTCCCTGTTGAGATAATGGTTAACATTTTTCTATGAATTTATGGAACAAAAACCATGCACAGGCTGGTTTGTACTAACCAGGATCTCAAGAGGAACTGTGAATTCTTATCATATTACCTGAATACCTCCAGTGTCCCTCCAGTTACTCTCTAAGGGCCCTGCCACATATTACACTTAGGATGTATTTTATTTAGATCCTAGTAAGTGTCATTGTGAGTGAGAGTTGTCTGAGCAGTTGCATAGCCATGCTTATTAGGATCTAAATAAAACACATTCTAAGGACCAAACCCTTGAAGACTTCCATGCGTTGTGGTGAGCTTCTGGGGCTGGGATCAACGAATACCTGTTTTGTCAGGCCCAGCCCTCCCACAGTAGCAAACTCCATTCAAGACTATGGTGTGGTCAGAAAGCTGGGGCTGTTTGTCAGTCCTGGCCTCAGCACAGCTGTTTGTCAGTCCTGGCCTCAGCACTGCACGCAAGTCTGCTGATCATTTTACCTCTGTGGAGCGGTTGGATATTAGCTCAACTTGTATTAGGTAATATCCTCTGGAGATGCTCCTTGCCAGTGTGACAGGACCTTCATGTCTGGTGGTGCTGTGGCACCATTCTAGTAGAAGCATGACCCCTGCCTCCTCTGATCCCTTGGGGTGCCCTTCCCTACTGCTTGTCTGCCACAACCTGATGTTGTTCTAAACAAAGGTTGGGAGGTTGCCTTGAGACCCAGAGAGAGTACAGTCTACTTTCCATCTGCCTTTGTTCAATCTGTAGTGGCCCTTCTAGTCCTATTGGTACCCTGGAGTACTGGGGCCATAAGGGCTGTGTTCATGGCCTCCATCTGCCCCTATAGTTATGCCCATGCCTTACAGATGGTACATAGTACCTTGTCAGAGAGGTCATTTGTCTCCACTGCAACAGTTGCCTTTCTCAGGCCTCAAACCTTTGTAGGAACTTTGACCCCTTTTTCTCTGGCTTGGCCCTCTTAGCCTAGGCCTGCTGCACTGGACCATAGCTTCTGGGTTACAGCTTCACTTTTACCCCTTCTCGGGGTCTGGGCCCCTGGTCCTATTCCTGCTCCTCCCAGACTCTGGGTTCCCTCTGACCTTGGTTTCACCTTTTGCAGGCTCTGGGCCTTCTTTGGCCCAGTCTTCATCCCTCTTGGACTCCAATATGGGCCTTTCCAGATTCAGGCCACCTCTATCTCCTCGCTCAGGCTTTGGCTGTCTCAGCCTCAAGCTGCCTATGTTTTACTCTCTGCCCCGGCAGGGTTCTAAATCTCAATGTGCCCTTTTGCCTCTTCTTCACCAGCTTATAGCCATGTCCAGTCTTCCAGTTTAAACAAAAAAACAAATAAAAATAAAGGCAAGTGAGCACTTCAACAAAAAACCTCTTCCATTCTGGCTATACAAACATTAGAATGGCTGTCATCCCCTGGGGCTCTTATCTGTCTGAGTCAGTTGACTCACCAGCCTGCACAAATGTTCCTTTTTTAAGTCTAATAGGCAGCTTCCCCATTGCAGCTTAGGTCTGCTGTGTGCTGCCCTTGCCTCAGCTGCCTGTCAGCCTAACAGATTAGCCCACTGTGTTTTTCCCCTCTTTAGTAACAGGAGTCTTTGGAAGTCCTAAATCACGGCACAGTAACAGCCTGTGCTGTGCTGTATGTGTGGCGTATGTTTATTTTTAGTAGCTAATTTTCTGTAGCGGTGCGCTATACTGGGGGACCACGTTGCTATGGTGATATAGATGCCTGTGGATGCTACATCACTGTAGCATGTTGCTACAGTGATGTAGCGTCACATGTAGACATGTCTTGTAAATAGCACTTTACAAGTTGGAGTCTTGTGTACCACTGCCTTATCCTGCCACTGATGCACACCAACAACAGTGGTTTCCATTTGTAGCAGCATACATTTTATGAAATATCAGTTCTGATGGTTTCTCTCAGGATGCAATTCCTCTCTCAATTTTTTTAATAAAAAAGGAAAAAAAAAATTATGGAAAGATCTGAGTGTATATTTCACATAAGTCAAAAGTTAGACATTGTCAGTCAAATTTGCAGCAAGTGCTTGCCTGTATTACAGAAAACAAAATGAGAAATTTAAGTACTTCGTAAGTTTTGCATGAGCTTTTTTTTTTTTTTTTTTTTTAATAGACCCCCCCATCTGACACTTGCTGGTCAGGAAATGAAAAAGTTAAGGTTCCTGTAGTAATATTAACTCAGTCACTTGCATGTGTGTTATTTTCTGTTTCTGTTATTTGTTTTAATGATTATTTATGTTATAATTTGTTTTGTTCTTCAGAGTGGGAACTTTAGCATTGTGTGCTTATAAAGTACTTAGTACAAGTTGTGCACAATCATTAGATAAGTAAGAGTAGTAATACTTAAAGAATTGGATGGGTAAGCTAAAATTTATTTAAGACCCATATTTTCATTTCCTCACTTTTGAATGTTAATTATACAGCAGCGACCTTTAAAGTTGAAATTGTGCAAATTTTGAAAGGTAAATGTACAGTTGTGCATGTGTGCACACACATCATCAACTTTGAAGGAGATGGCATATCCCTCGAACAAAAACTATAAAAAGTGAGGAAATAAAAACTGAAGTCATTCAGTTACCCTAGCTATCCTCCACTCATCAATTGTATATCTTGGCTTTTACCACCTCTTTTCCACCATTCTTAGCCCAGATACCTACAATCTCTTTAGCAACTTGCATACAGCCTTAATATGGAACATAATTATTATAAACCAGATGCCAGTTTGATACTTTTTATATTAAATTGTACTTTAAATTTGAGTGTTCTTTCTGTATTCCTATGCATGGTTTGCACTGTTCATTGCAGATCAGATGGTGGAAACTTCTCACAGCAGAGTATTAAAGTATCGGACTGTATCTGAATCTAGGTGTGTACGAAACAGGCCGTATTTGATTCAGAATTGGATTCGGCCTGAATCTGGGACAGTGATTTGATTTGTTGATTTGGATCACTGTCCCCAATTCAATTTGGCTGAATCTGAAGATTCAATACCAATTCAGAGAATCAGCAATTCAGCCATAGACACAACCTTAAAATGTTTTCTACATACCTTGAGGTATCAGGCACGGCTTGTGAATGTTGCAAAGCTGGGGTGGATGGAAATACTTTCAGGTCCACTGCCAAGCATACTGGGGGGCTCCCTTGCCCCTTCTGGCTCAGCAATCAGCTGTGGGGGGACCCTGGGTGCCCCCCAGACTCAGAAGACACCATTGGCCAAGCTGGGAGGGTGCTGGAAGGGCCCCCCTCCGTGCTTCTTAGCAGATCTGGAAGTGGACCAGAAGTGGTTCTGGTCCACTTCTGGGTCTGTGCTGAACGTGCTTGGGAGTCCCACGTGCTCCTTTGGAATGCTCCATCCACCCCACCGTCGCAGCATTCACAAGCTGCCTGGTACCTTGAGGTCCGTAGAAAAAACATTTAAAGCTGTGTCTATATCCAAACCTTTCCAAATCTCTCCAAATTGATTCAGAAGGTTCCAATTCGATTCAGAGAGATTTAAAGGGTCTCCTGATTTGATTTGGATTTGGAGATTGAGCCGTTGAATCGGGCCAAATCTCCACCGAATCAAATCAGGGACCAAAGCTTCATACAGCCTTATCTGAATCTACAAAACAAATTCCCATCTGTCTTTTACCTATGAAGTCCAATCCTGTAGGTTTTCTCAGAGCATACCATCCAGATCCAATTCCATCCAAAACAGAAGCAGAGGAGGAGGGAGGTCCCCAATCCTTTGCTTAAATAGCTTAGTGTTTGAGCACTTTCCAGGAGGAGGAAGACTAAACTTACATTTTTCCTCTTTGGAGGTATTTTCAGACCAACTGCACTAGGTGAAAGAATGTTTAAGCCATAGGTCTATAGGGTGTTCTGGAGAGGAGGTTTTTTCAGTCTTGTTGAAGCTTTTCCAGTTGCTTGGAATGCCCTTTAATGAATACCTTGGATTTGCTATAAGGATCAGAAGCTTCATATCAGTCTACAAAAATGTAGATAATCCCTTCTTTGGGAAAGGTCTTGCTTTGTCATTCACTAGAAGTCCATAATATACAACAAAATTGAGTTTTGAAAGTAATAGAAGATAGTTAAATAATTCAGTTTGAGATTATTTCTTCACCTGTTTCCCATGCCCCATATAGTTCCTTTCCTCATGAGAACATACGAGTTCAAACCTTTAGTCCATTACTGGTAAGTGCAATAAAGGTGGTTCTGAAAGAATTAATAAGCCAGGGTTCTTGCTTCTGATATTTTTTCATGCAAAGACAGACCGATGGCTTTGACCTATTCTAGATGTGAGGAAGCTCAGTGTCTTCATTGGGAAGTGTTATTTTATTTAAATAACATTTAGTTAAATACCCCTCTTTTCCCCCCTAGTTTGGTTTGCTGCATTTTGTTTAAATGTGCTTGTATCCACCTCTCTATCTACCTCCTGGTATCTCATTTTTACGTGTGTTAATGACACTTGCTATAAAAGTTTCTTCCATTTGATCTGTCCATTGACCTGAAGCGGTTTTCCAATGTGGTGGCTCATTTGAAAAGACAGGACATTTGTTTCTCTCTCCACAGATAATTCACTACCCAAAATGATACTGCATGAAAGCTATTCATTATATATGTACCCTCTTTGAAGACTTTTATAATACTCAAATTTGTATAAAAGTCCCAAGTATGTTCTCTACAAGAAATCTCTTTTACAGAGGCAGTTTGTGGTGATCAAGAAAGCAGATCCTTATGGATGTGGCTGACATTCAATTACAGAGCAAGTACATAGATTATGTGTGCATATTGCACACATGCGTGCTCACACACAAATGCTAGCCATCCCAAAAGGTGCACTGTTTTCATTGACATGGTGAATTTCAAATGCAACTCTTCTCTAGGAGGAATATTGTTTAGTTCTCCAGCTAAACAGATAACAATCTCATCAGGTATTTCCACTGTCCATTAGAGAGCACATTTTTGGCCCTCTAAAGGTAAAACTAAAACATGCCAGAGGTGTTTTAAAGTACCACAAAAAATGATCTAAAACAATAAAATCAGCTGATAACGTGGATACACAGATGCTACTTAGCTAGCTTAATGGTGATTTTTGTCATGTGGAGACAGGAAAAGTAACGTGGAAACAAGAGAGGTGTCACATGTACATGCGCCCTAATAGTTTCAGGGCTCTGGGAGCTTTAGGAAAAGGGAGTTTGTATGCATATTTAAGAACTGAAAACCATAAATTCATCTGGTGCTCAATTCTTTTCTTCAGGGCAGGAGCAAATTGGGCTGGTGTGGACAACAACAATGGTATGCTGTTTCAAAAGACAAGGGCCTCTCATTCTTGAAATGTTCAATGAAGCAGATGAGCTGTAGGATTGGTATATGCAGCACATCAGTTCTACTGAAACAGTAATTTAACCTACTGGTGCTCAGGGTCAGTCAATCCAACTAATGACAGATAAATTAATTGCATTGTTTTCTATGAACAAGCAAGGCAGGATGATCTTCACCAGTAAGCAAAGATGCAGTCCAGCCATAGACCTAGTGTATATGTGACAGAAGATCTCCTTTGGGCTTATGAGGTACATGCATGGCATAACAAGAATATGTGCCTGGACAACTCATCTTGAATATTCTTACTGTACAAGTAAGAAAATTTCTATCCCCCTGTGAATCTAAGCCTTCCTCCCTCTTTCTTTTACATTTTTTGAGAAAAAATATTGGAATTTTTTACTATCTCAGTGCATAATTACTAATGTAATGCCTCTGGTTAGCACTGTAATTCTACTTGGATTTACCATATGGAAAATGCATATCATAATAATTAATCTAATTTACTTTCTACTGCTCTAGATGAATGAGTCTGTGTGGCCAATCCCAGTGCTTGAGATCAATAGTAGACTGTTTTTAAGAAGGACACTAATTGAATCAGAACCATTCATCTGTTCCTCCTCTGACAGACCCTGACTCTAAAATATTTTCTGAGGTAGTATAGAAATGACTACCTTGGGACCATCCATTATGGATGCAACATCTATCTCATTTAACACATATCAATAAAAACAACCTGCAGAAGTATAGGGAATATGGTATAACTAATAATTATGTTCAGAATTATGGGCTAATATTGTCTACTATAACAA
>NW_017728931.1:56547081-56720059 GCF_001723895.1 Crocodylus porosus
AAAAGAAAGTTTCAGGATACCTTTTTCTGTCGTTTTTAATGGACATATTTTTCTTCTAATTTTTCAAAGTTTTCCTTCATTGGTTGGACCCTTTATGCTTCCTTTTATTACCTTCACCCGCTTGCCCTTTTAGCAGTAGTTAGTTGTCCAATATCCATTTGCAAATCACTTATCATGCAAATTAAGGGCCAAGTAGTCACCTTCTTTATGAGAATACTCATTACAATAATAGGGACCTTATACCTCCTGTTCCTGTGTGCGTGTCAACTACAGAATTGGTTACCGTGGAGCAGTGACAGTGGCATCTCTAGAGCAGTGCATGTGGACAGAACAAAGCAGTGGAAGTTGTGGACACTTGATCCTTCCTGTAAAATTTGACTTGGAATAGAGTGGAGAGTAATCTGCTGCTGGTGTGGATTATTGACATACAGGAGCAAGTGGGGAACAGAGTTAGGTGCTGCCCATTGCTTAGGAAAATTGTTTCTGTCTAGCCCTAGATTTGGTGTGTTGAACAGTTTCCAGTTTAGATTTTACAACAATAAAACAAGATGTAAATAGCACAAGGTCCATAAGTTGCTGCAGCAAGATGATACTTTGCATTCTGGGGACAGGAGAAACTTGTTTTCCTCTAGTCCCTCCATTGTTCGTCTTCCCAGAGTATTTTTTCCCCTTTTGTTCTTAAAGGTGGTGTGAAAAAGCGCAAGTCTGCTGGAATATGGCTTTGATTAGTCACTTTATTTCCAGCCGTGTGCTAATCTGTATTTCTTTTTCTCATATGAGTGACATACCTCTATTAAGTGAGAGAGTTTAATACTGTAGAAGGATTTTTAAAAAGCGGAACATATTTGAATTGCTTTTACACTATTTATATTCAAATCACAACTGGCCACTTTAGGCAACTATTGAGATGTGCACTTGCATGTTAGTGGATGCCAAGCTTTGTTTTACACATTTCAGTACATCCAAGTGATGTGAATATATCACAAAATGGGAGTTGCTGTGTATTAGATTTTAATTATGTTATAAGTTTACCCTTTAACTGTTCTCCCTTAATCCTCTCATACCAACAGTTAGATCTTTACTCTTGTGATATATTTTATTTTACCAGCAATTAATGTGTTGATGCCAAAGGAGGTAATAATTACAATTTAATGAAAGAGTACAAAAATAATGTGATAATTAAGTTATGTTATGGATATTGGCTATAAATTATGTTGTCTCATCTAAGCAGTTGATTCTTTTGTTGTAGTCTTACTGCATCATTTTTTCACAATACTGGAAGCTTGGCCATGTGCAGAGATTTTCTTATCTAAGGATACCAGCTGTTTACTGGAGGCTGAAACTAGTTGTTCCTTTCTCAATCAATGTCTGTCATAAGGAGACAGAAATGTGTATATGACTTACATGATTTGTTTTCATAATGATGAATGTAGTTTAGTTAGGAAATTGATTATAAAAATAGAAACCAAGCTTTGAAAAGTAATTTAAAGATATGGTATCCTTCTGTTATGATCATTTTAAGGCTAATGAGTGTATTTCGCTGGTGTAGTTAATCTTTTCAGTGTCTAACAACAGTGTTAATATGAGAGAGCCAATGTTTAGAACATGATAAACATTTTGCTGATTTACACCCAAGTTGTATGCTATTTCCTGCATTATTTAAATGGAATGAGTATTCAGAATGCAAAGTTATATACAGCAAAGGTAATAATTTTGTTTAAAATACAAAAAAAAAATAATAATATTGGTGATTCCATGTATTCATTTTTAAGTAAAAGTAGTATTAATGCATAATTTAAAATAATTAACTGAGATGGACCCTGGAAGGTGCGTTATATAGTAACTGCATAATAATTGCAGTTCTTAAGTTAGACGTGGTTATAGGTCATTCTTCAAAGTTCCAAACAGCCTCAGAGCCCAGTTCAAAATAAATATTCCTGTTACCCACTTGTTCTTTATTGGGTGACAGAGCAAAATGTACTTGTACTCTTTTCCATGCCACCTTTTCCTCCCTGAAAGTTGAGAAATAGCAAATAGTTTCCAAATCCTCTGTGCCAGTGATTCTCTCTATTGTTCTAAGCCGTCCATGACAAAAATCTAAATGGCGAGAAGCATTCTTCTCTGTCTTAGGGTCCTTTCTCTCTGTAGCCATATTTGAACTCCTCAGCCACATACTGCAATGCCTTACTATTATGAATTTGTAGATTCCTGAATGATTGTGCTGTACTTCATACGCTCCTAAGTAGGAAGACCAATTGCATGAGGTCCTCTCCTAAGGCTTGGCTTTATTTACTTTTTCTGTACATGGAGTCATCTTCTTTGGGTGGCTTTACAGCATACAAGAAAATGATGATATGATACCAAAAAAAAAAAAAAAAGAGGGAGAGGAAGAAATAAGGAGCTTCTTGATTATTAGTAATTTTCATCTGCCTCCTGACAGGTGAGTATGGAAAACTATTAAGCTCTCTTGACTTAATACGAGTTTTTAACCTGGAACAGGATCAATCCCTAGTTATCTCACTCTCTTGAGCAACGTAAGAGAGGTAAGAGAGATAGTGGCTGGAAGTAAAAGTAGATGGCAAAACATTCTCTAAAAGCTCCTTACCTTGCTTCAGATATGGCTGATTGCTTTATCATCACAGATATCATCAACACTTGAACTTCTTGGCTGAAATTTTTTCTTTCACACATGGTGAAAAGTGGGCTCCCTATTTGAAGGCCCAGTTCACTTCTAACATGGATGGCAAAGGTAAGAAATTCTAAAATTATCTAGATACATTTTCGTTTGAGCCAATTTGATCAATACACATATGCAATAGGGGTGTGTGAAGCAGGCCCTATTCAATTCAGATTCGGCCCGAATCGGAGACAGTGATTTGATTAGTTGATTTGGATCACTGTCCCTGATTTGATTCAGCCAAATCCATATCTGAAGATTCGATGTTGATTTGGAGAATCAGCAATTCAGACATAGACGCAGCTTTAAATGTTTTTCTACATGCCTCAAGGTACCAGTACAGCTTGTGAAAGCTCAGATGCTGGGGCCAATGCAGTGTCCCACAGAAGTGTGGGGGGGTCCTCCACGTGCTTGGTGGTGAAACTGAAAGTGAACTGGAAGTACTTCTGGTCCACTTCCAGGTCCACTGGGGGGTGCGCTGGTGGCCCCGCTGTGCTGCTTTCTGGCTTGGCGATTTGGCTACAAGGGGACCTTGGGTGCCCTCCCCAGACCCAGGAGGCACTGGTTGCCAAGCTGGGAGGGTATGGTGGGGGCACCCAGCGTGCTCCCCAGCAGAACCAGAAGTGGACTGGAGGTCCACTTCCGGGTCTGCTGCTGTGTGTGCACTGAGGAGCCCCCTGCACTTCTGTGGGACACTCCATTTGCCCCAGCATCGCAGCACTTTTGAGCTTCCTGCTACCTAAAGGTATGAGGAAAAAAAACAAAACCCAACAACAACAACAAAAACATTTAAAGCCGTGTCAGTCCGAATCGCCAAATCCTTCTGAATCTCTCCGAATTGATTCGGAGGGCTCCGATTCAATTCAAAGAGATTAAAGGGTCCTTTGATTCAATTCAGTTCCAGAGATTTGGCCACTGAATCAGGCTGAATCTCCACCAGATCAAATCAGAGGCCGAAGCTTTGCACTGCCCTAACATATATACACAGAAGTACCTATGTTTCTGCACTGAAATGGGTTTAATGCCAGAGCACATAACCAGATAACTGAATTTTTACAAGTGTCCACAAATAGTAAGAGGTCAGGAACACTAAACCTGTGCTGTGGATTTAAAGATAAAATGGCTGAGGCCAAAGATCACAACTTCTAATTTGGCTGTGTAAATGAATTTAAATTTTCTCAGGCCCCTAGGACCTGTTGCATTTCAGGTATGGTTAGTAGGGCTGTGTGAAATTTCACCGGCTGTTTCATTTCAACACTGTTTCAACTCATTTCGAGCTCAAAACAGTGAAATTTAAATGAAATGAAGGGCGCAGTTCACTTCCTCAACTCCCTGGTAGCCTTCCTCCCTCATCTGGCAGGCAGGTGGGGGCCTGTAACCCTGGGAAGACTGGTACAGCCCGTGCAGCCCTTCTGGGGTTGGGCCCTGATCTGCCTGCCAAATGAGAGAGGCTGTCTTGGGCTTCCCCATTATAGACTATGGGTGAAGCATCAAAACAGCATCACTGTTTTGGAAAACAAAACAGAGCACCAGTTTCGAATCAAAGCGAAATTCAAAGTGAAACTCTGTTCCATTGAAACCTCAAAACACAAGTTGAAATGGAACAGTGCCATTTCACACAGCCCTAACGATTAGCATGTAAATCACTCCCTAAACAGTAACAGTGCCACACATACAGATGATCTATAGTGCCTTAAAGTGGCAAACCAGATACAAAGTTATTCTACAAAATATGTAGGAGATGTTTGTGGCTTGTTTGTACGGTGCCATAATATGCACGTGTAGCATGCCCAAGTCAAAGCTAACAGTCAGCGTTGGTATTAGGATGGAGGTCAGCATTGGTCTAAATGCTAAAAATAGGCTGCTGGGGAAGTGGGTTTAGAGTTTGGTGGTGGTGGGAGTATGAGGAGGGAGCTGAGGGGCTGCATACATAGTTTTTAGATGCACCAGCCACAACCTGGCTGGAGTGCCACATGTGTTTTTTAAAGGTCTTGGTGCTCTGGAATCCTGTGATCAGGGAGCTTTCCCCTGATCTTGGCACCCCCATGTGCCAGGGTTGTCTAAAAACTGCTTGTGCATTCCAGCTACACATGTGGTTTTTAAAGGTTTCAGCTCACTAGGACCTTGGGATCAGAGAGCCTGTCTACAGTCCTAGGCCCAGTATGCCAGGACCTTTATGAACTGGCTGTGCTGTCCAGTTGCATGTGCAGTTTTTAGATGTCCACCAGGACTGGGGAGAGGTTCCCCAATTCTGGGGCCCTGGCAGTGAGCCCATGGATTTGCAGGTGCCAAGCAGGGGAAGTCAGTCAATTTTTTATTCTTTCACAAGTGACCTGTCAGGAGGTGTGATTCTTAGGACTGGAGATCCCATTGTGCCATAAGTAAATGTCTACCTTAAGTATGTAATGGGATCGATGGAGCCTTCCTGTTTGCTCTGGGAAGTGAACTTTTCTAGTTCACTTATGGTAGCACTAAAACTTGTTCTTCCTGTCATAATAGCACTGCTGTATATAATATAAATCGCCACAATGGAAATCTCTTCAGATTCCTATGCCAAGAGGCAGCATGTGAAAGAAGTGCATTCACCCACTTATACTACTTCAATAGTTCATATTCTGGGCAGGGAATGGCACATCCAGAGGCAATGAAGAGTAGCAGCAGCACTCAATGGCAAACAATGCTGAAGGACTTAGGTCACATTTTGGAGGATAGGAAAAATATCTCTTTGCTATGTAAGTGAATATCAGGTGCGTTTTGTTTTTGCCTCTATAAATTCTGGTCCCCTGATGGTACTATTTCCAGGCATTTCTTCCACTATGCTCATGATCACACTGCAGCTCATGTTATCCAATAAGAAAGTATCTGGAATTTTGTTTCTAGCCCTGAACTGGGCCTGTATTATGTGGGTTAACAGTACGTATCCTTGTTCTCTATCCCTCTTCTTTGACATCTGTTTGGGTTTGGAGAGAGTATAAGGAGCTTAGGGCATATCATGTGGTGCTTCTTGTATAATCTTGTCTGGAACTTTTCTTGGCTTGAGAATATTTTCCAGATTTTTTTTCTGGAGGTTTCTATGGCTGTTGCAGACTGTGTAGGGAGCATCCAAAGAGTGTGAATTCTTACTGACTTTCTGTTAAAAACAAAAAAAACAAACAAACAACAAAAAACCCTCCTGATTAAAAGTAATATAGATTCTTCTTTCTAGTTGTTGACAATGTGTGTAACCTCCTGCTTGTTCTAAGCTTTCTTGTCTGCAAAATGAATTTTTGTTTGCTTGTCTGTGAGAGGTGTTGAAGATTAATTACTTCAGCTAATGCTAAGTATTATTTTACTAAGATCTACTGCACCCTAAAAAGATCAAGTTAGGATCTTAACACACAGCTTAGTGTGGTAAGGTTTACTATTAATTACTTTAGATATTCACAAAGCATCAGCTAAATTTAATAAGGGATTTAACAGAAATAATTCTCTAGGAAGCACTAGCAGTAGAATAATTGGTTACCCAAAGATTTATCTTTTGAAAAAAAGATGCTAGTAGAAAGCAAACTTATGCTTGCATAAAATTAGCAAAGGTTTGTTCATACTAAGAATTTTCTTGAATGACATAGCCTTTGAAATGTAAATGTTATTCAGGCACCCTCCTGGAGAAAATATGTGCTTATTATGTAGAGTGACCATATTTTTAAGAAAATCCAAGACAGATGCCTCCCACGCACCATGCTGCTCCGCCTCTTCACTGGCCAGCAGCAGGGAGGGAGTGTTGGGGGTGGGGGGAGGCAAGGACTGCCCATGGGGAAATGGGGTGAGCAAGGCCAGAAAAGCCTTCTCTTGTCTCCACCAGACCTCCTCTATTTGTCCCCCACAACTTCCTTCCCCTTTGGCTCCTTTCCCTTTGCCTCTCTTTTTGTGCCCCCCCCCCCCATTTACTCCTCTCTTTCATCCCTACTGCCTCTCTCTTCTCATAACTCTCATAATAATGATTCCCCACTCCCCAGACCTTCCCCCCATCACTTTCTCTGCGACCCTCTGCTCACTCCTTTTTCTTGCCCATCCCTTCCTCCCTCCCCCTCTCTAGGTTGTCCTTCCCCTCCACCAACACACACACCAACATTTGGTGGTTGCAGGGAGAGGGCTGAGCTGAGCTCTGGTCTCCAGCCCCCAGAATTTGGGCCTAGGCAGGATGGAGTTGGCCAGGGCTGCAGTCCCAGGGCAGAACCTAGAGTCACTCCCCCGAACATGGGTCTCTAGCAACCAGGTGGGCATAGGGGGGAAGAAGCCCCCACTTCACTCAGGACAGGCATCCAAGATGCCCTCTGCCTCCCATGTCAGGAAGCCACTCCCTGGTTCCAACTCTGCTGGACTGCAAATAGGTGAACACGCATGAGCAACCTATGGTCACAGCAGTGATCTCTCCCTGCCCCGGCCAATCCTTACCCCAGGCAGGAGGAGCAGTGCCCAGGCCGGACCACCCTCCTGCCTCCAGCTGCTGCTCAGAGGGAGCCCGGCTGGGCAATTTATTCACTTTTTCCTATTATCTCACAACAACAGGGAAAAAGTAGAAAAAGCAGAAAAAAGAGATTGGAAAAGTGTGGTGCAAGTGGCAGTATACAATTTTGAATTCTAACCTTATGGGCCGCTTGTACACGTGGTGGGGGTTTAGTTTCCTTAAATAGAAGCAGTTGGCTTTTTAATTGATGGATTTTTAATTGTGATGATTAAAAACCCACCAATTCAATTTAGGGGTTTCTGTTACTGTTAGGGTAAAAACCAGGTCCTTTTATTTTTTTTCCCTAGCAGAGCCTACCCACAGCCAGGGGGCAAGTTGTCAATGGGCCCTGAGCTGCCGGAGGCTCTGGTCCATCCCTCCACAATGATGGTGCCCCCTGGGGCCACCCAGGGTGGGTTGCTAGTGGGCCAGGGGCCCCACCTTGGGCTCAGGGAAGAGTTGACTGGGCTGCATGCTAGCTCTGGGTCGGGGCAGCCCCCAGCCCACTAGCAGCCTGCCCAAGTGGCCCCTGGGGGCATCACCACTGCGGAGGGGAAGACCAGGCCCCCTGAAGCTCCGAGGCCACTTGGCCTGCCGGCAGCTTGTACCGCTGCCATGAGCAGACAGCCATGGAAAAAAAAAAAAAGATTAGGCCCCTCACCATTGTTTTTCCCTGGTGGAACCTGCCCACAATGGGGGAGGGGAGGCAAGCTGATGGCAGGCTGAGCAGCTCCTTAGCTGGGGGGGGCAGTCCTTCCCTCCATGGTGGCAGCACCTCCATGGCCACCCAGGCAGGTTGCAAGTGGGTTGGGTGTTGCCACAGCTCAGAGCTAGCACCCAGCCTAATGCAACTCTTCATGTTCCCCCCACCCCATACTTCTCCTAGGTATGCACATAGTGGTGGGCAGCCAGCACCCCCGCTACCCAGACTAGCTGTCTGCATCTCTGTTCCACTCCACAGCTGGGTCTTGGGGCCACACATTCCCACCCTTAGCCCTGGACCCCAAGGCCCAGGCCCCATTCATTGCCCAGCAGTGCCCCCAGCCCCAGCCTCGCCTAACTTCCTCCCTCTCTTCCTCCCTCACTGTGGGGGCCTCAGTCCCCCACCTCCGACTTCCCTGTGGGGAGCTGTGGGTGCTACACATGCGTATAGTGCCCCCTGCCTGTTGGCTGTCCTCCTGCTCCTCCCAGCTCCAAGCAGCCCCTTGCAGGCTGGAACTCTACCAGCCTGCAAGGGGAAACCCACTGTTTCCCCACAGTTTTTTTCTTTAAAGGAGAAAGTCACTGTTTTTTTCCTTAAAATAATGGAATCTATTTTATGTTTGCCATGAAAAATGTGAAAAATCCAGATCCTTGCACATAACATGTCCTTGTACTCTGGATCAGGTCAGTCGGTGTGTGGAGCCAGTCCGTGACTGGACTGGTGCATGGGGCTGGAGCTGGCACATGAGACCCAGAGCATGGAACTGGACCCAGCACCAGATCTGGCCTGTTGTTTGGCTGTGTCTCACTTATCTGGCCCATGTGATGGAAAGTATGACCCCCACTGCTTTAATGAATGAAGTCAGGTATGCTCAACCACTGGCCCACAGGTCAAGTTGGACCCATGGAGCCATGGCATCTTACTGATAGGGCTCCCTACTGGCTCAGAAAATTTGGAGGTAGGGGAGCAGGGGCAATTAATACTGCCGCCACTCCTTCATTCTCAGATTACCAAGCCCCATGCAGCTGGATTGAGGTCAGGTCAGGCGCTTGCCACATGGGGCTGGGGCACCCCCCATGGTCATATCCAGGCTGGAACACTCTCAACCTGCAAGTCTGGACTTGCAGAGAGCAAATCAGGAAAGCCAAGGCTGTGATGGAGCTCCAGATAGCTACAAATATCAAGGAAAATAGATATGTGGGGAGAGGGAGGAAAAGCAAAGGCAACATTGGACCCCTGCTAAACCAGATGGAGCAACTAACAACTGATGCCCAGGAAAAAGTGAACTTGCGAAATGGGTACTTTGCATCAGTTTTTCACCAGTTCCATGGGACAGCCCTGCCCACTATGGGTCAGGGAGGCCTGGGTGAGGGAGATTCCTTGCCCTCTGTCAAAGCTGACCTCGTGAAGGAACTCCTTGACAGGATGGATACCTTCAAGTCAGCTGGCCCTGATGGGTTACACCCAAGGGTACTCGGGGAGCTGGCGAGCATCATAGCACAGCCCCTGGCATGGATCTTTGAGAGTTCTTGGTGCTCTGGTGAAGTGCTCAATGATTGGAAGAGGGCCAATGTCGTGCCTATCTTTAAGAAAGGGAGGAAAGTGGATCCGACAAACTACAGGCCCATCAGCCTGACCTCTATCCTGGGGAAGGTCTTGGAAAAGATTATTAAGGAGGCCATCTTTAACAGACTAGCTGAAGGCAATATCCTGAGGGATACCCAGCATGGGTTTGTTGCAGGTAGGTCTTGCGGGAAGAGACTGATGTCGTATACCTTGACTTTAAAAAAGCCTTTGATCTGGTATCCCATGATAACCTCTGGCTAAACTGGCTAACTGTGGCCTTGACATCACCATGATCCATTGGCTGGGGAACTGGCTCCACAGTAGGACCCAGAGGGTAGTGGTCGATGGGAGCCAATCGTCTTGGTGCGCTGTGACCAGTGAGGTCCCACAAGGCTCTGTCCTAGGGCCTATACTGTTTACCATCTTCATCAATGATGTGGACATTGGTGTCAGAAGTGGACTGGCCAAGTTCACCAACAACACCAAACTCTGGGGTAAAGCATCCACACCTGAGGATAGTGGGGTGATCCAAGCAGATCTGGACAGACTCATGAAATGGGCAGATGAGCACCTGATGGTGTTCAACACCGAAAAATGCAAGGTTCTCCACCTTGGGAGGATAAACCTGCACCATGCTTATAGGCTCAGTTGTGCTACGCTGGTTAGCACTACAGATGAAAGGGACTTGGGGGTCATGGTTGACCACAAGATGAACATGAGCCTTCAGTGTGATGCTGCAGCTAGTAAAGTGAACAAAATGCTGGCTTGCATCCATAGATGCTTCTCAAGCAGATCCCAGGATGTCATTCTCCCGCTGTGCTGGGGCTTGGTGAGGCTGCAGCTGGAGTACTGCGTCCAGTTTTGGGAATTGTGAACTGCTCCACAATTCAAAAAGGATGTGGAGAAGCTTGAGAGGGCGCAGAGGAGAGCCACATGCATGATCAGAGGTCAGGAAAACAGACCTTATGAAGAGAGGCTGAGAGCCATGGGACTCTTCAGCTTGGAAAAGTGCAGGCTTAGGGGTGATCTGGTGGCTACCTATAAGTTTATCAGTGGTGCTCATCAGGATCTGGGGGAACATCTGTTCACCAGAGCCCCCCAAGGGATGACAAGATCAAATGGTCACGAACTCCACTGTGACCGATTCAGGCTGGACATAAGAAAGAACTTCTTCAACTGTCCGAGCCCCCAAGGTTTGGAATGGACTGCTGCCAGAGGCAGTTCAAGCGCCCACTTTGAACGCCTTCAAGACGCATCTGGATGCTTATCTTGCTGGGATCCTATGATCCCTGCTGACTTCCTGCCCCTGGGGCAGGGGGCTGGACTCGATGATTCTCCAGGGTCCCTTCCAGCCCAAATGTTTATGAAATCTATGAAATGCAACTGGAGCCCCACCATGTGGCCAGAGTGAGTCTGGTCTTTGCCTGCCCTGTGTTCAGGATTGGGCCCCTGTGCTGCACTGAATTAGGCCCACCAGCCAGATCTGGTCCACAGACATGCTGGGCACTGCCCATCTGGCTTTTGAGGCAAAAAGGTGGTTGGATACCGCTGCTTTAAATGATTAGATTTAAAGTTGAATATGTCTTTATAAAACACTAAAAAGCAGCTAGAGGATTACTTTGGCTAGTTTGTTTTCATTTACTGTGTGGCTAAACCCCTTTGACATAGTGTCTTCTTTCTCAACTGTGACAGTTATGGAATGCTTCATCTATCAGCCTAGCCAAAGAAAATCTTAGCCTGCCCCAAGTCAGAAGTAGCTCAGCCCAAGACAATTGAAGTCTAGTATTAAATTGTTTTTTAATTTATTTTATGGAGGTGTTGAAAGTGGGGAGCTTCTACAATGTACTCCCTAAACACCCCTGTTATCATTTTGCAGTCTCTGGGCTTCCATAGGGTGCAACATCTTTCTGTGTCATTTGGCATCCTGATGGAGTGGCCACAACCCCACATCTGATTATGATTTTTTTCCTGCTGGAGAGGAGGGAGGTTAATCCTAAAATCACAAAGACCTTTTCTTTTTATTTGCTTGACAGGAGCTTTAATCTTCAGGCCTGAAATCTTCAGCCCATGTCTCTCTCAGATGTCTTCCAAGACTCTTCATTAATCAGAGAGAGAAATTACATCCATGTAAGGGTTAGCATCTTTGCACATCTCCAAATGTCATTGCCATTAGCCTGACTTTCATAAAAGACTGACAGTTATTAATATTTATTATTTGTATTGTGAGAGTGCCTAGGGGATCAGGGCATGATTGTGCCAGAGATGCACAACAAAGAGCTTGCAATGTACATAAGGATCATAGGCTCTGACAATTCTGTAGAAATCCATCCTTAGGATGGGGGTGGCTGTAAAATGCTCTCTAGCACAGAACAGTTCTTCTGGCTACAAGGCTTAGAAGGCCAGGGAAGATTTCTTGGATCAGAATCCACAAATCTTTTCTGTTGTCTGCAGTCTTTTATAAGAAGTGATGGGGTAATCTCTGATCTTAAAAAAAAAAAATGCAACATGTGATTAGGACCTAGATTCTTTGGAAGGCTACTTAATACCAATGTGCTACATAGCTCCTAACTTTGAACTTGCCAGCAGTTCCAATCCAAGAGAATTCTGCGTCGTCACAAAAAATGGGTTAAAATGAGGTCCGAAGCATGATGGTGGTGTGAAGAGGAAAGAATTTTGAGAAGTTTGGAGGCAGGGTGCAGTCCCCCTAGAATGTACCTAACCACAACAGGTCAATTCAGCCTATAGCTTAGGAGTTGATGCTAAATTCTCTCATAGCCACAACTGTAACTAGTGCTTTCTATAAACTCTGATTGACTAGGAGACTCCAGCCTGGTAGTTGACTTGACCACAGTTATCCACATCTTTGTTACCTCTCAGGAGTCTACAGCAGTGTGATATACCTGGGTATAAAGTCTTAAGAGTTTAGAAAACTACAGCTAGTACCAAACACTACAGTGCATTTCTTCAGTAGTACAGATTGTTATTATATAAATAATTCAAATGTTCCTCTAGTCTATACACTGACTTTCCATGGAATCTTGAAATAAGTTCAAAGCCAGATCTCATCACCAAATGCACATGGCAGGTAAACAGCCGTCTAAAATTCAGGAGTGAAGACATTAGTAGCAATGCTTCTCTGACACCGTAGATCTCTTTGAAATAAGGGAAATGGGTAAAACCCATTTCTGTAGTGGACAAAACTTCCTCAGAGATCAGTGTGAGATTGTGACATGAATTCCTCCAGGAACTAAAGACCATCACAAACCTTACCAGCACCACCTTCACTAAGTGATAGACACATTCTTTGATTTTTGCTGCCTTTAACATAAATAACATAGCCCCTCTTCCCAAAACAAACAACCCCCCGCCAGAAAAACCCCCAAGACTCCTCAGTATGTGCTCCTTTACTCTTATAAAGAAGGCAAGAGAGCAAATAGCATATGATAGATATTAATTATGTTGATCATAATTAAGAGTCTACGTAGAAAAGTAAAGAAGGATGTGTGATAAAGGTGAGCTCTGCTTATAGCCAATCTTCTCTGCTTTTGTGTGTGGCAGTGTTAGCAAGCCTAATTTGTATAGAAGCTGGGCTATGACTTTCTACAGCTATCATACTTATCTACTATACCTGAGGTGCACTTGCACATAACTGAAAATTTGGGACTTAAAACGTAAAACCCAGTGAAGTTTTGATTTGCGTGGAAGAAAGACAGTTTTATTGTAGCCAGGAATGACCATTTTACGACGGAGAGGCCTTTGAAAACAGGTAAGCAAAAAGCTGTTTGTGTATGCATGCTAGTTTGACACAGTTTTGCAAGAAAATAAGTTTGTGTCCACCTGTTGCATGGCACATCTAGTTGGGATAGATGAAGATAATTACATACGCAGTTGTAGTAAAGGCACGTGTTGAAGTTCTGCAAATACACCTGATTGATTGATCTATTTTTGGTGTAGAAGTGAATGGGCATCTACCTAATTAAATTCCACATTATAGTTATTCAGTCTGAAATTCCACTGGGTAATTTCTGTGCTGTGTTCTACCTCTACCCAAGAGGGGAAAAAACTTTCTGCATAAGCATGTAAACTGATGCAGAGATATGGTGGTGATGGCATATTGCCTAGATGGGGTTCAGATTAGTTTCCTTCTAGGTGAAGTTTGTAGACTAGGACAATCTTTTAAAATTATTGTTATTAAAGTACATTATTCGTGTGGGTTCTTTTTATATAACATAGGACATTTCTGTATTTGTCTCCATCAGCTTCCTATTTTTAAAAATAAATGTGTGCATTCGTCACATAAAATTGGCATAGGCAGCAAATAATATCATGGTTTAGAGCTGGCATGCTTCCTGACACATCTGATGCTTTCATTCATTAATGAAGGTTTCTGTCAAATATCACATTTTCAGATATCCATATTTTAGTAAGATGGAATGGCATGGGAAACAAAGCAGCAAAGATCCTAATGTGTTAACATTGGCTCAACCATTTTAATGATACTCTTTAGGAACCTAGAAGATCAGATAAAGCACAGTTGAGGTGATGTTGCCCAGTCCCTGTCAGTGCTGGAGTGCAGAGCTGAATTCACTGCTAGGCTTTGGACAAATATAACATTTGAAGTGAACATATTTGATGGGTGTAAGTTGTAGCTGTGTTGGGCTAAGGACATAGGCAGACAAGGTTCTTTGGGTAAATCCAGTATCTTTTATTAGACCAGCTCAAATAGTTGGAAAAATTCTTGTTAGCAAGCTTTTGAACGCAAACAAAGGGCATTTGTGCCCAAAAGCTTGCTAAGAAGAAGTTTTCCAATTATTTGAGTTAGTCTAATGAAAGATATCAAACATATTTGAAATACTTCAGCAGGTGAGCAAACAGATGTCCTATAAAGTACTCCAAAAATGCCCCAACTGCTGCAAAAATAACCCTGGAATAAAAAGCAGCTGTATGGAAGCAATGCCAAATGAAGCACTTCTTGTTATGGGGGCTCACTCCCTCTATAGCATGTGACAAGGTGTTGCTCAGTCCTCTAGCATCCCCAGTGCTTTACTTTCTGCTCGCAAGGAGAGGGAAGGGAAAGCAGGATAGATGGCCGATGAGCACTTTCCTGTGCATTGGCTGCCCCAGGGACTGGAGAGCAGGAATCTCTGCATGCCTCTGCCTTCAGTCTCCTGGTTTCAGTAGGAATTACAGGGATCTCAAGCGCAAATGGAAGGGGGTTCAGCCATTCTAGGCAACCTGTGGACATAGAGAGCAATGCAAGGGATTGTTCTCTTCATCTCTGTGGCTGGAGATAACTATTCCTTGAATGCCTCTCAGCTGCCAGAACTGGGAGATTGGAAGCTGAACGCACAGAAGAATTGTCATTGGCTGTCAGCCCTGCTCCTTCCCACCCTATTGGTGATGGGAGGTGTGGAGCACCAGGACCAAGGAATCCCCTGTGGCACCCCAGGTTGGAGAGCACTCTGCTGTCTGCTGTTTTGTGGATTTTGAAACACTTCTGCTGGGGAGTACAGTGGGAGGTGGAGGGGTCATACAGGGAAGACCTCTATGTCTGTCTGCAGTAGAAATACTTCAAAAGTTGCATCTCGCCAGGACCTTGGTTTCTTTTTTAGTTGGAATGAATGCAAGAGGCAGTTATGTTTCAGACTATTTATTGCACAACAGAAAAAAGGTAGCCACTTCATCCATTTCATCATAACGTGATAAATGATCTAAAAGGCTTCTTTGCCTTTGAAGACCTTAGCATCAGGTTTTGATTGTTTTCTTTATAGGTACTGATGTCCATGATACTTCAGGTGAAGAGTTTTGATGTTCCTTAAGCTGAATCAGCAATTAGTGATTTTACTAACTGGTAGAAAAGTAGCCCTGAATTTAGACTTGGAATTTGGAGAGTAAAATCAGCTGTCTAGGATTGTGTGAGTCCTTTGTGTTCATTCTTGGAAAGGAGCGACCCTTCTATAGATGGGATGATTAGAAAGACCCACCAAGAGATGAATTTAGGACAGCTTTCCTTCCATGCAGACCTCTCCCTTGCAGGAGTGAATTTGGTCCCAGGTTATTTTAGGAGTCATGAGGAGAATGTGGATTATAGTTAAAGGAAAAGAGTTGAGGCATGACTTCTGAAGTTTTTTTACTTTTGTTTTAGGCTGGTTCACAGGACACTGTAACAAGAGCAAGTAAATTGTTCCTTTTTTGGTTTTAAAGGATCTGTTGAATGAAGGAGTTGGACCACTTGCTACAAAAACCATCTTTTAAAAATATTGTTTGTGTGTTTGTTTATGTATAACTGACATTCAGAAACTCTTAAACTAAAAGCATGAGCCTGCTAGCTAGATATTGTACATACTCATTAACTTCCATGTGTTGGCGTTCCTAGAGGGGGACAGAGAACTACCTTTTATAAGTATTAATTATGCTTATTTTTCAAGCTTGACAGGGAGTTTGCAAAAGTTTTGCACACCAACAGCCATTTGACAGAAAAGGTCACAGAACTGGAAAGATATTGAATTAAACATATAACCACTAACATGTTACTTTTTCAGGAAGTTCCACAGTGTTTTGTGCCTCACGCAAAGAAAATATGCAAAAACATCTGTAAAAGAGCATGATTTAATTTTTTTTTAACTGGGCCCAGTAGTTAAGGGCCCATTCAGAATGCCCTGATTACTTCCCTGCTGTCTCATGACTTCACTTGCATTTCATTGTAGTAGTAAGAATTTCCTGATTTAGAAGAGAAGAGTGGACCAATTTCAAAGGTTTTGCACAAGCATGAGGAAGTCATGTACTTTAACAAATCTTAGATAAACTGGCAAAGCATCATAATTTATTTGGATTAGATATCTAATGAGAATGGCATTCCTGAGAATTCTTGTACTTGCTTCCATTTGGGTTGAAAATAATAGAAAGTGCTGCTAGAAGAGACCTTGAGATGTCATCCAGGCAATCCCCATAAGAAATACTGTAAGCAGAGGTGTAACTAGCAATTTCAGCACCCTAAGTAAAGATGCTGTTGAGTGCTAAAGAGTGGTGGTTTAG
This sequence comes from Crocodylus porosus, assembly GCF_001723895.1. Classification (NCBI taxonomy): domain Eukaryota; kingdom Metazoa; phylum Chordata; order Crocodylia; family Crocodylidae; genus Crocodylus; species Crocodylus porosus. The sequence continues at coordinate 56,563,549 of NW_017728931.1, forward strand.
AGGGGAGCTGAGCACTGGAGAGAGAGGTGCCCTCTCAAAGGCTAGTAAAGCGGAAGCAGGAAGGAGCAGCAGGGGGCTGCTGGTGTCCTCTCAAAGGCTAGGAACAGTTGTTGTATTTGTCCCAGGACAAGTTGTGCCTGTGTCTGTCCTGGAACAGAAAAGTTCCAGGATTGGCCTATACACATACTGCCATTCCAATCAGCGTTTGGTGAGTGACTGAATATACTGCCACTTTTCTGCCATTGATTCAAGGATGAAATCCTGGGATATTGGTTCAGATGCACTTCATGAGCCCTTTTAGGGTTTGTTCTGGGACAATGATTGCACTTTGTCCCAGGATAAAATGACTCCTCCTTGGATAAGGGCAACATCTGTTTGTAGCCTAAATCAACATCTAGAGTCACTGCCCCCATTAGCCATACCACTTACTCTACTGGCTGTTAGAGTGGTCCTCTTGAAGTATGTAAGAGTCACAGCCATAAACAGGAAAAGAAATGCTTTGTGAAGATAAATATTTTTGTTTAAAAAAATTTTTTTTTTAAACTTAATAATTATCTAGTTTCAGCTAGCTCTGGTATTATTCAAACCAACTTGCTTCTCTCTACAATTTTGGGACAAAGCCATTAAATATGCTCTTTTGCTAATTTATGTTTAAACAAGAATTCCTCCTAGACAAGTGGAATCTGTCAAATTTAGGTTAAGGGTCCAACGTATTGCTGGGTTTTTTTAATTATTATTTTTTATGATCATAATCTTGCATGAGCTAACACAGGGTTTTTTTAAGGCTAGGAAGAGGAGTTGAGACACCTAAACAGCAATATTGTTGATTTAAGTAGTGAAAAGTGGACGCTCATCTAACATGATGATTTGAATGTGCTACCTTAAGCAGTCCATAAAATGACCTTCATAGTGATTGCTATGGAGATGAATGTTTGGGTCCATATTCTGCCACCATCATCTGCAATGAGTACTGCTTTATTCTGTAAGCAGTCCAGCTGATTTTTGTTGTTACCATTTGTGGAGTAAAGTAGTACTCAACCCGAAGTAAGGCTGCAGCATCTCTGACTAATGGTCTATTTTTATTTTAAATCTCTATTAGGAAACCATTTAAACTTAATGCTACACTTTTAAGGTGCTGCAAAGCCTCTTTGTTCCAATAATCCTTATTATCAGGAAATATTAACATACTTTATGTTCAAATTTATTGTTAGTTTAATAGATTTGAATGCCTAACAGTAGACTTTAATATCCAGCAACAAAAGCCAGATGCACAGTCTGCCTCATAAAGAGATGGCATTAAAACAGAAGGAGTTTGATGGTCTTTCACTAGATAATCTATTGAGTTTGCATTTATTTTCTAAATCATATGCAAAACAAAGTTCTCATTATTTCCTTTTTTAAAATTAAAATACCTGCACTTCATTTTTATGTATTTGATTATTTTTCATATTTGTCCACCTTCTATATTTGCAAATATAGTATGAAAATAAGAAATCTCATTACCTTAATGGCTAGCTATAAAATTATTTTCAGCACTAAGAATTTGTTTATAACATGTTTTATTACTTCATGATATGAATCCAATCTATCTAATAAGTTAGTGTTTGTCTCAAAAGAAGAGAAATTCTTACAGGGTGACAGTAAGCTATGATCAGGATTTACTATGTACCCTCTTAGCATTAAACAGTTTTAAGAGAGTAGTTGTGTAATAGTTTGGATACTTCTTATAGTAAACCCCCCCCCCCAAAAAAAAAAAAACACACTCTTTTTAATTGTGAGAATAGTTATATAAAAATTTTATAATTGAGTTCTGACTGTGGAGGAGACATTTCTGCAATTGGTTTATCAAGGAGTTAAACAGAAGTTAGTCTTCAGGTTTGTTTGGTGCAGATATTTGAACTGTTTTTTCAGTAGGGACCATCACGCACTGCCAAAAACAATGTAATTGTGTTTTTACAGAATTCCTTTAAAAGAACAAACTGTTAGGAAGGGGGGGGGAGGGGAATATCATTGACACAGACATTGTAAATGAGACTAAAATAATTAAAGTGAAATTGCTTTCATTTATAGCTAACAAGTTTAGGCATTTTGCCTGATGAAAGCTATGTGAAAGCCTTTTTGTGAGGACATTATTTTTTTGCATGATGAGTGCCTTAATAGAAGTATCATAGGTTATGGAAAATAGAACAGTAGTACATTAGCTCAAGTTAATTACATTTATTCAGACAAAATAATAATATTCTGCTGGAGTCTTCTGTAGAAGCAGGAAAAAATTACTAAAACCTTTTGCCAATATTTATCTGTTTCAATTATTTTTGACAGTATATATGCTACGTGTGCTGTAGCTATAGGACCTTTATATTGACAGTTGGTAGCACAAGCCTTTTAAAGCACAAAGGGTAGCAGAACTTAAGCCAATCTGTGATAAAAGAGAAAAAATGAAATCACTATGGAAACTGCAGGAAGAATCTAAAAGCTTTCTTTATAAAGTAAACGTCTGATGTTTGTGACTGCGGGGGCAAAAAATTCATAAATTTGTATGATGCTATCATTTCTGACTTGTTATCACAGCAAATGCCAAGTCTAAGCAGTCTGACCTTAGCTTTATTAAGTGCTTTCTTTTCAGAAATAGTTAGTGTTCAACAATAGAAGGGCTGCAGTGCTGCAAGGGGGTAAAACTAATTTGTTTAAAATGTGTATTCTTTTAAAATCAAACAGACTTCAAAGCTTATAGAGTCAGGAACACTGTGAGGTATACAGCAACTCAGGGAGCTGAATGCAATTCAGAAAGCTATGTTTCGTCCCATTACATGCCTGTCTTTGATCTCAGATTGAAAATCTCTGACCCTCTCCCTCCAATCCAAAAGCAAATAAATACTAGAGAAAAGAAACCTCTCTCCCTTTAGCGCACAGGGCCTCTAAGACTGAAAAATGAAGGTGACTGCTATTATAAAAGCTCTGATCAACCTGCTTGGACAACAGACAGCAACAAATACCTGTCTCAGTGAAGGAGTTTAAGAGCATTGCAGAGATCCTCAGATACTACAGAATATTTTGCCTTACATGGGCCACTGTCTTTATTTCAAAGCAACTGAAGAACTAGAGAAGCAGAATAACAATAAATCTTACAAATCCAGAACTCTTCATGTCGCCAAAACTACCCTGAATTCAAACCAGGATGATGCACTTGGTAAGTATATCTCTACCATTACATTTTGTTGCCTTAAACTTGAGGGTTGCTTTTCTGCCTTATGTATGATGTGTTTGTTTTTTCCAGCTTCTGGAAGTTTTACTGTAAATATTAGCTTTTCCAATATTGAAAACTTCTGTATTTCCTTTTTTTATTCCTGTGTTGTATTTAGACAGTGTATAAACATGGCTAGCCTGATGTTCCAAGAGACTTAGAAACAATAGTGCTTCTAAACTAACTTGATAGGTACAGGCTTGGTGAAAGCATAGTATGTATTCAGGTCTAATATTTATATCTTGGTAAGTTGGTTTTGAATACATTGATACTGAAAAGGACAAATGTTTCTCAAGCCTTCCAAACAGCATGGTGAGTATTTTAACTTTTGTTGCGTTAAGTTTAAATACAACTTTAAATACAAAAGTTTAAATGCAAAACTTAGTGTGTAGCAGACATTGTTCAAAATGATTTTACAATAAACAATGTGGGCAAGTACAAAAATTTTTTTTCCAGGTTTATACAGATTTCAAGGTACATTGGTGAATGGTATTGTAGAATATTATTACAATATTAACAGTAAATCTTTACAGATTAACAACAGAGAAACACTGACAATAAAATTTCTTGGGAAAGCAGGTTAATCTTTCAGTAATAAATATAAATCCTAAAAAGGTATAGTTTGACATATTGGCTCCATTGTAGCTTCTTATGCATATAATGAAAACCAATTATCTGTGAAGAAAATTTGACTTTGTGGAATGAAATTAAATTGCTTTTTAAAGACTTCCTTAAACAGCCCTAGCTAGAGCGAAGTCCAATAATGTTTTTAGTTCTGAATTGTAATGACTTTCCTACATTAATAAATCATGTTGCATTCTGACTTTTATCATAGGATTCAGAGGAGGAAAACTGCACACAGCAGCATGAAGCTACAACAGACAGCCCTGTATTTTCCTCCATCAGGGTACTCTACACATGGCTCTTCAGGAGCAGCAACTTCCACAGAACAGCACTTACACTGGTAGGTCCAACCTTGCTGTGAGTCCATGGCAATATTTAAAGACAACTATTTTATTAATAAATGAATAATCAGATTCTGATTTGTTTAATACACTCTACTTAAATATACTATCTAAGAATTTAGAAGGAAGTGATATATTATCCAGTGATGTTTTGCCACATTTGAAATGTTATTGCTAGGAAGATGGCTAGTTAGGGTTATTTATTTATTGACTGGCTTGGAAACTGGTACAGGATGAAAGTAAAAAAGTAAATGCACTGAGAAGAAACTGTTTCACTTATCCAGCAACAATGCAAATGTTTCCCTTTTGTAGCAATGCATCGTGTTTACAAATTTGGGACACAATGTTGAATGAGAATTTTTTTAATGCATCTGGAAAAAAGTGTAGGGTGCAGTTTCTGCATTTAAAGAATCTTAAACCTTGCAAAAAACCCTTTAATTTTTAAAAGTGGTGTTATACATGGAAACATGTTCTAAAATAACTAGCTTAGAAACAGATGATATCAACCTGAATGATTCTTTCCCAAAGGTTCATGTATCCAAAGTATAATTTGTTACAAGAATATGATCTGATGAAATATATCCGTAACACTGGTGTGCTTCATTGTTATGTAGAGGCTTAGTAATAGTCTTGCTAAGTTCTAATCTTAGACATTTGCTTTTGTAAAAAGTCTAGCTGATAATACAGTACCCTAATTATGTTTCTATGAAAACAGTTGAGGAAAAAAAGGTGACATGTAATCTTCAGCACTATATTTTAGAAAAAGTTATTTAATTAGGAGCGTATCAGAAATGCCTCTCTTGAGAGTCTAATTATACTTTCTTTTTGAATATGTGATTATTTTATAGCTAATGTACAAATGTAATTAAGCATATTTTAATCATAAGTTCCTTTACTAAACAACACGTTGTAGTCGCCCCATATCCTGAGCAAAGCAGTCACTCTGGTTCCACTCTAATATTTTTATATCTTTGAAATTGTCATTTTATTTGAATAGTTCTCTGCAATAGTAAATTTGTGTTTCCAATATTATAAATAAATGTGTATGTTCTTGAAAAAAGCAAGAAAAAGAAAGCAAGCGAAAAGTAAGAACACTGCCTTCAAACAGCCTTTGCAGTAAGAAATCAGAAATCAAAAATATATTAAATCTAAACTATATCTTATAACGCTACTAGTTATTTTGCAATAGTGATTATTTATTTTTGAAAGTTAGGCAGTAGCTATGCTAAGTTGTGAAACTGTTTTGTGTCCTCATAAAATTCATTTTTATACAGGTAGTTTACAAACTGAGCCCAAAGGTTAATTAAGGTTATATAACTAAGACTTCATACATATTTCTGCATATATAACACAAGCAGTTGACGATGCTCTGTTTTATTTTATCTGGTATGAATTGTTTCTTAATATGAAGCTATTTACTACAAGATCATTAAAACACTGAATCCGTAATGGGGAAATGAATACCTGATATCAGTGTGCGCTTTGTTTCTGAACATTTAAAATTATGGAGTAAGCTGAAAGAGAACACCCTTTGTGGTGTATCCACAGGTAGCATTCTCAGACATCAGAATATTATATAATATACAGTTAGATGTACTGTTTTCTTCATGCTTTTCTTTGGGGAATACAATACAAATTTTTCACGTGTCCTGTGGACATGTGAGTGTAAATATTCAATGTTGTGTCTAGGGAATTATAGTCATTGCAAACTCCTGCTTTCAATAGTGGAAGTTGTGTACCTAATTCTCAGCGGAAATTACTGAAAGTACACTCCTTTGAAAAAAATATAATGCATTAAACAACATTTCTCAGTGTTTGCACTTCTGAGGAAAAAAGGGTTTTCATTGAAAACTACTATAGATAGATAAACTCCCTAGGTACCAAATATTTTATCCTTTATAGTAAAGCGCATGTTATTAGTTGCTTCTGATAGTCTTGGCTATATCAAGGTACAGAAAATCTTTTATAAGAAAATGTCTCCTTCCCCACCTCCCTCATAGCATGAGGCATGCTCTTTCCCTTGTGGACATAGTATAACATCCCTGAGTGTAAAGGGAGTTAAAAAGGAAAGGGAGTTAAGCATTCCCCAGGAAGTGAGGATTTATCTTCCTAGTCTGTCTTTTTCTAGTGGGTCCAACACTGCAGTTGTTGAAAGTTATTCTTTGCACTTTTTTTTTTTCATCTTTAAATTACAGGGGGTATTTGTTTGCTTTTTAATGCTAGTGATTCAGTAAAGCCTATTGTTGAGAATCCAAGTATTGGAATATGTACAGCAGATTTAGTTCAGAATTAAGTATTAAAAGTTGATGCATTAGGTTCAAGGGGTGAAATCAAATATGATCATGCTCAGACATTTGTTACATGATCAACTTTTGGAGTTAGATGATAAGACAGTGTCAATAGTCTTTGTTTTACTGTCCTTACACCAGTGCCACTTGTTCGCTGTAAAAACAAAGAAATTGCCACCTTATGATACATTTCAGCTGCTTTTTAGAATTGCAGCTGTAGGCACAGATTTTGAGCTGGTATAAACTGGCACATCTCCACTGAAGCCTATGGAGCAACACCAATTTACAGTAGCTGAGGAGCCACCCCTAGTTTTCCCCAGCTGTTTCTCACCTGTTTGTCGTTTAATAGTAGATGTATGTTTGTTATCAACTGGCCCAAGACAGAAATGGAAATCATATTAAAGATAAACTTGAAATACAATATTCTTCTCAAGCTGGGGAAGCTATTAGAACTGTTTTTATAAGTTAATGTAGAACGTTCTTCAGAAAATATTGAGAATAATTTATTACATTGCTTCTGTCAATACTTTCTGCAATAACTTACATTCTGAAGAAGTAAAATGAGACATTCAGTTGTACAATGTCAACAGAGCATGCAAATACACAGCCTTGGTTCTTAAAAAAAATCCTGTATTGCAGAGGGTTTTCTGCCTGCAGTGTAAGTTCCATTGATTTCCCACAAAAAAGGCATGCCTTCTTTCTTTGTGGATGGGAAGAATTTTTAACAGGCCACTTGACCTCTATCCGTAATAGGAAAGTATATAAAAATCCTCCTTCAGGTAGGAAATATTACTCTATAACTAACATGTGACCACTGACTACTTTCCAAAGACATTTCAGAAAGGGTTTACAGCATGCTTTTTAAGTAGCACACATGACAAAACACTGCACTTATTTATGCAACACCCAGTAACAGCTCATCTGAACTGATAAGCTCTATGTGTTCAAAATCCATGTTTTTAAAGGCATGTCTCTAATTTGCATTTTTATTAGCAGTCTGAGTAAAAAAATATTCATCTTGTGTATCATGTTTTATCCTTGTGTGAAAAGTGGTCATTCCCCTTCAGTCTTCATGCTTTAAATTGCTTTTTTTGATGAAAAAATAAGAGGCATTCCCACATTCATATGCATGCCTGTGTTTCAAATTAGATCTATTAGGTTTAAACTCAATTTTTTTCTCTTAAGACAAAATACAGACCTGACCTGAACCCCATACTGTTGTATGCATAGTATCTAGAAACACTACTTTTTCATAAACTGTTGCGCTCTCCGCTGTAGGTCTAACAAGGTGCATAAATTTCAGAATATTCTTCTCAGCTGTGAGCTTCCTTGACTTAGTCTATTCAGCTGAATTTTTAACTTTTATTTTGCACAACGTTACTTTTGCAAAACTTGTTTATGCAAAGTTAAGTGACAGAAATGGAGAGAGATGGGAATGGAAAGCTCTTTGCCTTTTTAAATTAAATAAATGTCTAGCTGCATAATCTCTCTTGAATACTGTTTTCTTTTAGGAACCCCACATCCACCCCAAATTATATCTGGGACCTGGCTTCCAATGGAAAATCTTGTATATGATATGATAAGCACATGTACCATTGTCATTTTTGCAGTAAATAACTTGCCATTTTTTAAAAATCTAGAATATTTGCATAACATAGCACATCGTGGTAGCTATCCATATCCATTTTTAGTCTTATATTTTAAATGTTCAAAAAAGCACAGTGTATTGGTAGTTTACCTTGTGTAATTTAAATAGCTCATTACTAATGGAGCCTATTGTGACAACCACCAAATAATGTTAGTCTCAATTAATATTACAACCAAGACAGTACTTTACCATGATTCATGATTTGTTTCTACATATAAGGAAATAAGTCCTAGCCAATTCATTTTCCCCTATAGGAGAGAAGGAGCTCCTTGTATTTTGCCAAAAAATAAAGTGCTAGTAAATAAAGAGTTAAAATGAAGGCAAGCTCACTGGTTTGTTGAGATCTGTCAGAGTCTGAGTGGCTGGCTACATATCTGTCTCAGGAACAATAGCTACCTGTATTCTGCACGGACTGCTGGGCAGGCACTAGCAATCTGGAGAAGGTCTGCCTCTGTTAGAGGTTTTTTTTAGTGAGAATCCCTAATGACAGTCCCACTTTTCATTGAGGGTGGGGGGAAAATCCTGCCTGCTGTCTTGATGAAGGACAGAGCTTTGATCATTTTCATTCAGCCTTGACTTGGCCTGAGGTTTAGGTTCCCAGTCTAGAAGTCAGCAGGCTATCTTTTCACACACGCACACACACACACACCCCTTTGCTGGTCTATGCAGGCAGATTAGTGTCACAGCTGTAACTGAGGCACAGAGCAATAAACATAGCAGAACCAATCTCCATGGTGGCAGAGGGGGCACTGGAGGTGACAACAATGGAGAAGGATCTTTCTTCTGACAAGTTTTAGGTAAGAGAGAATATTTATACCCTCACTCCAGTATTTTATATCCTTCTAGATGAGTTAGAAATTGTTAGGTTTAAAATGTGCCTTGTTATAAAAATATTTTACTTTACTGCTGTATCCAGACTGTTACCAGCCTGTAAATGTGTAATTGTAGTACTTTGTGTTACTGGAACGATTGCAGAAAATAGGCAAGGTTCCTCATGAAAGTAGTGGCTATTAGAGTTATGCTTTTGCAAATGTGTCTTCTAATGTTCGTCTTTTTAAAATTCACTGTGAAGCTTTATTTTTAGATGGGGCAAAAATTGTATTTAGCCATAAGAAATACAGAGATGCAAGAAAATGCTGTGTAGTTACCAGTACACATGCAATATTAAAACGGCGCTCCCTCAACCCTAATTTGTAATTATTTTTACACTCTTAACTGTACTGGGGTCAGAGAGTTTTAAAAATTAATGAGATTCCCTGCTGAGTTCAAATAGTGTAATCTACATGAGCTGGTGCTGCAGGAGGATGAAATTATTCCAGCATATTTTTAATATAGGTATAACCTTCTTACTTTACAATATTGCTTTTTGAACACTTTCTATTAAGTAGCAGTTTATGCAGTCTGCAAGGAAAAGAGGACAATGATCCATTTTTAATAAGGACAAGTTCAGCAAAAGGAAAATGCACTCTATGCAATGGTATCGGTACAAAGCAAACATATTTAATAGTTTTTAAAAAATGTATACAGTAAATCAGTTTAGATTGTTGCTGTTCTGGTAAAGATATACAAATATTATAAGTATATAAAAATAAACTATCTTCCCTAAAACAGGAAAGAGAACAATCAATTCAGTTTAATGTTGACATGGACTATATAAAATACTAAAGAATGTGAGGCTTAAAAAGAATTGTCAGAGTAAGTTAAAATATAAAGGAAAGCAAGTGCTGTATATGAGGGGTATGTGGGGAGGGTAAAATATTAGCTAGCTAATTTCATCAGCATTTTAGAATGTAATTGCAATGTAGGATTTGTAATTAGTCTTAGAAAAGGGGTATAGGTGTTGGGAGAGGAAGTGGGGGAGATGTGTTTACTGGCCAATTCCCACCTTGAAATAATGACAAACTTTTGTAATGAAAGATTTAAAGCATTATTTATATTTATTATATCTACAGTATATTGTTTAAGTAACAGGAAAATGGAATGCAGTTTGAAACTGAATATACAGTAATCACTGCTAAAGATGCATTTTATTCAGTCTCCCATTTGCAAGACCCATTCTGAGCTTCCTGTGATATATTGTTATGTAAATATGGTGCAGCAAGGGAAAGCAGCACTATGGAGATTCAATTTACTTTGAAAGTTGTTCATTATAGGAGGGATGAATGTTATTTATTTGATGCGTTTCAAAGGCTAGAAATGACTTTTTCATTGTGAAGTCTATTGTGATGGGTGCAGGGTGATCTAATCTTTTTAATTTTGGCTTTCACACCAGTGGAGATGAAAAGAGATCTGAGCTCATTTGTTGGTTGCTAAGTCTTACTGGAGGCCTAAGTACCATTCTTGGTTGCTATGGCCAATCTGACCTCAATCTATGCAGTTTTAGGGACTTATGCAATCCTTTTTTTATTTAGGAGCATGTACCTTGATTTATGTCCAAAATTGCTCCTGAATGTCTTTGTCTACAAGTGATAAATGGTGGCGTACAATTCATCAGTTCTTACAAGTAAACACTGCTGTCCCACTAAAAATATGTTTTGTTCTGAGTTAATGGTATGGAACAAGCCAGTCTCCACAAACAGCTATCTTTTATTGTGGAGAGCCACTGAAACTTGGAGCAAAGTGAAGGAAATTGGCATTCATCTTCTCTTACATTAGCATTTCATTTGTGCTATCTGATGATGAGACTGTATGTGGAGTGACAATGAAAGGCTAGCATTCCATTTCCCTACCTGAATATATAATAGATCAATTATGAATGTATTTATTCTGTAGTGATGGTAAAAAGTCACTAGTACTATTTTATAGTGTTTGTTTGCCACTTCATTATCACTAACTGTTAAATATATATGCAGTCAAATAAACTGTGACTAGGTAAAAGAAATGTTGAGTTTCTTAGGCAAGTTGCTTGAATTCATATAATATCTGATTTTTCTTATTACCAGAAATGTTCTGCTTGTGTGACACTTAATGGGGCTTGTACTTCCATGAATCTTTTCAAGAGATTATCAAGTACAGAATGTTTTTTAGCAGATTAACAGTAATATTTTCTGTTATATTAAAATTACTAGTTTGATTTGTCATTTGGATTATGCCTGCTAGGTTTATGTGATGATAATCACAGAATAACAGAGGCAAAATAATTTGCTATTTGTAACACACTTCAAGCATAGGGTATTGTTTCATAGCATTTGTCTTTAACAATAAGTTAATTTTTGTAATGACCACCATGAGGATTAAACAAGCTATTATAACTGGTAGTTGACATTGTTAAAAAAAGCTAAATCTAATCAGTAATTTATACATTTTGAAACTGAAGGTAGGTTTGGAATCAGTCATTCCTCATACCTGCCCCCCCCCCTTACATACCTTTTATGTAATAGCTTAAAATAAAGCTTTCTAGAGTCATTTACACTCTTCTATTTAAAAAAAATGTAAGGAAAAATAGGCCATAGTAATAGAGTTCATTAATGACTAAACAGTCTCCTAAACACAAGCTACTTGTTCTGGAGAGCACTTTTTCACCTATACTATTTAAGAATTTCAGGTTTTAAAAATTGTTTAATGTCTTAAAATATTTTAATGTAAAGCAAAAGTAGTGTTTTCCTGTCTTTGCATGCCTCTAAGAGCCAAGACATGTCTTTCATTTAGCTGAATTGTTTTCAGTAGCAGGAGAGAATAGGACTTAGTATTTTGAATGAACAAACTGAGTTAGCGCTCAGTTCTCTTAAGGAGAGATCTTCCTATTAGAATTTACTGCAGTGGCAGAAAGTTTCTCAGTAGACTAGGCAAGTAATAATTGCCACTGGAATCAATTCCCAAAGAAATGGAATTTGCAAGGCGGAGCTTTTCAGCACAATTGCACTGCTTTTCAGCGTCAGATTGATAGCAGAATTTGGCCAGACGCTCCTTGAGGCTAGTTTGCAATGGAGCTGCTGCTTTAGGGATTCTAAGAGGAGCAGTGCATTCATAGTTGCTGCTAAAAGAAATCTAACAGGAGACAGAAAAGAAACTGTTTCCTCTTTTTCTAACACTATTGATAACAAATGCATTGTATTTATTGGCTGGTTTTAGTCGTTAAAATATTAAAGAAATATTGTATGGTTTGAAAACATCTTGCTGAATGTTTGAATTGAAATAATAGCAAGAAGAAAAGACTTTAATGGCATTTTGGTGACTTTCATTTAACTGCGTTAAAAGCAAAATGTAGTAACTCTGACATCAGTAATATTCTCAGTCTCAAAAAGGGGTGGAAATATCAATCTTCCTGGTTTCAAGCTTGATTATGCTCATAGTGGAGGGTTTTTTTTTTTAGCAATCATAAGCCTTTTCTACACAAACTAAAGCCAGGTGATTACTCTTGTATAAAATTTGTAGTTCACAAAATTTAGCGATGAAAACAGTTGTATGGAATAAGTCAGATGTATTTGTGGCTATATCCAACAGAAAAAGTGTATCAGATCGTTGTGAGTAAAGATCACTCATAGGAGTAAGGGTTGCAGGATCAGGGCCTCACAGTATGTCCTTATTAATGTTTATGTGACTCCTCTGTCTTAATAAATATTAATTGTCCATTGATACCTCTGCTTCAAAGTTTTAGATTTCTATTCAAAAGTGAAAGTTTAGGGTAATTATGGCTTTTTCCTTAACTGGTGTAAGATACAGCAGGATTAATTAATGGGCAGGAGGTGCTCTTTAAATGTTGCAGTTGTCATCCTCCCATTGGAGACTTTGTATAATTTCTGCCACTTGGTTCATCCTCCATGTATCTATAGTGAGAGGTAGAGGTGCCTGGGACTCCCCTGAGCTTATGAATTGGACCTCATTTATTTGTTGTCTGTTTTTTTATATTTAAAACAATGTATTGACATCTTTCTTGTGAAATACAGTGTAATTAAGAGATGTGGCTAAAAGATGCAGCTAATTATACAAAACTGGAAATAATCCTAAAACCTCTTAAAGTCAGTGCTTTTCTGTTCATAATCCATTGTTCTTTCTTATCCCTGACCAGATTAACTGGCATTTTAATTATGAAAATCAAAGTGTAGCACTGCAGAGATATGCAAATCATAGATTTGTTACTGTTGTCATGCAAGTGTAATCTTTAGCACATCCAGAATATGGACAGTTTTCGTATTCTGGGTGTATCCAATGTGTTGTCTTTGTAAATCTAACTGAATCTTTATCTTTGAAAGAGGACTATAAGAACATGCAAATTGCACCAAAAACAACAAAAACATTTTCCGTGTGTAACATAGCTCGTATTTATCCTGTGACACATAAGTGTACAGTAAGGTGCCTGTATTTGTATCTTTGTTAGACTGCTACTCAGAAAAACTTACTATTACAGAAAAACAGTTTTCATTTAAAAAAAAAACCAAACTGCTAAAACATACTTTTAAAAATGTGAAGTGATTTGACATTTCAGATCTAGAATCTAGAGAAAACTGCTGAAATTGATGCAAGTTTATAATAATTGGAAATGTTTACCACCTGACACATTTGGCCAAGTCATGGCCAAGCCAATCTGATGCTTGTCCTTGTCTTTGCCTCTGTTGTAGATCCATCTTCATTTGGAATCACTGGTTGTAGGTTCTTGCTACTGCATAGGCCGTGGAATGAGGTGGGCCATCCAAGCCAATGGATGAGCCAGTGGAATGAGGTGGGCCATCCCGACCAATTTCTAGCATGTTAATTGATATAACTCACAAATGCACAATTGTCATTTCAGTTAAAACTATATAGCTATTTTTTTAACTGCATAGCTAGCTAAATTCATGTGCTAAAAGTTGGTCAGGCCATGGCCTGGGTGGCCCACCCTGTTTACAGCCTATGGGCTATTCTTTTAGTTCCTCTCCATCCTCCAGAACAAGACCTAATATGGTAGTCTGGGTAAAATAACCTCTTGCCCAATCGCACTATTCCTCTGGTATTTTAAATCGGATGCAGCCTGTACATGGAATGAGACTGGGATCCTATGAAAAGGAAAACAGTGTTGTGATGAACATGCAAATAAAGACAACTTAATGCAAATACATAATGGAGTTTAATTAAGGTTACATGATCACTGTGCATTCTGGCACTTCCTAACTCTTGTATTTTTGACTTGGCAGTCTTTTTAATTAAGTTATTTTTGTGTACACAATGTGGCCAAATAACAGTTTCTTTAAGAAATATAGCTTTGAATGCTATAGACTTTTGTGCATATAAAATGTCAACAATAATATCGCCTTTGCGGAATTCATTGTGTTTTAGTTTAGTTTGACTCCAAACCAATATGGACAAATGGCACATAGGTTTTACTTTTAATTAGTGAATTGCTAGGTGACTTACCAAGGATTGTCATGCTATTTATTCAAATGCTACATACTTTGAGGTAGTTGGTGTCTGCAAAATAAATGATTCTGAACTTAAAGAACCAAATGAAGAAATGAACCATTTGATTTGCTATCTTTGTAAATTCCTTGATCTAGACTGTTCCCTTGATGCCACTTGAATGCATCCATGTTTCCCTGTGTATCTCATTAGCCTTGAGACCACTGATAATGGGACTCTGCAAACTGAATGGACTTAAGTGCATAACTTAAGACTGAAATGTGTCTGTTGTTTTGCAGTCTTGATAAATACTGTTTTTGCAAGATGAAATTCTCATCCTTATCCAGTATTCAGTTTCTGTTTACACATATACAACCTTCAACTCTTCTTATGGTCCCATGTGTTAACATAATGATCAGTACACCTTCTCACACTTGCACATACTGTCTTGGGAAGGGTCTCATAACCTGATGTAGTGTGTTGGGGCAGTTTATCACATTGATACCAGTTTTCCAGTACCTCTTTACATCTTGTGTTTTTTTTCTTTAGCTGATCAAGGTATTTCCTTCATCTTCTTTTGCTCTCTTATCCTATGAGCTGATCTTATTTCCAAGATCAAGCCAATCTTTATTTTCAGCAGCAGTTGTCACATTCCTCTGAGCCTGAAGCATCAGAAAATGGCAGAAGCATGTTCAATGTTGGTGCCATAGACTTGAATCTAAAAAAATCAATTTTCTCAGTTTTATTCTTGCCTTTTGGCATTTTAAATCCTTAAATTTTATTTCTTAAAAATTACACCATTCTGAGAGCAAAGCATGATCCCTTCTTCTCTAATACTGTATGTGAAGTGAGAGAATCTATGTGCAAAAATTACATGGCCCATCTTTCCAGTACCCAAATGTCCCACAATATTTAAACCTTTTGTCCTACTGTCATCCCTGTGAAATAGGAAGTGGTATTTATTCCCATTTTACAAATGGAAAACTGAGGCCCAGATACACTAAATGACTTGCCCAGCATCACATAGCAAATCCATAGTAGATTAAGGTTTTGAACCAAGTTTAACACTGGTATCCAAATAGCTGCACTGTTCTGCAGCTGGGACTTGTGAAGTGTGGCATGTCAAAGATATCTGTCACAGAGTAGACTTGATGCAAACAGCAGCAATAGGAGTTTTCTTGTCTATCCTCAGCTGTGTGCCCCAAATCTGACTCAGAGGATCCCCAACTGAAATGACACGATAATTTAAACTCCATATTGGTTGACCTTGAGGCTTCCAAAAATTGTGTCACTTATACCAATTATGATGCAGACACTTTTGCTGCTAGGAACAAAACTTCCCACCAGAGTATCTTAATTTAACAGAGTATGATAAATTATAAACGGGCATTGAATTGTGACAACTTTCATTCTTAGCTGGTGACTTGCTCCATATGGGCACAGCAGTACATTTTCATGTTGTCAGCTTCAGGATTGGTGCACAGGAGATAAAAAGATCAATTTTCTGTCAACTTAGCACCATGCCATGCCCTACCAATAACGCTGTGATTTTGTCTGAAACTGGAAAGGCAGAATATGGCCCTTCTGCTAGAAAGAGAATCCAGACAAAGTTTATCATTCAGCTAAAAACAGAAAAATTATATTGAGCCACTATGGAATAATAAGCTATGCTACTGAAAATTTTGTTGGAAAATAAATTATGCAGGGCTGGGCTAAGCTGCCCCTATCTAGATTTAGAGTACTGTATAATTCTAGAATCTGGGAGGAGGGATTTTTTATCAAGAAGTGTTTTGGACAAAAATTGTCAGCATAAATAAATGTATACCAACAATGCAGGGAATAATAGTCTCTCCACGATGTAATTTCCATTCTCTCCATTTAGAATATAGGACGCAAGGTTGAAAACTAATATTCTTATTTTCAAATAATCAATATTCACATGCATAGAATTCACTTTAAACTATTTTTGTCCCCATATGCCCTTTATACTTAGAAGTACTTTCAATATGAAGAGGCAGTCAAAATTTAACCTACTTTATTTTAGGGATGTAATGCAACTTTTATTGATTCTCTGTTGTTAACTCTGCTGAGTTGTCAGATTGTAAAATGTTTCATTTAAAATTTCTTGGCAATAAATATATTGTGTATAGATCCATTTACACGTGTGTGTATGTCTTCCTTTTTTAAAAATAAATCATGTTTGTTTTGCAACCTGTAGTTCCACAAGAATTGATTTTTAGCATGACTTGTGACATTTCAGGGTCTTCTGAACAGCACATCTCATGTGGAGATTAAGGCTTTAATGCAGAGAATTAAACAATTATGCTGTTTCTGGCTTTTTACACACATGCTGTTTGCCAGCTATTGCTAATCTGATGGTGGGGCATAACATGTGAAAGGGAATGGTTTTAGAATGTCTCCACTCATACCTTTTAAAGAGATCCCAGACATTTAGAGGGGAGCAGGAGTTAGCTGTGTTATTCTGAAGTCACTCAGAAGGCTAAGCAGAGTGGCATCTTACAGTTTAATGGGTATAGAAGGGCATACACTTTCATAGGCAACAGCCTGCTTAATCAGATGCTATGACGTTTAGAGCACTGACAGACATGCAGCTTCCCAGGCTAACTCATGGTGCTTCACAGAAAGCACCCTGAGTTAGAGAGACTCCTTCCCCCTCCCCCCTTGCCACCCAACAAACATTCGCTGTTGGGTTGGAAAAGGAGAGGGGAGTTGAGCTTCACCTGGGAGCTGATCTAGCAGAGGAGCTGCTTGCCTGCAGCCTGTCTCCCATAGCCCTGTCCCCCTGCACTCTCCACCAATTCTAGGGCTCTGAGGTGGGGGGGAGGGGGTTTCCAATCCACCCCCTCTGCAGCTCTCTAGTTACTTTAAGTCCTTGGCTTTGGAGCGCATTCATCTGATCCCTCATTTGATGAAGGTTAATTTGTTGCATAATTGGTCACCTTTAAAGCACTCTGCAGCTGTGCACCTGTGTCATGGCACAACTGCAGAGTATGTTCAGGGGGTCGATCATGTGGCAAATGTCACTTCTGTCAGCGCCTTTAGTGTTAGGTAGTTTTCTCTTCTCAGAGTCTCACATTAGGATAGGATTTGCAACCTCTTATTCAATAGCATCTGTATTTGAAAACATTACTAGATCCCTCTAAGCCCCACTGCTGTCAACTGGCAGATCTACCTTCCTTGGCATTCAACTGCTTTTTCTCAACAAAGATGGACAATGGCATTTTCCTCATCCCACTGTGCTTTAGAAAAAGAAAGGCTTGTTTTATGAATTAACTGACACAGGCTTAGTTCATAAGCCAGAAATAATGTCAGTTGGGAAAGAAAATAATTTTGAGGAACTACCTACCTTTTCATATATGTCTGCTCCCTTATGGTCAGAGGGATGTGAACTTGCATTATTGCTTTAGAGTGCACAGAGGAGCTAGTGACAAAGCAATACCTTGCACCATTGACTAGTTAGTTGCAGTTGTTTCTGGTGATACAGTGCCAGTGACTCGTGTATTTGTCATCTTAAGCCTCTACTTTTTCATTATCTTCCAGTAGTGATCGACTATAAAGGCAATACAGAAGCTGCTGTTGGTACTTTATGCAGCAGACTACTACTTTATGCAGTGCATATCCCCACTTTGCCCTTGTCAGAAACAACTCCTAGAAAATCATCCTGTAGCACCTGTTCTCTGTAAGAAGGTGTCTTAAGTTAAAGGACATTCTTCTTTGTGAGGATAACTGAACTGGTGCATGCCATCCAGATATTGCAGTAAGTAGTGCTTTAGAAATCTATTTTATAATGTTATTGTAAATGCTACTAGGAAGCACCAGGGAATGTCCAGCCTATCAGATTGATTGGGTGATGGTAGCTGTCTCTCCTCCATGAGTGACTATTATATTTTTTCAAAGCGGCGGATAGAGGGGAGTTGTTGTTTCTTTTTTTAATCCATTCATATGTTGCCCTGACTAAAAAAAAATGCTACCTCCTCCATGCTGGCCACCAAAGTCAGTATGCGTTCTTAGAATTGATTCTTACGTCCATTGTGTCATATGTTTTGGAGACCAAAAAGAACCTACTCTTTCCCTTTTTATCATTCACCCCACTCTGGTAAAATACAGACAGTCAAAAAGCATGCAGCTGAATCAATTCATTCTTTGCAGGTTAGTCTAAGCTACAAAGATTGAACTGATAAGGAAATAAACAGACGTTCACTTTTGGTTCAGGAAATGCAGCCACATGCCTGCGATGGTTCAAGCCAGAATCCTGGGGGGTGCTAGCGCACATCTTTCTGGCATGTCGCCAGCATGGGCTGTGTGTTTACTTCCTTCCTGCTGCCCCTGAGGTCTCTGTGATTTGCAGTCCACAATCATAGCAGCAGGACTCTGCAGGGTGTTGCTCATCACTTCCTCTTCCTGCTTCCAGGTGCCTCTGGGATTTGTAGTCCACAGTTGCAGCCAGGACTAAGTAAGCCAGCAGGGTAATACAGCTCTGTACTCAAGCAAAGGTGAGTTTAATCGCCTTCCCTGGCCTCAGACCCCAGTTGGGGTTTGCTGGTGGGGAGGGGGAGAGAGGGGGACAGCGAGCCAGCCATCTGTGCTCTTTGGAACAGAAAGCACAGCCCAGCCCAGGGCTGCAAAGCATGCTGGGATTCTGGAGGAATCTGATTTAACTTGAACCGGGAAGGGGTCTGGGACAGAAGTTTTATAAACTGGTTTGACCTAAATTGGTTAAGTCTGATGCTACATTCAACCAGGTTTATCTTAAACAAGTTTCAGCCTTTTATAAAGTGGTTTATGTGCACTGAATTTCTGTTCTGTTACAGGTTTAAACCAGTTTTTGATCACTTAAACCAGTTTGTGTAACGTCTGTCCCTAAGCTTAGTCTAATGGGAGAGCAATGGCGAAGAGGGAGCAGCTGCTGTGCCTAGGACTGAGGCTGTACTCCAGGTTTCAACCACCATCCTGCCCTATCCTGCTTATAGAGTAGGAAGAGCAAGGATTCCTAAATGCAGAACCTTTTTTTGTGTTGTAAAACCAACAGGCAAGGGTTGCACGCTTGGGCAATGCTGTCATGTTCCCCAGGATACTGACCAGGTCCAATGTGGAAATGACCGAATTTGCAGATGCTAGGGAAAGTCCTGGCGGGATTGGGAATGCTACTGCTATGGTTTCTATGGAAACAGGAGTGGAAGATGAGAGGCAGCTAACAAGAGCTCAGACTCAGCTGCTGGATGCTGATTTTAAAATGTGGGCTTTTAAAAATAGCCCTTTACCTTATTTTCCCCCATCCAAACTGCTTCCATGGAAAGGGATCTGAAAGGTAGTGGGTTGCCAGCAGCAATGAATGAGAAATCTCACTTGTCACTTTTATCTGCTGGCTGTCATGCAAGTAGCAGTTTACTAAAGCTGGCTGCAGACTCTTAATGTGTATAGTATTTGTAATTTTGGAAGAAAAGGGAAATAAGGGGCACTTTAAAGATGATTTTCCCTTACTATTTTGTGTCCCTTTGTAGAATGCAGTGACTTCAGTGGAAGAATATTGTCTTATACATGCAATTTCAGCACTATTAGAATATATTTATAGAATATGACATTTACAAAGAAATAGAGAAATAAATGCAACATATATTTTGGAGGCGTCTCAGATAGATCCACTCTGTATACAAGGCTGGATGGAAAAGAAAGAATATAACTTATCTGTTATTCCTTTTGTGTTATTCCTTTTCTTCCTTTTTATCTGTGCCAACATTGTTCCTACATTAGCATGTCTTGCTTTCTCAGCTCCAATGCTATGGTGCTTCAAGATATTTTTAATGGAATTTTTCAGATCTTTCATGTGGAGGTCACTAGGCATGGGTAAAAAAAAGAATTTCTTACTGACCCTTTGCTTTATTTAATACTTTTGATTTGTTTTCTTTTGTTTGATGGAAGATTATTTGTATGGTGGGGTACTATATAGTAAAAACCTCTGTGTGAAATTACCAGCTGACACTTGGATGAAATTCAGTGTCCATTTTTAAAATAGGATTGTAGCTCCAGATGATTTGTATTAGGACCAAAGTAATGTAGTGACTGTTTTTGGTTTGGTAGTTTGCTATGTTGGTTGATGATCTGCTGCTAAATCTGTTACTGCTTTGCATTTAGATTGTGGGATCTAGAACAAATTGTGTTGAAGCTTCCTATCAACCTTCTATAATAATTTAGCAATTTAAATAGAAATTATGAAACAAAGGAAATCAACCTGTAGGGGAGAGGTATGGAATATGTGTCAGGTGGGGTTCTCCTATCTCTCTTTCTATTTAAAAAATACATCATAAATTTACTTTTGAGGTTACTGCATTTTAAAGCTATTGTTTATGTAGAGATGGGAGCTATTTCTCTTCCTCCACTCCATCCATCTTCCCCAAATGTTGATTTCCTATTTAAACAGACTGTATTTCCCACCAGTGCAAATCAAACAGCAAAATTGAATTAGTGGTTAAGTTGTGTAATTCTCATCAGTTTCTCTTCTCAGCCTCAAGTACCCGCAGCATGTCACCCAGGCCAGAGTCAGAAGTTGCACATAAACTGATATAAGTGATCAGAAACTAGTTTAAGTATGTAACACAACAGAAGCTCAATGCACATAAACTGCTTTTAAATGGCTGAAACTGGTTTAAGATGCACCTGGATGGAGGTAGTATCAGACTTAACTGATTTAGGTTAACTAAATCAGTTCCAGAGCCCCTCCAGATTCACGTTACTGTACAGTCCCCAGCACCCCAGGATGCTCTGCACCTCCCCCACCATGCCCCTTGCAGGGTGGGTGGGCTAGGTTTGGCCCAAGCTGTCTGCTCCAGCCTAGCAGGGAGGTGTGCTCTAGTGCCATCCAGCTTCTGGCCAGAGCCACTGCAAGCATGTGGCTGCATTTCCAGAATCAAAGTGAATGTCTGTTCACTTGCTTATCAGTTCAGTCTATGCAGCTTAGATTGAAGATTGAATCAATTCAACTTCAAGCTTTTTGACTGCCTGTATTTATCCCCCATAGTCCATCAGTCTCCATTCCCAGCTACTGTTGAGCTGATATGCAGACTCTCTCTTTCTTGCTTGTTCTGTCTCTCCTGCCCGTTATATCCTAAGTTCCATTTTTTTTCTCCTGAGCTACTTTCCTACTATCTAGCCAACAGCCAGGGACAGAGCTGAAGAGAAGACTTTGATAAAGAATGGAAGTTATTTTTCCCCATGATAATCAGGGTAACTGCAGGCACATGGTACTTCTATCAGCTAATCATGGCAAAATTCAATTATCTTAAGAAGAGTAAAGTGTTGTCTAATTTTAAAAATTCAGAAATGCCTGTTGTCTAAGATAATATATATTTTTCAGAACAAAAGGAAACAGGAAAATGTAAAAATGGCCTAATTCTAATCTATTTTCTTTGCACGTCAGTAGGTATTTTTCTTAATATTTTATATGAAAAATCCAATCATCCTCTAAAGACTTATTGTACTGATTTTGGAGACCTTCGAATTTATTCACTAAAGTGTAAAACTTTAGTTCATCATCACAATTTTAACTATGGGGGCTGTTAATACCTCCATTTTATAGATATAGCTATTAATATCAGTCACTTTCTCTCTCTCTCTCTCTCTCTGGGGTGGGGGGAAGTTCGCTTAAGTGCAGTTTCATTGTATGCATTTTTCAGTAACTTTAACATTTTTTGAGAAAAGAATAATGGTTACTGCTTACTATATTAGTTTTAGGTTTTCCCTTTGACGTGCTCTGCATTCCTTCTCCTGATTATAATACATTTAGCTGTTGTTCTGCTTCCAGATTTACAGATATAACACGTACTGATTTGTCCTCCCAGAGGCATGGTAAATTTGACGTGCAATTTTTGAAATATTGTACTTGTAGCTGTTGAAAATCTTCAAAGACTATAAACATCATTAGCTGCTAAATAACACATCAATTGCTATAGCGCACTGTGTTTACATATACACAGGTATGATTGTAGAGTACTCATGAATACTGAGTGTGCAGTAATAGTGCAGATATTATAGTATCTTAAATCAAGATCATATGATTTTCCTGCTTTAAAATAAATTCCTTTTTTAATACTGCCACTGTTTCCTTGAATTCTATCCCAACAAGGAATATTTTTATTTTGATGGAGCCCGTCCTCTGTCTCAGAAATGTCTGCATGAAGGTGAGGCTGTTCTTAAGAAAATACTTAAAGCTGTTTACTTTCCAGTGACTTCCAGTGAGACTCGGGTTCTAAGTTTGTTTAAATAGTTTCACTTTGGAAATGAGTTGTTGGTCTTAAGTCATTTAGACACTTGCAGTTTTTATCCCAATGTGTAATGACTCTGTTAGAGTTACTTTCTAAAGCTTCAGGAAAGTGGCAATAATTCGCTTAAAAATGGGGAGGTTGATAGAAGTGCCCATCCCTTCATTGAAGGCAGCAGTGTGTCTCTCTGCTTCCCTAGATTTCTTTCTACATCAGTACCCATCGCAACACTGCCTGGGTACATCTTGCTGGATAGACCTTTATCTATGATTTCTGCCAAGCCTTAGGGACTTGTTACATGGTAATTTTGGGCAGCTCATGGAGCTCTTAACACTTGCACATTAACACGTGAAATGGGCTTTAAGCACTTGTTATACAGCTCAAAGTTATGCCACTTCCAGGGCAGTACTCTCTGATCCATGCTATCCAGTTTATGTTACACTAAGGTGTGGCCACTCTAGTGTAAACATCACCCCCCTCTCCCCTGCTGGCTTGGATCAGGCCCACTACCCCCCACCCCACCCTCCCCAGCACCCCAGATCCCTGCTCACTGTACTCCATTCCCCTGCTTACTTGTGGCTGCCTGCACTGTCTGTCCCAAGGAAGCAGGCAGGGAATGGTTAACCTGCTTGTCCGGTTCCCATCACTACTGCTGTTCTCTGGGTGGGCTCAGCCTCAAGAAAAGCATCAGCATGGCAGTGGTGGCTGGACAAATAGGTTAATCCTTCCCTGCCTGCTCCCCTGGGACAGACAGCTGGGCAGCTACAAATACACAGGGGTAGGGGGAGCCCCAAGGGGCAGATGGTTACTGCCTGGGGGTGGGGGTCTGGATGGGAGGAGGGGGGCAGGGGAAGCAAGGGAATTCTTACCTTTTTTATTACTTCAGGCCCCTGCTGGCCTGAAGTGTGACTTCAGCTAGCACTAAAACCAATCATCATTTGTGTGGCTCACATTATAAGGTGCAACAAGGCAGGCTCTTACTAATTCCAGCAGGGAGTGTGTTAAAACATGTGAAACATTGTAGTGTTGACTACAGTAATTATTATAGGTGCTATTGGAGACAATTAAGGGAAAATGAGTTTAGTATTTGACACTAAATGCAACAAGGCTTGTTGTCTTTCTTGCTTAAGCTGGGAAGGGATTGCAAAGCCTCTCCCTTACTACTTGTACCTTCCCAAGACCAGGGTGATGCTGGTTTGGATATTGATACTGGGTGATACTGGCATGGGCAGCTTCAGTCCTCCCATTCCCAGGGGGACTGGTGCAGCAGGAAGAAGCCCCCTGCCCACTTCTCATGCTGGGAACTCTGGTGAAAGAAGCAGGCAGAGGGCTTGTGGCACTGCTTCCTCCAGTTGGCTCCCAGTTTCTGAGAGCCAAGCAGACAGAGCAGCATGGCAAAACTTCCTGCCTGTTTTTCTCTCTGGGGACTCCAGAGTGAGGAAGTAGGGGGGTGGAACTGCTCCCTGTATTCTGCTTCTGGTGCCTAGGTGCTGAGATGGCAAAGCCCCCTGCCTGCTTCTCAGTATGGACTCAAGTGTCTGAGGAGCCAAAGAGGAGCAGCTGGTATCTTCTCTAAATCAGGGTATTCCTACTCTTTGAAAGACACAGCACCTTTTCTCTGCAGCTCCACTCCTCCTGGTCCTCAGGAACAGTTAAACTATGAGAAAGTGTGCAGATGTTCTTTCTCCTGTGAGAAACTCTCCTGGAAGCAACTTCTACCTGGTTGACGTTGGATTATTTTTCTCTTGGAATGGCCATTTTTGTTCTGGGAGATAAAACTGGAGACTCTGTATTCATAGTTTCCATTAGGAGACTGGCCATTCTTCTAGGAGAAATGGAACTGCTGTATGTGGTTAGGGAAGGTTGTTAAGCAACTAGGACTAATCCAGCCCATCCTTCATCTTTCCTTTTGTGCAGGAGCCATATACTGTACTCTCTGAATGGTAATCAGTCAGTCTGTGATACTGTTGAGGCCGCTATTTCAGGCTAGGGTCAGCTGTTAACAAGTACTTATTACAGAATTATTGACATTAGAAACAAATGTATTAGGTGGTCTATTCTATTTCCCCTGTCAAATATGGAATTGTTCTTACTAATGTTTTTTCCTAGCATTTAGCTTTAAATGTCCCTAGAGATGGGACTATTACCATGTCACTGGAAGCTTAATAGATCTCATTGACCTAACAGTGTTTCCTAATAACCAGTCTTAATATTCTTTTTCTTAATGTCATCCCTTTACTACTAGTCATATCACATTGTACCACTTCCAATAAATTTGCTACTTTCTTTTAGTGCTGAATCTCTTCAATTATTTACAGACTCTTACGTTTCCTCTGTCACTGTTTAGCTAAACAATGCATATTTAGCTCTTTCATTGTTTGCTGCTAAATTAAACCTTTCAGTTCCTCATCACTTTTCTTTTTTCTTTTTCCCTGTACTCCTTCCTGGTTAGAGCAGGGAGAAGAAAAAATTATTTCTGAGATGGTCATACCACTCCAGAACAAGCCCTCAGCCTTTGTGGAGTCAACTTAAACTGTTATCATTTGGGACAGGGTAGACTTGTGATTTTTAAAAAAATAAATAACTTGGATCTAAGATCATTGTATCAGGCTAGCTGTTACAGCATCTAATACCATCCATACAGTTATAATATTAGCCCGTACATCTTTCAGTCAAGTCAGGAAAAAAATTTAAAGTTGTCTTGCCCATAGAAATTCTTCACAATTGACTACTCATTCATGAGATTTCAGCAGGAGGAAGAAATTAGGCCCATCAAATAGGAAATTGCCTCCTTCTCCCAACTCCCACTGTCAATATGAGCCCTCAGCACTTCTGTGGCAATTGATGAAATAGGGAGTAAGACGAGAGAAGGAGATCCTTTGTAGCAGCATTGTCCCAAGTCAGTATTCCTGTACCATAGACCAGAGGCAGAGCTCTTTGTCATTATAATACCAGTGATAGGAGGTTCCTTTGTATTCTAATTGCATTCTTTTTAAAGACAAAGCATATCAAAAGCAATATCCAGTATTTCATCACATTTCTTTGGCTTGTGAAAGGAGGAAATGTAGAGTCTTTGAGTAGAGAACTGTACCGATCACCAAGTCAGGAACTCTTGCTTGGGCTTTCCACTTCCTCAACAAATCTGCAAATCTATTGCCTGAATAGGTTGCAGTATGGCTCACATGAACCTAAAATAACCTTCTATACTGTTTATTTTTCATCAGGTGAAATAAGTGAATCATAGAAAAACAGAGCTGGAAGAGACCTCAGGAGGTCATCTAGTCCAAATCCCTACTCAAAGCAGGACTGTTCACAAATATATCATCCCAGCCAAGACTTTGTCTAGCTGAGTCTTAAAAAACTCCATGGATGGGGATTCCACAACCCCTCGGGTAACCTGTTCCAGTGATTTACTACCCTCCTCACAAGAGGCTTTCCTAATATCTAATCTAAGCTTCCCCTTCTGCAACTTGAGATGATTGCTCTTTGTTCTGTTATCTGCTACCACTGAGAACAGTCTCCATCCTCTTTGGGAACCACCCTCCAGGTAGTTGAAGGCTACAATTAAATACCTCCTCTGTCTTTTCCTTTCCAGACTAAATAAGTCCAGTTCATAGGATCATAGGAAGTTAGGTTGGAAGGGACCTCAGGAGGTGATCTAGTCCAACCCCTGCTCAGAGCAAGACCATCCCCAACTAGATCATTCCAGCTAGGGCTTTGTCAAGCCAGACCTTAACCTCCAAGGATCCTCTCCAGGTAACTTGTTCCAGTGCTTCACCACCCTCCTAGTGAGAGAGTTTTTCCTAATATCCAACCTAAACCTTCCTTGCTGCAACTTGAGACCATTGCCTGTTGTTCTGTCATATGTCACTGCTAAGAACAGTTCAGCTCCATCCTCTTCAGAACCTCTTCAGATTTCAGGTAGTTAATGGCTGTTATCAAATCCCCTCTCAGTCTTCTCTTCTCCAAACTAAATAAGCCCAGTTCCATCAGCTTCTCCTCATAAGTCCTGTGCCCTAGCCCTCAGAACCATTTTTGCTGCTCTCTGCTATACTCTTTCCTACTTGTCCACATCCTTTCTATAGTGGGAGCCCAAAACTGTACTCTAGATATGGCTTCACCAGTGCAGAGTAGAATGGAATAATTAGTTCCCTCAATATGTTGGCAATGCTTCTACTAATAAAGGCCAGTCTGCCGTTAGCCAGTTTTCTATTCACCTTACCATCCATTCATCCAATCCATACTTCTTTAGCTTGCTTGAAAAAAATGCAATGGGAGATGGTATCAAAAGCCTTGCTAAAATCCACTGCTTTCTCCATATCCACAGAGCCAATTATTTCATCATAAAAGACAATCAGGTTGGTCAGGCATGACTTGCCCTTTGGTGAATCTATGCTGACTGCTTCTAGTCACCTTCTCCAAGTGCTTAGGAATAGATTCTTTGAGGGCCTGCTCCACGATTTTTCTAGGGACTGAGATGAGGCTGACTGGTTTGTAGTTCCCTGGATTCTCCTTCTTGCCTTTCTTAAAGTTGAGCACTGTATTTGCCCTTTTACAATCATTTGGGACCTCACCTGATAGCTATGCATTTTCAAAGATAATAGCAAGTAGGTCTGTATTCACATCAGACCATCAGCACCCTCAGATGCATTGCATCTGGCCCCATGGACTTGTATATGTCCAGCTTTTCTAAATAATCCCTAACCTGTTCTTTTACCACTGAAGACTGCTCACCTTCTCACCAAACTGTGCTGCCTGGTGCAGTAGTTTGGGAGCTGACCTTGCCTGTGAAGACAGAGATAAAACAGTCATTCAATACTTAAGCCTCTTCCTCATCAGTCGCTAGGTTGCTTCTCCTATTCAGTAAGGGAGCAACATTTTTCCTCTTGTTGCTGACATATTTGTAGAAATCCATCTTGTTATCCTTCACATCCCTTGCTAGCTGCAACTCCAATTGTGCTTTAGCCTTCCTGACTTCTTCCCTGCATGCACGAGCCATATTCTTATACTCCTCCCAAGTTGATTGTCCAACTTTTCATTTCTTATAAGATTCCTTCTTGTGTTTAAGCTCACTGAAGAGTTCTTTTCTAAACTGAGCTGGTCACTTGCCACATTTGCTATTCTTCCTGCACATCATGATGTTTTGTTCCCGTGCCCTCAGTAAGGTTTCTTTAAAATACAACCCACTCTCCTGGACTCCTTTCCACCTTAGACTGGCCTTCCAGAGGATCCTGCACATCAGTTCCCTGACGGAGTCAAAGTCTGCTTTTCTGAAGTCCAGGGTCTATACTCTGCTGCTCTTCTTTCTTCCTTTTGTCAGGATCCTGAACTCAATCATCTCATGGTCACTGCTGCCCAACTTGCCATCCACCTCTACGTCTGCTTACCAATCTTCCCTGTTTGTGAGGAGTAGGTCAAAAAGAGCACAGTCTCTCCAACACTTGCGCCAGGAAAGTTGCCTCCAACGCTTTTCAGAAATGTCCTAGACTGCCTGTGCGCTGATTTGTTTTGCTCTCCCAGCAGATGTCAGGGTGATTGAAGTCCCTCATAAGAACCAGGGCCTGGGATCTGGAAACTTCCACTAGTTGTCTGAAGAAAGTTCCCTCAGCCTCTCCTCATAAGTCATGTGCTCAAACCCCCTAACTATTTTTGCCCTTTGCTGGACTCTCTCCAATTTGTCCCCATCCTTTCTGTAGTGGGAGTACCAAAACTGTGGACAGAGTATTCCAGATGTGGTCCCACCAGTGCCAAATAGAAGAGAATAATCTTTTTCTTGTGTATGTTACTGTAAATATAAACCACAATTCTTGGAAGGACAATGGTTTTGGATGTGATGAAAAGATATCAAAAGCCTGTTTGTCTGGAAATCAGGCAGACAAAAACATTTTGTTGTACAGAATTCATAAGTCAAATAGTAAAATCTTCAGTTTCTAGAGAATCTCATACACTGTTGGTTTACACATTTTATATTTATTCAGCAAGCACAACAAATTACCTGCCTAATTTGCTGAAAGAGGAATGAGATTCAAATAACCAGTTAAAAATCATTTGGTTTGCAACCTGATGCTTATTCCAAAATGTGTGCACATCTTTGGGTATACAAGTACATCCTGAATTCACTTTTCAGCATTTTCAGGTATGGGTGCTTATATCTGAAGACTTAAGTTATCATTTAAGCCTCACTTTTGCATATGCTCAGCACCTCTGAAAATTAAGTGAGTGTGGAAAGCCCTTCCTGAACTGTAGAAGTGTAGATCCACTGAGCTTTTGAAATGTCCCTCTGATGTCAGTGGGGACGAACAAAATGAAGTCAGTAAGGGTCCACATTAGAACGCTCTCATTGCACCTAAGTATGGATTTAGGTGCCCTATTTTAGACATCTACATTTAAAAATGTCGGTGTTAGTTCTTTGGTAGGTTCTCAACATAGCTGTCTTTTAGTTTCTGCACTGGAATTTTTAAATATATATATTTTCTTTAAAAAAAAAAATATATATATATATATATTATCTTTAAAAAGTCAACAGAATAGATGTATATATTTATGCATAGATGTATATATATTCTGTTGGCTTGTTAAAGATAACTTTGGAAGAAATCTTCAACCTGAAGGAATTACCTGATATAAAATCCTTTCTGTAAATCATTGGAAAAGGGCAATCATTATAATCCTTTTTGAATGAATTTGTTAAAGGCTTTGTCATGTTGGTATTTATTCTTAAATTTGTATTTTTATATCTGTTGCTGAAAAAAAAAAATCCTTCAAACTGAACATATAGCTACCATGTTCTGTTGAGAAGTCAAAATATATTTAACACCTTCAGTTCTCAAGATAAAAACAAGTATTTAAATGTATATTCATTCATACTCGTATCACATATCCTTTGTGATTTACCAGTTTCCAATACTGGGAGTCATGCAAAAATGTTTGTCAAACTACTAAGTAAAAGTTAGTTCAGCAGTGAATGAGCAGCACTTCCATTCAAGTCAATGAAATTATTTACTCTGATACAGATTTGGGGCCAAAAACTACAGCTGGTTACACTTACAGAAATTCAGAGTAACACCTGTTAAATGTGATTGGTTACTTCAGATTTGCATCAGTTTAAGAGAAATTGTCCTTTGTTCCTTAAAATTCTGTCATGGATTTTCTAGCTATATCAAATGGTCTGGAGAGGTCATAGGTTACTGCAGCTCCACTAAAGCTATCATTTTTTATTGCTTTTGCCATTGCTGACACATGAATGTGTTTGGTATCCATGTCCAATGACCTCAGAGTGCCTATACATGAGCAGGGAGGCTGCTCCAATGTGCTGTAATTCCAGTCCATCAGAGGAGACTGGATTAATCAAGTCTGCTGGTACATGGCAGTTACTGTGCTCCAAGAGCCTCCTGCATTTCATGTATCAGCGTCCCTGTGCTTCAAAATGGTAGGAGAGGTACTTCATCTAAAGCTCATTTGATGAGCTTTAGATAAAGTGCCCCTGCCACCATCTTGCAGTGTTGGACACTGACACATGAGACTCTCCAGGCACTTTAATTAGAGTGGCTCTAAGAGCCACTCTAATTAAAGTGCCCCCCTCTCCCCCACTCCTGGAGAGCATTTATAAATGACCTCAAATATCATTTCATTCTGACATAGCCTAATACAGTGTGTAAGACCCAATTCTGCCATCATGTCTGCAATGTTTGTGAGACCCATGGAAGAAAATGGGATGTGTGTTTGTCCAAGAGGTGCAAAAAATCCCAAACATCTTTATATTGTATAGATCCATCTGGGTGGATTTCAAACCAGTTTTGGGTGTGTAACAGTTGACATTTGATAGAATAATTTAAATGTTTGAGCCTTCTCAGATATGTAGCCAAAAGAGAACAGTGTGGTTGCATGCGTTTTTAAAACATCTTCAAGTTGCCTAAGATTAGTATGCAAAGTTTAAGACTTGGTGGTACCTGTGAATTTGTCATATTTCCTTCAGGACTTGAAGAATTTCAAAGTCTATGTACATCTTTCCCCCCGCCCCCCCAAAATGTGGTATTTTAAAGTTATCATTTTGAATATATGTGTGTCTTAATTTTAGTACAGGTACTCCTTACTTAACATTGTCCCCGTTACATTGTTTCATTATTATGTTGCAGATCTATTGGAGAACGTACTCATTTAAAGTTGTGCAATGTTTGGTTATAATGTTGTTTAGCTGCCGCCTGCTAGCGGGAATGTACTGTGACGTAATTGGATTCACTTAACATTTTTTCACTTAGTCACATTTTTCAAGAACATAACTATGACATTAAGCGAGGAGTAGCTGTAATTCAAAAAACATAATATAAGTTAGGTTAACAATAACGTGGGAGTAAGGCCTGCAAGCTTTGTTTGATGAGATAAAATAAATGTTGCTTTACTTTACAGACCTCAGGCCCAAGACATGATATTTCCTCTTCTAAAATTTGCCTATCCAGAGTTTTTAAAGGGATAATATATATTTCTGGATAGAAACTTTAAAAATAAGTTTAGTGTCATAGCTTTTAACTTTTAAAATAAGTTTAGTGTTGTTCCCATAAATATTTATGGCAAAGTAGTTTTCTTCTGTGTCTTACTATGTGTAACTAGCATTCCTCCAATGATTGTATTGTTCTCCTAGAAAAATACAAGAGACTGAAAATAGGACTGGCAGCCAGGAACGTGCAAGTTAAATTATGAACTCTTCTACTAGCTCACTTTGAAGCTTTGAGCAAATTATTTACCTCTCTGTAAAATGGAGGTGGTAAAGATTTGCTAATTCCTGGGAGTGTTGGAGGATTAATTAGTTAATGTTTATATATCACTTTTGAAGATGCAAAGATATACAAGTGCTAATTATTTTTAATTGTTTGAATATTCTGTGCATTGTTGTTTTTGTTTAGAGGTATCTTCTAAACTACTGGCATTTCAGCAAAACATATTTACTCACCACTTACTGTTGGAGGGGGAATGGCTTAGTGGTCTAAACATCACCCCTTTTGAAATACCTGGATTCCCTGCACCTGGATTTGACTCTTAAAACAGATGCATCAATCTTCCATTCTTTCATGGTGTATAATATGATTTCTATTAAATTTCCTTTGTAGTGATGCCGTTGGTGAAGTTTAATCTACTTTCCATGGATGCTTAAGATTCTCTAGCTAAGTACAGATGTTCAAAAAGCCCCTAGCAGAAGTTCTTTAATTATTACACTTTATTTAAAGTGCTCTAAGTTAGAGCAGGAATGAATTAAACAGACATTCACTGTTTGGGCTGGGCTTGGTGCCTGCCTACACTGGCCAAGGCCAATAGGTGGGGGGTGCTCCCACACACTTCCCAGGAAGCTGCCAAAGAAACCCCTCCCCAGCTGTACCCCTCTTTCAGCTGGCAATTGTCTGCAGTGGCTGGGGGGTAACACAGCCCTCCTGCTGTGAGGGCCCCCCACTCTTGCTGGCTGGGGTCTTGAGGGGAGAGAGTCTGAATGGCAGGGGGTTCCCTTCCCCCCCCCCAGGCCTCTTAACAGCTGCAGCCAGCAGCTGCAGCACAGGGCTACTGGGCCTGGCTTTTTCTGCATCAGGAACTGTGGCTGGGGTGGGGGGAGTGAGGCTGACTGCTGCACAAACAGCCCCCCCACCCCACCCCAAGAGCCCAGCCAACAAGCTGTGTGGGGGCCCCTCATGGCAGGGGAGCTACTTTCCTTCCCACCCCAGTTCTCTGCATGGGAAAAAGACAGTATGGCAATCCCATACTGCAGCTCCTGCCTGCAGCTGTTGAGGCCAGGGTGGGGGGGTAGGGAGCCCCCTGCCATATGGGCTTAGCCCAGCCCCCTCCCCCTTGAGACCCCTGCCAGCAAGCTTTGGGGGGTCCTCATGGTGGGGGGCTTTTACCCCCACACACACCCTGAGCTTCCTGACAATGGCAGCCAGCAGCTGCAGCATGAGGCTGCCCTGCCAGGCTTTTCGCTGTGCTAGGAACTGGGGGTGGGGGGCTTGGGAATGCAGTTTCTCTTCCACACAGACCCAGCTTGTCCCCACCAAGACCCAAGTCCACAAAATTGGGGTGGGGGGAGGTCAATGTTGCAGACAGGCTCAATTTCCCTACCCCCATGCCTACCTGTGCAGGGAGGAAACAGCCTTTTCTTTCTCCTCTCTGTGACAGCCTGAGGGCGGGACTGGATCGGTGCTCACCGGAGCAGGTGAACACTGGATGAGTCTAGCAAGCTGTCCGATGAGAGGCCCCTGGGATCATGCTAGAATGTGATCTACATTGAAGTGCATTGGATGTGGTACAGATGTTAAACAAAGTGCTCTAACCTAAAGCACTTTAATGCCACATCCATCAAGGATTAATTTAGAGCAGGATTCACCATTTTTAAAGTGGTTGAAGTGTTGTGAACATCTGTTCTGATGTGGCTTTAAAGTGCTTTCTGTGCAGTTAATGTGCATTAAGTGTAATGTCTGCACCTACTCCCTGTCTCTTTCAGAAAACAAAGATTTTGTTCTTAACTGAAATTACTTTGCATTAAGTAGTATGAGCACCATTTAGCTCATTGGCTTCTATTAATTACCCCAAACAGACAACATTTAAAGAAATGGGATAGTGCAGTTCACACCAAGCTCCAAACTACAGTTAACATACAATGTAGAGGTTAAGAGCTCATCGCTTTCCTGGGTTCCCACTTGTATTAACAATATAGACTCCACCTCTGTGTCCCAAGTTCCTCTATTAGAATTGCTTAGTTTCAGACTCCAACCAGGAGGCTCAGTTAGCATCTCCATATAAGGTTTCAAGATCTGTTGGCAGGGTGGGTCCACAGAAGAGACCAAACACATGGATATACACCACAGTTATCCCCTCTCTCTGCCCCCCTAAATCTCCAAAATGTTATTCCATGAGAAAAAAGATACTCTGGTCTGCCTATGTAAGGAATGAGAAAAGGTTAATGGGTGATACAGTGCTCACTAATACACTAGCACTGAAGTACAAGGACATGACAGCCCTCCAAGTCAATGGCTACAAACTGCTTCTTCCCCTCTGTAGGATGGGAATGAAGTGGGTTTTTTTTTCAAGCACTCTATCAAGCCACAGAACTGACAATCTCAAATGGTTCTAAATCTTTTAGCTGTATTTCTAAAAATAGAAATTTGAAGAACCTAATTTGGAAAGTCATTAAAGCCATGATATTTATCTACATAGAAATCAAAGTTCAGTGCAACAAAAAACCTCTTTCTGGGTTAGGGCTACATAAATTTTCACCCTTTTTTTTTTTAAAAAAAATATTTTAAGTGACTTCTCAATTTATCTTTTTTGCTTGTTGTGAGAATGGTTTACAAGTACCAATTACAAATTTTGCTAAATGGGGAAAAAGAGCAGTGTCCAGTGTATTTTACTGCTTATTGCAAGGCTTTTATATAAATAAAAAAAAATTTTTATACTCCTTCCCAGAGCTTTTGTAGTTCCTTGCTTAGGAATTGGTTTAGTTATAGTTAGGGTATTTTTAAGTGCGGGTGACATTGGTAATAAATCCCTGAGGAGAGTAGATGGTTCTGTAATTTTTTAATCTTTATCTTTCAATTCCCTTTTGAATCCACATAGAAGTAATTTCACATTTTGCTTTGGAAGGAAGTGATGATTTATGGGGAGGCATACCTTCTGTAGTGAAGGCTGGCAAAGCGTGCCCCTTCTGGGAAGAGAGGCTTCAGAAGGTTGAGACGGGAAGGTTCCTGTTTAAGTTTTGTTGCAGGAGCATGGAGTCAGGAGTGTGTGATCAATGTGTTTTTCTGCAGAGAACAATAATTACAGTCAGCTAACTTTCTCCTATAATCATGACAATTGATTAAGTTGAAAGGTTTCAGCGGTGTCTCAGCATAAGAGAGCCTGTAGTTAGAGACCTAAATTGTGAAGTGAAAACTAGCTTAATTAATAATAAGCTTGAAAGGAAGTCGCATTCATTCTGGCAAAAATTAATCAAGGGAATATCAAGTCAAAGCTTTAGTATGATCTTAACTGTGTTTGGCAGAGTAGCTGTTGTTATGGGTTTATTTCTGTCATGTTTTAACACTCAGCTTGTCATAGTATAACTCTAGCTATGTCATTTCAAACTAGGATGTCAGGTATATTGTGGAAAGCAACCTTTATACTTTCTATTTCTCAGGATTTGCTGACAGAGCAGCAAAGTTACCAGAAATTGTCTTTCTCTCACATTGCATTTTTATTCCACAGATACTACTAGCTTATTGAACAATCCATGGACCCTTCTGTAGTGAGTCCGCTTAGTGCAGAATGGCTGCAGGGAATCTATTCAGACATCCCAGTAGAAAACTACACAGACTGGAACAAATCCCTTCCAGATTTAATACAGGTGTGTGAAAAATGTTGGGAACATGACTCATTATTGATTTTACATTAATGTTTGACAAGTAGAGTGGGGGGAATATTCCAGTGACTATTACCCACAAGACGTGTAACATTATATAAAATAAATGTCAGAACTTACCCTTTCTAAAACCTCTAGTCTTCAAAAGTCAGCAGTTAACTTGAAGGTTTTGAAATCTGAAGTATTTTCTGACAGAGTATGCATTAATGAGTATGTCCTGAAATATTTATTTAAAAAATTGTTTAAAAATGTATAAGGTTTTCTCTGCTCCTTATTGATGTTTATAAGGGTCTGTTTGGTGAGCAAAAGTGCAAAATGCAACCCAAATGCTGCAGCTCATTCCTCCCTGCATGGCATGCACCTTGAGGCTTGCTTCATTTTTTACATCTTTATTTTCTGTACCTCCTTCAACTTTGCAGATGTAATTATAGCTTACTGTTCCATTTTTAGAGATTAGAATTCAAAATTATTAGACTTAAAAATGTAGAGGCCTATACAAATTACAGTAATTAATTTTGTATAGTTGTTGTTTTTATTTTCCTGGTCTTTTTCGTGCTTTGAAACTTTTTTCTTTTTCTTTTTTTAATAACCATGAGAATTACAATTATGGCTTAGTGAGGGGGGTAAGGTTTGGGACGCATGGGGAAAGGAAGATGTTATTCTTACATTATCATTTAATTCTAGATGTTAAAACATGTAAAATCACAGGAAAAGGAAGAAAAACGCACAAAAAAAATCACAATGCTAATGATAGAGGGAGGGATTTCTTAAGGTCATAACTTTTATTGGACCTACAATGTAGTTGGGATAAGTTAGACTAGCTTTCAAATGCAAGACATTCTTTCTCGACCATCACATCTACAACATCAGTTACATTACCTAAGACGCATGTTAAAATTGTGTCTCTGGAATGCAGATTAGCATTGTCAAATTAAAAAATGTATGGTGGAATATTCAAAAGCATGATTAGTGTTGAACAAATGCTGGTCATTGAAGTGAATGTGAACTTTGAAAATCTCACCCAAGATTTTCAGGTGTCTCTTCTGTAACTACTAAACTGTTCCAATTAAAAAAAAGAAGTCTATGTGCTTATTCTGATTTAGACAAGTGCTTTTTTTTGTAATTGTTAGGGTTTTTTCCAATACGTCAAATTAGTGATAATGAAAGGTGCATTGTTAGTAGTGGTCACATTTTTTGCCCACAGAATAAATAGAATATTCAATAGCAAAAATACGAGCCTTTCCACTTTACTTTGCCAGTGAACCTTTGTTTTAATATTGAAGAACCAATGGAAAGGGAGAAGAGTGCTTTTTTTAGTATACATTCTTCTTCAGGTTTCTGGTCAGACTCTCTACAAGGGTGATGACAAACATCATTTTGTCATGGGGACACAAGTTCACTGACAAATGAATGTGAATGGTATATCTAATTCGATTTTTACCATTTGGCCGTCAAATAGCGAAATATTTTGCTTACCACTGATCTGGTCTGTGTCCTAAACTGTCTCCTAGAGCAGTGATTCTCAGCCGAGGAGAGGGTGCCATGGCACCCTGGACTGCTGTGACCACTTTTGAAGGGTTAAGCAGGGAAGAGAGGAGACCTCCTTCCTGGTCTCTCTTCAAACCGGTAAGCACTATAATGAATAAATAATTTTTTGAAACGAGGTGCTGCTCAATACACAGAAGTTCTGGAGGGGTACCTCAAATCCAAAAAGGTTAGGAACTACTGTTTTACAGATTAATTTCCCCAAGTTGCTGAGCACTTTCTGCTTTTAGTGAAATCAACAGGAGTTATGAGAGCAGAGCACCTCCAAGAAATGTTCAGTACCTTGTAGGAAAGAGACCTAAATTCCCTTTTTGTTCTATGAGTAATCTATTCTCAGGGCACTCCCACTCTTCCTCTTGCTCTCACACTCTTTGTTAAGATTAACAAGAGTAACCTCAATGGCCAACAGCATTACATTTTAGAATTTTTGGCTTCTCATATGCATAGTGTGCTCTTGAGGAATCGAGGAGGGAAGGAATCGTGGCACTCTCTTCAGTGTTCATATATGAATTTCTAAAATTATCTCCTCTTTTAGCATATAGTTAGATGCTTTTCTTTTTTTTTAAAAACTTTAAGACCTTTGTAACTGCTGATGTCATATCATCTCTTTGAAAGCAAGGCAAGGGACTATAAATCCAATTGCTCTGATACAGTATAAAGATACTAGCAAAAATAATTATGATAAATGAGTTAAACCTGACATAGTATAGAAACATTAATAGATATTTCCTAAAGCTAGACCTGACTTTTGACAAGGTTTATGTAGGTAATGTATTGAAAACTTGAACAACAGAGAAACATAAAGAAGGAATGTCTTTAATAATCTGTTTTCAGCAAATACTTAAAAATTCTTACATGTTATTTTGTGATTTAGGAAATGACATGGCATGCTTTAAATAACTATACATTCTTTGTTACATTATGTTGCTGCATAGGAACACAGGACATCTACAGAGGTGCAATAAGGAAGGAATGCATGGGCTACATAATACTGGATCGCACAGAACAAGAAAGCCTTTGTTTTGAAATATCTCATAAGTAAGTAAATAAAGGAAATGATCCTTTCCGTGGTTGAAGAAATGCAATACAAATTTAAGGTTAAATTGTTACAATAAGAATACTGGATACTCTTCTGTTTTATTATTTTCTCTGATAAATTGTGTTAAAATGCTTTTCACAAAACAAGATGGGACAGAAAGCTTGTACAAATTTTCTATATTTTTTTTAAAGGAGAGATTCACCAGTGTTGTTGTTTTTCCCCCAAGAATCTACCCACACCAAATAAAAACACACTGATATATAAAATATAGTTTCTCTATGTGTCTTAGATTTTTCTCCGGTGTACCAATACTTATACTGAATATAATATTGAACATATAATTTTTTTATCTATCAAACAATGGTTCTCCAGCATGAAAGTATGAATTGTGCACAGAGGCATCTGAAGAATGCTTTAGAACACTTTATTAATCACTCATCCTGTTAAGCTTGTAACATTTCTCTGGAAGGTAAGAAATTTGCTTTGAGCTTTTTTATGCAAACAGGAAAAGAAACAATGTACCTTTATTCAAATGTATCATTTTTCAAAGAAAAAAGTAGATGCATCAAATATTTTTCACTAAGGAAAAATCTTAAGAACAGGTAAACATGAAATACTCATTTGCTTTCAAGATATGCATATGTTACCTATTTATTGCAAGCACGCATGGTGTAAAGTTCTCCTGTTCTTTCTACTTGCAACTTTCACATTTAGAAAATTTCCAGGTAAGAAGCTGTGTATAATATACGAAATGCATTAGTAATGTTAGTCTAACGTATTGTAGCATGTCCAAGAGAACAAAGTTGCCATTACTCCTTTAATGTCTTTTGCGAGAGGGTGGGGAATAAGTCCTTTTTGAATAGATGTTTTCTCATATGCCAGACACCCCCAAGTAAGACATGCACCTTTGTTTTAGAAAAGGCAGACTGAAGATGATTTTTTTTTTCAGAGTTTGTTTGCATAGAGTAGGGTACAGTATAATTTTTAGGTCACTCACCCTCCTATTTCTACTCAGGCAAAAGCTACAGTTTTAACCCTTTCAAAGCTGAATCGTCAGCAGCTCTTGGCTACTCAGCCAAAGCCTGGAACTGTAGGTTGGTGAAGACTGGATGCCATGGGCAGATCTAGGATTTTGAAGATAACTAAAAACAGTCTGCGGGGCTGAGATATAGGAGGAGAGAGACTAGGAGTAACTAACGGACAGCAAAATTGCCAAAGAAAGGCTAGCTTGCTCAGTGGAACATCAAGACCATTAAAAAGAAAGGGTTGTTAATATCTGTGGAATGAAGAGCAATTAGCAGGAATTGGGTAGATTATAATGAAAACAGAGTAGATTTGTACTTTATATAGACTAACTAAATTGAAGTGGAGTGTATGTGTTTACAGCTTGTGCGTGTGCGCGCGCACACACACGCACACACACACGTTTTTGTCAGGTGAAACTCACTTTGTCAGATATTGTTATCTACATCTCTGAGATTATGAGCCATGAAATCAGTTGACCCCCTTAGTGCTGTCTGAATTGAAATGCCAATGCTGCCTGGACAGTTGGTTTTAAACTTTACGTGGAGCAGGAAGCAAAGCAGGCAGCTACTGCACTACTGTCCTCTCTCATCCCCCACCTGCTGGACTCCACCCCCCCTCCAGGTGGCTACTGGAAGGAAAAGAAAGGAAGGAAGGAAAGCAGCAGCCATTTTATAGCATCTCCATGCTTCTATTCTATGTAGAAAATCAGCTTCCCGGTTTAAGACATGCACACCAATTTTAGAAGGTTGTTTTTTGGGAGAAAGGTACACGTGGCATACAGTGAAATAGAATATAACCTTTTACTGCTTCTCCTTTTGTTATCAAATTACATACTGCACAACACTGAGAACCCCTGTCAGGTTTTAGCCTATGATTCTAGACAAGGTAGGTAGTCGCATGATTTCAATTACCAAAAGGACCTGTTATCCTTCAGGAAGTGTTGTTGAAAGACTGTTGTTGCATTAATAACAAAAACAGGAACAATATAGATTCCCTGATGTCTCAGGATGATGAGGCAAGACTGTAATTTCCCTTAGGAAAAGGTTTCATCTTATTTATTTTTTAAACCTAGTTTTGCATTTCCTTGTTTGCCACAGGCAAGAGTAATATGCTCAAGTATAATGTACAGATTGCAAACACCAGCTCACTTTTAAATGGCTGAATATGTTCAATGCCATATGATGGCAAACCTGCTAGGGGTGCATTATTTCAAGCAGATATTTCTGTTTTGTAGTATGTCTACTTAGGCTTATTATACCTCTCTGTTTAATAGTACCCAGTATATATGATGATGTACACAATATGCTAATATTACCCTAAAAGAACAAATGTATGTATCATCAAGAAGAGTAGCTTTATATCTTTGTTGTGGGGAAAAATAACATAATTACTACTAATTCATAGCCAGAAATAGAAATTGATTAGGTGTATGTATATACATGTTTGGCAGTAATGTAGAGGAATTTTAAAGTTGATGTATAACATGATTTAGTGATACTTATATTATAATCACATACTTTGTATTTTACCGATGTAGAATTTAATGCTGCAGTGGCCTAGCCTGGGGGAAAAGACTAGCAAGTTTGTCCAGTTATGTTTAACAGGTGCCAAGGGAGCAAGGAGACTTAACCAGTACAAGAAATAAGTAGAACTCAATAGGCTTACTTTTACAGCTCTCACTCACAAGTATTCTATTGTCACTAACCCTTTCTTTCAAATAGAACCAGTTGCTTTTGTAATGTATTACATTGTTTTCATATTTACTTTTTGATATTATGTGGCCCTAGCATTACTCAAAAATATTAACATTTTAATATTGTGTCCATAGTTTGTTCTTGAATAATATTTGAGAATCCAGTTTATTAAACTGTCATATCCATAATGCCTTAATTAATATTAATAATAGAGAACCCTTTAGAAAAATACATAGCTGAAATCTTGTAAGAGTTATATACGTCCACAATATTCATTCCAAGTGATGTGTTTACATAACTGAGGGGTATTTTTCTGGAATGGCCATGGTCAGACAGGCAGTTACCTTTTGCCACCACTTTTACAGTTTTGCTGGTAATCAAGATACTAATATACAACTTGACTTTCAAAACCAACATAGTGTAGAGGGAAAGATCTTAATCAACCTCTAAGGTTCTGCTGCTTACGTGTTGCAATGCCTAAAATTTCGACACCTTTGCCCTGTGAGTTACCCTCACTGATAGGAGTGAATGCTTTGAATATGGTGAATGGGGAGACCTAGGTGCCTCCCAAAGCCATTTATTTAGTCATTTGGCAGGGAGACACTTGCAGCAAGCAAACAAGAATGCCAAAATACAGGGGTGGGTCTGTCCAAGCTCTTTGGAGTTTAGGCATTTGACTCTGGTCTGATGGCCTATTGGGATATCCTATTGGGATCCAGATCACCTAGAGCAGATATGCCTGCCTGAAACAGGACTGCTATTAACATTGGCTTCAGGTTAAAGCCATAGTACACCAGCTTCATTTTTGAGTATGGCCAGGAGAAGGAGGAGCCTACCTTTTGGTCCCATAGGTAGTAAGAATACTTACTTAATAAGTGGGGATGCCTGCGTTCTAGGACCTCCTTGGGCTGAAGAGACTCAAACCTAGAGCTCCCACCTCTCGGCGGGGAGGTACCCTAACTGCCAAACTAAAGTCGGCCCTCCACCCTTCTTACTGAAGCTGTCCTATCTGGCAGGCAAGACTACAACATTCATGGGGCCAGAAGGAGGGAAACAAAATGGGAAGCCTGGTTATGTAGCACAGTGAAAAGGACAGTCCTATGAGAGTAGACAGTTGTGGCCTAGCCCCTACTGCTAGGTTTATTTCTGTTTTTTTAACTGATGATTGAATAATGTAAAATGCATAAACACTGCTAGGAGTCAGCAAGCATGACTCCTTGTGGCTTTCAGTACCTGTTGCCAGGACTGCTTATACATTTTACATTAAGCAGTCATCAGTTAAGTCATTGATTAGATGCCTATGAGATCAATTAGGAGCTGACCTTCAGTGTTTGAATATCTGTGTCTTAGACAAAAAACGTAATACTAAAGAACATGTTATATTGTGGGGTTGCTATTTACTGTACCTGAACAATATTAGGTTAGGAATTATGCAGTTAAAAATGCCTTCTTTTAGGTTGCTTCTTGTTATTTAATTGATTTCCCCTCCCTTTATGGTACGTATTTGCTTTTCCTACTTCATTGTGGTTGGGGAATGTAAAATAGTTTTGTCTAGCTATTGACAAGCCTACAGGTTTTTTCAGGATAAACATTTCAAGCAAATGTCCAAATGTAAGGAAAATGTTTTACTGATTTTTTTAGATAATATTTTGTTTACTATTAATTTATGTAATTTAAAAAAAAAAACTTGCTCTTTCTCTGGATTCAACCATTTTTTCTAAATGCCTTAATTGGTCAGAGGCTCATATCTGCAAATAGTGTCTTATGTATACATTTTAAATGAAGCTTGCACATAGAGGATAAAATTAAAAGCATCTCACTCAAGTCCCTCTGAAAGCAAATGAATGCCTTAGGCTCTTCTAAAAATGTGGCCTGTATTGCTAAATCAGTGAGGGAGACATTAAAATATTTTACATTACAAAACTTTCATTACGTTATAAAATAAGTTGAAATATTTCATTCTTTAGAAATGTGATTTTAATTTTAAATATGATCATTAATTTAAAGGGATGAGCAAATGGATCTGAAATTCACTTAACGGTCCAAAGGTAAATATTTGACATTCCAAATATAAACTTGAGTAATCCTCTTGGCTTTTGAAATTGCTGTTCTAGAAAACGTTGTGTTGGGGCTGCGGGAGCAGGCATATTTTTTTGCTCATCATTGTCCTTTCTCTCTTTCTTGCATGTCTGTCCTTTCTTCTTTTATCTTTGTCTCTGCTTCTTAGCTCTGTCCAACAGTTGCACAGAAAATAGGGCTAGAGCCTTTCATAGATGTACTTTTCCTATGTCACCAGGTGACTAACACTGTGCAATCCCAATCCATTTTACTCACAGTAGATGAGACAAGTAAAGAACTTCCGAGTAGGAGCCACAGCACTATCTTTCCAAGATACTAGGTTTGGGATGTCATTAGGTAGGTGTGGAAAGGCCAAGCCTTTCAGTACTTTTAATTAAGAAGAATCTGTGATCTTGGGTTTCTAGTCAGATTCATTGTCCTTTAAGTCTTACTTGGAACCCCATGATACTAAAAGTGGGGGAAGAGTGAGTGTCTTCTGTTGGTCCCCTTTGAAGAAGTTATATTTGCCACTTGCTGTGGTGGCCACAGATTAACGGTGCCAAACTTTTATAGCAGGAATTTATATTCTGAGGCCCACAAGACATGGAGAAATGTTAAATATGGACAAATCATTCTCCAGGTTGTTCTTGTAGATTTTACAGATATTCTCTTTGTTCTAAAGGAAAAAATAAAGGACTTCCAATCGCACACAAGGATTTGTAAATAAACTAAAATGGTAATCAGCTAGTCTCTGCTGTCAGAACTGTATCAGTAATTGGATCCCCTATGATGGGGTGGGTGGGTGGTTTCTTTGGAGTGCACAGTGACAGTTCAATTCCCAGTACTGTGCTATGAGGTTGTAGGAGCACAGTTGTCTTTGTACCAAGTGAATTAAGGCAGGTTCTAATTACTTTTGTTATTGAATTATTTGGTATTATATTTTACAAGGGCTCCATGAAATGCAATACAAGAATTCTAATTTATATCTATTAAGTATGGACTGTGCACTTTTGTTACATACTTGTAGCATGCACTCATTAGAGGATATATTTCAATTTTATGTAATTGAGAGATCCAGATTTTAAATTTTAGAGTTAATTTAATTAACTTTCTTGAGTAACAAATGACACCGATTAAGAGGTTGTATAGATAAATAGATGGGTCTTGCGTTTTGTTATGGAGGGTAAAAGCTTCTGACTATTTCAGATCAGAAAGACAGCTAAATTTCAAAGTTGAGGCTCATCATGGAAAACATTTTGCTATCATCTCTCTCTTTCAATCTTTCTTAATCTGTGCCTTAAGACAAGGGAGGATTCAATTAGAAGCCTCCTGTTTTACTGCAGCTATTGCAGTATTATATTACAAAAAGAGGTATTCTCTCAAATCGGCATTTCCAAGTAAGTTAGGGTTTTATAAATTCAAACCATTACTTTTAAAAGTTCATGTGTAAACAAACAAATTTTAGCCAATGTAGATCACAGAAAAATACATTGCTTAATAAGCGGGCTGCTGTAGTTTGCACTAGTTTTCAGATTCAGTTAAAAATTGCATACAGGACACAGCCAGTCTCATTTCCAGGTGACAAATGGCTGGATCAGGGTAGCAAAGGTTTACCTCTAAGTCTAAGTACAGACAGTCAAAAAGCTGGAGGCTGAATTGATTGAATCTTTGCAGGTGAGTCTAAGATGCATAGATTGAACCAATAAGCAAGTGAACAGACATTCACTTTTGATAGCAGAAATGTAGCCACAAGCCTGCAGTGGCTCAGGTCAGAAACCAGGGGCTGCTAGAGCATGCTTCCCTGCTCAGCTGGAACAGACAGCTTGGGCCAAGGCTAGCCGCCCATCTTGTGAGGGGGTGCAGAAGGAGTTGTGGGGAGGTGCAAAGCATCCTGGGATGCTGAGGGACTGTGAGTTGACTTGAATCTGGAGGGAAACTGGGACAGAAGTTCAATAAATCAATTAAACCTAAATTAGTTAAGTCTGATACTATCTCTAT
This sequence comes from Crocodylus porosus, assembly GCF_001723895.1. NCBI lineage: Eukaryota > Metazoa > Chordata > Crocodylia > Crocodylidae > Crocodylus > Crocodylus porosus. The sequence goes on from NW_017728931.1 coordinate 56,608,015, forward strand.
CCAGGTTTATCTTAAACTGGTTTCAGCTGTTTTGAAAGTGGTTTATGTTCACTTGAACTTCTGTTGTATTTCAGATTTGAACCAGTTTCTGATCACTCACACCAGTTTATGTGTAATTTATGTCCCTAACCTAAGAGAAGATTTCATATACTTCTGGTCAGGTAAAGATTAAAAATATCCTTCATCCTTTGAATCTGCTGCTATCTGTTTAGCTCGGAGCAACTTGGAATTGAATAACAGCTATAGATTATAATCTCTATTAACAAGTGACAGACACCCCCTCAGCCTTATCTGGATTGAGGTTCAACCAGTAGGCAATGATTTCAGCCAACTGTTTCATCCATGCCTTGATATCAATCAAACCCTGGACCCAGACGTTCACCAGTACTGGGTAGGTCAGGTAAGATAAGCGCACAGTGACATTGCAAATCCATTGGAGGTTTTCAGCTCATTACTTCTTCGTGCCGTCCCACCCCGTTCCCCATGCAAGGGAAGGACAAAATGAAAAGCTGAAAATCCACGTGATAGGCAACTGCTTTTCATTTTAGGGAAAACTAAGGCCACTCTCTGGGTAATTTCCACAAGGACATGCAGAGCTACCTTGCAGCAGTTCTGTTTGTTTAATATAATGTGTTTATACTATGTGGATAAGTTACAAGTATTCTTTGAATTTGTGGTGTTGTGTATAGCTGATAGATTTAATGATACCAGCATGAACACTCAATCTTTGTCCAACACCTTGAGAAATAGCATTCATTTACAGCTCAGTTTCTCTCCATATGCAAACCTCTGTTCAAACTGACAGTCATGGGAATCATCCATGTACATTGTTCACTGTAGTCTTACAAAGAAATGGCAGATTACATATTGGCTGTTGGCCAGATTGTCATATCTTCCCAGTAGGAAGCATATTTACTCAAAGGCAGTATTGCATAAATGTTGCTCAAGAAACCATATCTTGATGGTGACAACCTTGACCAGCAGTACGCCAGGTTATTTTCAAGTTTTAACTTTACTTTGGACTCTGATTGAACAAGCTTAAAAATATCACCTGGTTGTTCAGACTGGGGAGTCAAAATGTGCCAGACAAGATGTTAAGCCCATCAGTCCTGTGGAAGCTCTTGGGTGTAGAAGTTGAGGTGTCTTAACCCTATTAGCCTGATGAGTTACAAGGCTTGAGCAAACGTTTGATTTATTTATTTTAATACTGTCTGAAAACCTATATAAATACTTTTTGGATATGATTTCTTAGGTATTGAATTGGTCAAATATACCCACATGTCTGGATGTGCCTGTACTGTATCTATATGCAATAACATGGAGGTCCTCTGTGGATGTCTTAATGATATGAAAATAGAGGGAAAAGGAACTATGAAAAAGGAAAAAATAAAAACAAAGAACAGTCAGGATGAACGATGGTTATCCTAATTTGCATATAATCATGTTTTTAAAGATGTGATTAGTGGGGACTTCTGCACTAAACAGTAAAGGAGAAACTTTATTTAGCAATTTTATTGTTTTCACCAGAACAAAAGGTTCTTGATCTTTTCAGCATCGTCTGTTCTTCTGCTGCCTTTTTGTAAGAACAGTAAAACTGATTGTATTGGAAAAATCAGGGAAAGCCAAACCAACAAAATATTAAGTTATTTATGATTGCATAGAATAATGACTTCCTATTCTTACAGTATATACAACTATATACTATACATATGTGGTTTAGATGCTACAGTGAGCATTATCAATGTTCTCAGAAATTCTCTGGTACAAGTGCTGATTTTCCGGTATTGATACACTAATGGAAGTAAAACTGTATTCTGAATATGGGCATGTTTGCCATTGTGTTATTTACTTCTATTTGGAACAAATTTATACCACATGGTGGTTGACAACACCAGCAAATAGTGTGGAAAAGACCAATGAAATGTCATACTAGTCCTTTAACATATGGAGAGCTAGATTAAAATCTCTCTAAACATTTATAAAAATGCCATTATGCAGGAGGGAGAGTGGGGTATAATTAAAGTACCTATGGAATGTGTGGCCATGCAAGAAAAAACTTGAAACAAAATTTGGTCTCTATTCTTTCTAGCTGCAGCAGTATTCACTGAGGGATTGGCTTGAGTCTTCCATTTCACAATCTGGCCTTTAGAAACAATGACATTCCTGGTTTCTGAAGGTCATCTAGCCCAACTGTGTGGTCTAACCAAGTGGTCCATGTAATGCTGGAAATAGAATTTTACCCAGAAACCCCTGGGTCAAACTCAGTAATGAACACAAGACTAAAAAATGTTTTTAGAAAAGCATCCAGTCTTCATCTGAAGCCAGAAAGCTATAGAGAATCCACCACTACTTTTCTTAGTTTGTTCCAAAGATTACTCACCCTCATTTTTCTTTAAATGTGCCTTTTCCAAATTAGAATTTATCTGCATCTAATTCTCATTTATTTATTCTTATTATGCCTTTTTGCAACTAGATTAGAGGGCACGTTAGTACCTGTTATTTTCACCCTATGAAAGTACTTAAAGCACCATAATCAAATTAATCTCTCTTTCAATCTTTTTCTCTCTTGATAAATTAAATAGATTGAGCTCTTCAACTCTTTCACTGCATGGAATTTTTATCCAATCCCAAATTATTATTATTTTCTGCATTCAGTTTTCCTCCAGTTATTTTGTGTAACAACAAGAACTATACACAGCATTCTGGCATCTGTCCAGCCAGTGCCATAAACAGAGGTAAAATCTCTTAGCACTTGTTCACAGGTGGCATTAGCAGTTTTTTTTCTGCAGCCCCACCCTCAGGGTTTATGGTCAGTTGTTTGTCTACAATGCCCCCTAAATCCATCCATGTTCAGTCACTGCTTTCAAGGACATACAAACTGTCTCTCTCTCTCTCCAGTTTCAGCTCCTGCCTTGTATTTACTAGGTTTTTTCCACCATCAGTCTCCCATATTGTCAGTGTCTCCTCACTATCTGTTTATCTTCTCTTTTGTATCTACTTCTGCACTTTTCAGTTTCTGAGTGTAAGTTTTGTATGTTGCAGTGGTATACAGGAGTCTACTCTGCTACAGCAACTCTGTTACAAGTACTGGGTATTGATTTTTTTTTTTTTCCAGTGAGTGTTATAAATGTCAATATTTCTGTAGACAGAAAGCAAAATGGCAATACTGATACATGGGTCAGTTAGTCAAATACATATGTGACTTCAATGCAGTGATAAGCACAGACATTTGACTTTGGATGCTATCTATCCCTGCTATTTCAATTTGTTTCAGCCATCTTTTGTCTTGGCGGATGGGTTAACCCTTCTTTCTTGATGATAATTTGCTCATTCATATTACATACCATAGATAGATTCCTTCTTCATTTTCTTTACATATTAATGTTATTTTGGTGTTTCCTCCTTGTTCTTGATCATATGCTTCTTGTACCTTCAATACCACTATTTTTTTGGCCGAGTCTGCAATAGTATGGCCTCTGGGTTTCTACTCTTCATTTGCTCTTCCTATCTTGGGCTTCATCCCATTGCTTTCCCAATTTGATTTCATTTTCACTCAAAGTAACACACAGGAGAGAAACCTCTTTGTTCCCTTCTTGGTGCCATTTTATTTCTGACTGGGAGGGCTGGAAATGAAGCCTAAGTAAAGCACTTCAGCTCTGTCTTGCAACAGAGCTCTATCTATGATGGTCTTAAGCATTGTTTGCTCTGTCCATGGTTAAAATTACATGGTATAAGTTCTCTCTTCTACTGCAGGGAATTAAGATGGCGTCTAAGAAAAAGTTTTGTCAGAAAAACAGACTTTTGAGGAAAGCGGGGAGGCCAATCATCAGTAGTGACAGTGGGGAATTAATGTCATACTTTTTAGAAATGTATCTAGATTTCTCTAAAAATGTTGTGGTTTATGACAGGATAATATAAACAAAAAACTGAACCAGGTTAAATATGGAAATTTGCTGTTGGGACACTGGAGCAAAAATATTTTGCTCCATTTTGATACCTTGCAATAATGATATGATACACAAATACAGATGGGGGAATGATTGCTTAGGCTGCAACCCTACACAGAGCTTGGTAACTGAGGGTTACAGTAGATGATAAGCTGAATATGAGCCAACAGTGTGCTTTTTCTTTTCAAAAAGACCAACAATACACCAAGTTGTGTTAACAAGAGTATCACTTGTAAATCAAAGAAAGTGATTCTTTCTTTATATTTAGCCCTGGTGAGGCCTCACCTGGAGCACTGTGTTCAGTTTTGGGCCTCACACCAAGAAGAATGTGGACAGAGGGAAGAGGGTCCAACACAGAGTGACAAAAGTGACCTGAGGTATGGACCTGAGATGCAAGATTTATGAGTAAAGGCTGAAAACATTATAGTTATTTACTCTGGAGAAGAGAAAACTGAGGGAGGATTTGATAACTGTCTGCAAAGGATGGTTACAGAGAGGATGGAGATGGGATTTTCTCTGTAGCCGTGTGGGGCAGGACTAGGAGTAATGGTCTGAAGTTTCAGCAGAGGAAGGTTGGAGATTAGGAAGACCTTTCTGACTATGAGGGTGGTCAACTATTGGAAAAGGCTACCTAAGCCTTGAACCTCCATCCTTGAAAATTCTCAAGAACAGGTTAGACAGACACCTTGGCTGGGATGATTTAGACAGGGGGAATCCTGTCTTACACAGGGGGGCTGGACTAGATGACCTCATGAAGTCCTGTCCAGCCCTAATTTCCTATGATCCAGGGAACTGTATGATTATGATTCAGACATTTTAGTGTTTGTGGTTCTGGAATAACCTAACGTAACCTTTAAATTGAATTGTATTTTGTTCATATTTTTCTTTACATGATGCCCCTATAGGATATTTAAGAGTGTTTTAGTGTCTTAACTGTATAATTTTGTACTAGTGTTGATTTCTTTACTTACCATACCTGGACCCTGAATTTCTTCAGTTTATAATGCTTTGGATAAATTATAGTGTTTAGGGTAATTACTGCTTCCCCGAAATGATTTTTACTTATATGTTACTGTTATGTACTTTGAATGTAATGCCATTTTAACATAGTTACCTCTTAGAATGTTAGTAGTAGTTTTATGCAAGAGGCAAGGATTTTTGGGGATGGTATCTTTTATTGGACCAAGAACACATTTGGGATAAAGTTAGGCAAGCTTTTGAATGCAAGGCATTTTTAATGATGACAAAAATTCATTGAAAGTCATTGAACAACGAACAATGTTAACATGAAAATATTTCTGATGCTTCAAAGACTTGTTGTTCCAACATTAAATCTTGCATTAACATTAACCTCTAAGAACAGTTGAGCAGTACAAACAGCCAGGACATGCTAGCCAGTTAAGTGGGGCTTAATGTTGTTTTGCATTGCCAGAACAGCACAAACTAGATAAAGGGCCATAACTAATATTTCAAGTGATGTTTTGGCTTAGAAGGCTTTGCTAATGATACCAAAATCAATGCCTCTGCACTTTCAGATTTTTCCCTATGTGTTTTTCTCAGTTTCCCTAACAACATTGTCCCAGACAGTTGGAGCCAAGACAGCATTTTCATAGGAAACCTTCAAGCACTGATGCCCATCCTAGCCTGCAGCCACAGACTCTTTAAACAACAGCGATGACTGGGCTAAGCAGTCTACCAGTGAGAAATGAGTCATGAGTCTCCCTGTCTCCCAACTACTTGAATTGTTGTATAAGTATTAGTTGTAGAAAAAAGGGCTTTTGGGCCAGTTGCTTCTACCATCTCAATGGCTGTTGAAACAAGCCTGTAAGCTATAGTATCTATAATGAAGAGAGTTAGAACAAAATTCATTAAGTAACAGCTTCATGACAACCTAATTTAATCTAACACTATTTTGGCACAAGATTTCAGTTAATTTTAAGTATATAAGAGCTTGAAGAAACTATATTACTGTTTTATGATATTCAAACCAAAACAAATATGAATACAGACACTAACTTTATTACAGGATCACATTTTAATTCATTATAATTCATAAATTTATGACCACATTACAAATTCAGTATGTGCTTGAAGTATAGATATCTCATCTGGAGGAATGATGCAGAATATTTTTTCATCAATTTCAAAGTTGTTGAACTGATTATCACAAACCTTTTCATTTTGTTTGTACAGCACCAAGCATATTCAACTAATAATCAAAGTAATAGTTTTGGGGACAAAAGTATTCAATTGTGATTTTTATCTAGCAGCCTGGTATTAAAGAGTACAGTTCGGTGCTCAGTCGGCAATCTTAAGAAGATGAAACAAAGTGACAGAGTGAAAGATATTGTCTGTAGTGACTCATGCTGAATTTGAGTTGTTGGCTTGATATTCACATGCAGCATAAGTAACAGTCTGACATTACTTTCAGCTCTATAAATAATGCCTTACGCTTTCAGTTTGCCATTAGGGTGTTCTCTGTAATTTAAACATTATTAGTGGAGCCTGAAAGAGGTCCATAGGAGATTTCTTCACCTAGTGGTCAGTCCCAACAAAAGCCTCTTTAATTCATTTTGTTTAATTTGTTTTTGCAAGCAACTTATCCACAACGATAGCAATCATAGTTTATAGACTTGCAATTTACAGGAGCAATCGTAGTTTATAGACTTGCAATTTACAGGAGCCTGTAACAAAGTTCTTGAGTGGCACCACAGGTAAGCTAAGCATTAGTCATGTCAACATCTTACAGTCCTGGCAGGGCAAGGTGGCATCTTAGAGCACCTGGCAAAGTAGGCTGTCACTTGTGAAAGTTTATGCCTCTTTGAGCCAATTAGTCTCTGAGGTGCCATTCTGTTCTGCCTTCTGCCCCACTTCAGAGTAACATAGCTAACTCTTTCTCTACAAACCCTGAAATGGATCATCTATTTAGATTTGATTATCCTTTGATTCTCGTTTCCTTTCAACTTCCCACTACTGCTGCTATTAGTTAGGCAGATGGTGCCAGCCTTGCAGTAAGTTTCTTCTGTAACTGCAGCAGTAGTGTAGTTAGGGGGTGGGGGGGCATTTGGGTCACCTGCCCCAGATGTCAATTTAGACCCCCAGGAATTCTCTTCCTCCTCCCTGCCCCACTCCTGCTCTAGGGTTTTTGCTATGGCAGGCAGAGCCTAGACATTGAATCCCTGAGCCCATGCATGGTGGGGAGGGATTGAGTGGAATGGTGCCCCTGACACCCAGGACTTTTGCCACGGGAGGCACAGTTCCTCACCCAGTAGTGTGTATGGGGACAGGGGAATGAAAACTGCATTGGGGCAGGAGCCTGCACCATGAGGCTGCTGCAGCTGAATGTCGCACACAAACGCTACACCTCTGGGCCACAGGAATGAGTCTGGAAACGAGTGCGTTCAAAAGCTAATATTGCTGCTCTGCCATTCTTCAATGATGGATGGCAATAGCATTTTTTTTCATACTGCATATTGCATTATGCCTTGTCATGGAGAGAGACTAAAGATGCACACTGTCTTTTCTTCATATTATCAAGAGGACCAGTGACCATCTTCAGTATTTCAGTATGTTGGGTGAAGTGGCACCACAAAGATCTTTTAAAAACCACTGCTGCAAATAGAGGGCATGTGGGGTTGGGGGTATCATTGTGTCTTTAAAACTTGCCCACTCTACTCATTGTTGCTCTCCAATTCCCATGGTCACCATGGAAGCAGAGAACATAACTCCACTTCTCTAAGCAGCAGAACATAAAAGAAAAGAAGCAAGATTGCTTTAAGGAGGGAAATCATATTTCAGGTCTTTACTGAATACCATTAAAGGAGCCTGATAGAGATGTAAGGAAAATGCCGCAGTCCTCTATGGAGAAATGAATGTCACGTTCTACTCCTACTTCCAGGAACCACTAGTCTACAGTCCTAATTAATCTATAGTGATGCTTTCCTTGCTAATGTAAGCAAGTAAAATTCTGCTGTATGTCATTTTAAGTGTGATATTGCAAAGCAGCCTTCATGTTGCAGTACTCATTGACTTCAAGCCAGCCCATGGATTTTGCAGTAGGCTGAACACAAAAGACCGTAACTATTAAGACCACAGCTCTGTGATATGGGTGGTACATGTTATGTGAGCAAAAATCTGTGCTGAAGAAATGCAGTAATATTTATTGCCATTCTCTCCGAAGCAGTCAGCCTAAACAGGCCTGATTTATTCTTTGCTTGGGCTTTTTTCAGCACTATCCCTTATGCTCAATGTCTGTGGCTGGCATTAGATAGAGAACTACATTTGCCACTTGTGGCTCACCTTTACTCTGCAAGCAGTCCCAAGGCACCAGTCATTGCGAGGAAGGGTAAGAGAGCCAGACCCCAACCAGAGAAAGTCATAAATTACTCAGAACTGGAGTAGCTCAGTATTTAAAGAGCACGTTCAATGAAATATGCAAAAAGCACCTAACATTATCATTCCTGGTACATATATAGTGTTTAAAAAGAAAAAATGATTTATATTGGTTACAGGTTTTCATTTTATATACAATATTCTCTTTGTTCTTATAAATGTATGTGCTAATAAATAGGAAAGGAAAAGGACCCAAGGGACAGATACAAGTCACCATGTCAAATCCAAGCTAATAGTGCTAGTAAGTAATTAGCAACTCGGGTTAGTTATCTGGTCCAAAGCAAACTGAAGAGTTAAGTCCAGTCAAATAAGGAGGTGTAGGGCTGCCTTTATCTTCTATTTTTGAATAGTGGAGTTACTTGAAATAAATAGAGGTGAAGAAAAAAAAAAGGTTTGCTCTTGCAGTGGAAATCAACCAGGGTATGCTTCCTGAGGTTACAAGATGCATATTTCTACTATTGGAATGAGGCAAATGGCATTTTGTAAGTCATCTCTTCATAGCTGGAGTTCATTTAAAATCAGGCCAAATGTCACAATGTATAAATTTTGATCCCTTTTAAAACCTACTTTGGAATTTTTAATCTTTTAGGCTTCTGGCCTACACTGTTTCATGCCAATGGAAGTTTTTTTTTTTATTGACTAATGGAAACAGGATCAACTTTACACTGATTTTTTCACTTGTATTGAAAAAGGTTGACCTAGCTATTGAGAGTTTAACATTCCAGAGGAAATAGAGTACATTACATTTCTTTTTATGAAATAAGAGGGGGAAATTATTCTTTAAGTAGATTAAACTTATACAAGGTTTTGCATTAATATCCAACAAGAGCTAGAAACATTGCAGGGATTTCATATTTCTACACACTAATTTATACGGAGAAAAAGATAAGGACAAAGATGGAACTTTTATTTGCCAGCGTGTTATATTTAAGTCCATGCTGCTTAGTAGTATACTGGAAGAATTTCTGGCTGCCCATGTTGAAATGATTGAGGAATATGGCAGACAGAAGAGTGATGAAGGGAGGATTAACCATCTAAAAACATCCAGTTAAGGCTCATCTTATTTTAATCTTCATGCTAGGTTTAAATTTATTTCACTTTGTCAGTAAAATAATGTAAGACAATTTAATTGAAAAATACCCTTTTCTCTTTTCTCAGTGGGATTTATGCTTTCAAACAAGTTAAATTCAGTTTTCAGTAGTGTGCAAATTATCTGAAGCCCAAAGAAAAATCAATAGGAATATTTCCCTCGGGGCTTACCATGCTGATTACAAAAATATTAATACTTAATACCTCTATTACACTCATATCTTCACAACTGAACATATAAAAATCCAGCTTAGGCATTCATAAGGAATCAACAATGAATGCAACACCTTCAAATATTCATAAATTTGTGAAGACTTAAGTTTTTAACAAAAGTTCAAGCAGCAGAATGTGAAAATACGTAATGCATATGCGCCTGTTTTCTAGGCACATGTGCAAATCCGACATGCATCGGACCTGACAACATAGGCAAGACTATCTTGTATTTTGAGCTATCTGTAGTAATGCTTTGCCATCTTTAGTACTCCAGCCTTCCTCGTATGAATTACAGATATTTGCTCTCATTCAAAGCATAAATATAAATGTTGACAGTGTCATGCAACTCCAACTTCTGTCATTCTTACCAATAGCTTGGTCCTATATATACAATAGCAAGTGAATCTCATTTGTGAAATAAAAAATACACAGATTGCTTGAGGGAAACTTATGCCAATGCTGCTGGATTTCTATTGAGTCTGATTTCTATTTTATTTAAGAATGCAGAAATGTCCATAATATGTATTTTAAAATGATTATTAGTTTCCAACTGTGATGGCAGTAGTCAGGATGCCTACACCTGTGAGATTTAATGGTCAATTATCATGTTTCAGTATAATTGCATTTTCAAGAAGCTTGTAGTCCATTCTAGCTACGTGGGATGGAATATAGTCTAAATGTTTTCAGCCTTAGGATCCAAGTCTTTTACAAAATGAGGACAAAAAATTGAATTAAAAAAAAAGGCATTTCCTTATTTTCATGCACTTTTTTGTTTTTCCTTTTTGTGTACCTTGAAAAATTCTAGGGACAGCTAAAATTTCCATTTTCTTCCCATTATAGTGGTGGTTTTCTGGCTGATGGCAATACTAGCAAGATAGGCTGCTTGTACACACCATAGAGGTTTACTTTGGTTTAATTCTCCCTAAATTAGCGGTGGATTTTTAAAAACACCACTTCAGTTTAGGGAGAATTAAACTGAAGTAAATCCACGTGGTGTGTACACAAGTGTCGGGCCTGATCCTTCCCTGCCTCTTTGGGCGGGCAGGGGGGCGAGCTGTCAGTGGGCCATGCTTCCCCCTGCGGCGGTGGCTGTGGCACCCCTCAGGCAGCACCTGCCTACAGGCACCCAGCCTGGGCGGTCCCGGGGGCACCGCAGATGCAGCAGGAAGCACTAGCCTCCCACAGCTGTACAGGGAAGCACCCCGCCTTCCCCGTAGCCACTAGGGGAGGCACCAAGGCCCTGCACAGCTCAGGCAGGCAGGCTCTGGAGAGGGAAGAAAAAAATCAGGCTTGTTTTTTTTCTTTTCTTCAGTGGAGCCTGCCTATACAGGCTTCCTGCACAGCCCAAGCTGCATGGGGCCCAGTGTTTCCCTTCGCGGCTTTTAGGTAGCAAACTGAAACACCTCAGAGGTATTTTATTTTGCTACATCCCAAAGTCATTTAACGCACAATACGTTGCCAACAGTGTAAACAGCAGCACCATTAAAGCAACGTAAAAGGACATTTAAACCGCTTTAAAGGCTGGTTTTGTGGCATGTACAAAGGCCTGTTTAGGACAAGGGTGAAGGCAGGAGAGGAAGTAGAAGGCTTGTGTTCATATAACTCTTCCTAGTTTAAAGATCTTAAATTGCACTAAAACTACAATAAAACATCTTCAATTTCCCCTAACCCCAGCCTGGAAGATGAGCAGAGATTTAGATAGTTTTGACTGAAAGGGAATGAAAATCCTTCATGCCTTTTGTGTCCCTCCCTGCCACTTTCTTCCTTCCTCCTTGTTTTGTGGGCTTCAGGCAGAGTGGAGGGGTCACTGTGGCTACCTCAGTGCTGAGAAGCCTCTGTAGCTCGGGGGGCAGGTGATGTTAACCCTTTTCTGGGGATGTACTGAGAAGACCAGCTATCCCCACACTCTTAAAGATAAGAGTAGGACTGAGTTTTACAAGCCATCCTCTTGGCATCACATTAATTACCTTTCTGGGAAAGACTTTTATTTCTTTCTCTTCACTTCCAGATTGGCCCTTCCTTTTAGCACTTTAAAAACTCAGTAGGTAGATTAGGTGTCAAAATTTGTCAGCACCTGGGCAGGTGAATGGGATGGCAAGCCATTTAATGATCAAGATAGAATAGATCATGAAAGAAAGATGATATTCACTGGATGAGTTATGCCTGTACAGTTTTCAGATGTCTTAATAATAAAATTTAAGCCTAGTTGAATCACATCTGTGATACCTTGCCTTTCTCCTTGTCATAGCTGGGGCATGGCAGACCTGAAGCAAGCATAGTCCCAATGCACAAAAAAGAATATTTACAGTTTCACGTGAATTCTGACATTGTGGCTACATGTTTTCTCAAAAGCAACTTAATGACAGAACGAGACACGTACGATTAATTCAGTCTTATAAAAGGGGACTACTGCTGCTCTTCCAGCCATATGTAAACTATCCACATCAACTAATTAGCATTATTCTCTGTTCCCATAATAGATACAGATGGCTTCAAACTTTAATATGACCTAGGCAGGAATGGCTCTCTCAAGTCTAAAGCCTACAATTGCATGTGTATGGGCAGACCCCCATGACCATATAGATCATATTGAATTCATTTAAGAATCCAGACATGTATATCATCTGCCCAGGAGCCAGCAGTTGTTGGATTTAAGTTTTAAACTGTAAATTCACATACCTTCACCACTGCAGAGAATTTTGGAGGTCCTACCAATCCAAGTCTAGCAGTATTTTCTGATAAGTTTCACATGAATTTTCTGACTCTTTTTGCTCAGACTATGAGACTTAAAAACTCCTTCCCCTTAATACATTGCCAATGTTCTTGCATATAAATTACTTTACAAGCTAATCTCCAGCACACAAAGGTCTCTAACTTGATTACAACATGAAAGACTAATTTGAATATAAAACATGTTTGCAATGATTGCTGTTAGATGATGGGGGGAAAGTAAAAGATGTGGCAGATTAGTATACAACTAAAGCCAAAAATTACTTCATGTAAATTCAGTGTCTCACGTATTTGTTATTTTGCATTTTTCCCCATGTATCTGTAAACATTAGTTATTAAAACAAACAAACAAAACCGGGGACTTAAACAGATTATAGGCTTAATGTAGAGTGAGTGAAAGATTGAGAGTGCGTAACCAAGGGTGGTATGTTTTTGACAGCTGAGCAGATGGTGATAGAAGGGAAGTAGGACCTTTTTCCATGAACTAGTTATTAGTACATTATTGTACATTATAAAACTAGTACAATTAGTATATTATAAAACTATGTACTAATCCGCATACTGACTTCTGAGAATTTTATATTGGTCCTTAAACCTATGCCTGAATCTTCTCTAAATTTAAAGTTGTAAAAGATTTTTTATCTATTGATTTTTTTTTTTTTTTCTTACGTTCCAGTAGACTACTTTGAAAAATGCAATGAGGCATAGTTGTTAATTTTTCAATATAAAAGCAACCCTTCCTCCCCACAAGACTCTTTGATTTCCAGCGTGTTTAGGTATTCAGTACAACCACAGCTTTTGTATTCACTTGCTGCTAAAAAGTTAACAATGCTTTTAGCAGAGTATCTGTTGTATCAGAAAGACAACACTAGAAGTACAGTAGAAGATTTACTTTTTAGGAATATATGCAATACAAACATAATACAGATAAGAATTCTCTTTCTGTGCTTGCTTTTAGGTTTTTGTCTTTTAAAAAAGGAAAGGAATTTCTTTTGGGATTTGCCTGTCTAAATCTATTTTCTCTCCTGTATATGAAATGACAGACCATTTGAAATGCCCAAATATTAATTTTTGTGGCATGTCTGTGTATTCATCTGTCAACCTTCAGTGAATTTTCTGGATTTCTATTAGCTTGTCCCAAACCACTGGCAAGCTAAATTTCTCTAACAGGCATCAATTCACTGTATTAAATGCCTGTTCTGCCCTGCAAGACATATTGATTATTTTTTTCTTCAGCAAAATGACAAATACCATTTTCATGACTATAATAGAGATTGATTACAATTTTATGCAACACAGAGGGAGCTGATCTTGCTGAGACAACCTTGGGGCATATAAAAATTGAAAAAAATCATTTGAATTAGTGAAGAAATTAATGAATTCATCTGTTGCTGATGAAGCCAAAGCATTTTTGAGATAATGAAAACTACTGTAGATGCATTGTCATTACTGAGTGGTGAGGCAAGTGTGAACATATTTATAGGACCTGGTGTCTGAAATCATCTGGAAATATGCAAGTAATTAGTAATTCATCTGCATGAGCACAAACTCAGAAACGACCACAAAATATAGTGTTTTGCATACTGAAGTACACATAAGTAGAGAATTTAAGTCTAAAATACTATCTTTATTGAAGGAAAATAAAGTTGAAAAACGGAGTCAATATTTTAAATTTTTTTGGTCTAGGGTGATTAAAGTTTAGGCATAGAAAAGAAGTAATTACTTTTAAGTTGCCCCACTGTAAAAGATATACAAACAAATTTTCTTGAGAATGCTATTTCTGCTTTCCTATTTGTTAATATTGGGTCAGACTCATATCTATATGTCTGTGTAACTCAGGGAGGCAGCCGGCCAATTTTGCAGGGAGATTGTGGGGCCACTCATCAAATTCATGAGCTGATCCCAGCAGGTTCCGCCCCCCATGCCTCTGACTGGCTGAGGAGCCCCAGTGGCCCTCTCCCCTCCCCTGGTGATTGGTTGCAGGAGCTTCCTGTCATGTGGCCCCACTCCTTGCTGCCAATTGTGGGAGACAGGCAGGGCCACATGACAGGAAGCCCTTAGCCAATCAGTGGTTAGAGGTGGGGGTGGCAGCCACCCTGGACTGCCCTTTGTGCAGGCAGCCCCTCGCTCCCCTTTTCCCCTCTGGGGGGCTGCACCACCAGACTGCAGTACTGTGAGGGGTGCTGGCTCCCTCTGAGGAGCCAGCATTTTATTTTTACTAAGTCTTTTTTTCCCCTGCCAGATATTTCACAATTTCTGTAGGTCCCCATGTATACCCTTACACAGTGGCGCTACTTCAAGAAGGCCGCTATGGAATATGCTGTCATTTTATTATGAGCATGGGTATCTAAACCAGAATGTAATACCATTTAAAATGGATGTGTTTTATGTTTGTTAAATTGCCTTTCTCTTTAAGCATTCATAGAGAAATCTCTTACATTCGCATCATAAGATAACACTTGTTTTTTGAAATTATTAATTCTCCTTGCTATTATCTGACATTGTCTTTTGATTTTTAGAAAGCATTTTTCTCCTATTGATCTATATTTTTAAAAAATGAAGTGTGACTAGCAGGAGAAATAAGAATCACAGACAGACTGGAAAGTATGGAAAAGAAAGAAATGAATGCACTGACTAAATGGATTCCACAAGGTAATGGCAACTGCTCCATCTATAAAGTAGTTTTTAGTGCAATAGTTTGCATTAACTTTTTTCTCCTTATCTTCATTATGAAGAAATGTAAAGCCTAATAACTTTACTAGAACAGTAGCTTTCATTTGGAAAGCTAGAAATTGTATGGGCTATCATAGGTATGTATTATAAAGGTTACAGTCATAGATTGTATTCTCTGACATCCCTAACCCAATGATGGTAAATGCCAGGGAGGATATGACAACTAATCAATCACTGTAGGTATACCCTATTCATATGCTCTCACTCTAAATCAGGGGTGTTCAACCTTTTGGTCCTGCAGACCAGATGAATGGCATGGGGTTGGTTCATAGGCAGGATTGAACTCTGATTGCCATGATTGGGTCCCTGTGTGACTTTGGCTGACCTTGGCGCACTGGGATTGGATCACATGCTACTCCCACCTGCCGGGATCAGGCTCTGTACCACCTCTGCTCAGCCCTGCATGACCCCATTAGGTCCTGGGTGCTGAGATCTGCCTCTGGGACCCTGTGCCGCTTCCACTCAGCCCTGTATGCTGGGACCAGGCCCCACACCACCTCCACCTTGTCCTGTGTGGTAGGATCAGGGCTCCACACCACTTCTGTCCAGCCCTGTTGTGGGATTGGGACCCTAGAGCCCCATACTATTTCTGGCTGGCCCCACATGCCAGGATTGAAACCCACACCACACTGTGCATCCAATCTAGTGGACAGGGCCACCGCCTATGGGATGCCCAAGGACTTATGTGGAGCCCGGAGAGCCAGTTAACACTGTGGGGCCAGATCTGTTCCACGGGCTAGGGGTTGAGCACCTCTGCTTTAAATTATTTACCACTGACACGGTAAGAGAAAAGAATGGGCTAGCTAGACCATTGGTCAATTCTAGTTAGGCACCTCTTTTGTCCTTTTCTCCTTAACCGGACCTTTCTGGAGGATCTCTTTGACAGGTGGATGTAAACTTTGCAGTTTTATAAACAAACTGTAAAATTTTGTGAACTCAAAATTACTCATGAAGACTTCTTCTAACTTATTCAAGCCTACCTTTAAAAAAAAAAAAAAAAAAAAAAAAAAGAGGCTTATCATTGCTTTCACTTCTGTCAACAAAATACTTGTGTGCAGTTTTTAAAAATATTGAAACATGAAAGGATTATGATCCTGTACCAAACATTAAGCCTGATATGGAATGTAGATTGATAATAGTTTTCCAGTTTAATATTCTGAGAAATTATATTGAGACTTTCTCTTTTTTTGCTTGTTTTGGAGCAAATATTTTTAAATGGTTGAGGTCTCTTCTTGTTGTAAAGAAATCACTCTTGGAAGAGTCAAATGTCAGATTTTTCCCATCTGCTGAACAAATTGCTCCGGTGTATAGCTATTTAGTTTTAAAAAAATAGTTTTTTGTGACTGGCAGATACCAACAGCTGAACACCTTTTATTCCAGGGTATTTTTCTCAGTTTGGGACTTGGGTAGTAACAAAAAACAATTATGAATCCAGTTTCACTTCTTTGTGGACTCATTTTCTGACCTTGTCTCAGATATTTTTAAAAAAGAATTAAACAAAACTGTCCAGCTCTTTTAAAGAGAGAGAGAAACAATTTCTCTCCTATGGAAATAATTATTGTGACCTTTTTTCATGACAGCTCCCAAATGAGAACAGCTGGTGTAGCAGGTGGAAATTTTTCAAGGTATCAGCTATCTCTCCAGAGAAATGTCTTGAATGTCCATGTGAAAATGCTTGTGATTTGCCCTTTCACCATTGTGATTTGCCCATGTGTGGGTATAATTATAGAAATAGCATTGTATTCATATTATTCAGGGCACTAGTTGATTGCACTGTGCTTTGTTTCCCGTGTGAAGTAGAGGTCCGCAAGAAACCTAGTCTCATTTGTTATGCAGTTTGTAAAGACTACAATGTGAGCTCTTCCCTTTGGACCTTTGGAATGTCCATGACATTTCAGTCAAAAGAAGACTCACAAAAACGTATTGTCACAATATTCTGTTTTTTAAAATTTTAAACTGACCAATTTGGTAGGGAGTTAAACTTTGAGGGAGCTGGTAACTTTTGTTTAAAGTTGGGAGCATATTGACATATGTATATCCTAATAACTCAGGAAATCACAATGCTGAGGGTGCAGGCACATCATTATTTTTCCCACTTTGAATATGCACATTATGATGCAGTTTTGAATGATGTAATCACCTATTTTTCACATAATGCACTGCATTTTGCTCTGCAATGTTTTTGTTTAAATATTTTCTTAACACAATTCCTTCAAAATTTATCATGTTCTTTGTGCGCTAGCTGCAACAATATTGTTCATTCGTATAATTTTGTGAAGCAGCAAAAAAACTTCAGTGGTCATAAAATGGCTACAGGAAGTGATAGTGCTGTGTTAACTCCTCTTCCAAACAGATCACAGTGCTTCTTTGTTTGTTGAAACTTGACTATATTTACACTTTTATGATTTTCTAAATGTTAATTGAAAATTAAATTTAGTTCCAATATACACAATCAGAAAGCAATGGATTAAACAGACCGCCAAAAATATTTCAATTTGTATCCAGAGAATCTGACCCTTAGGATAATCTCGGTGTAATTGAATTCTGTTTTTCAGTAATCCAAACTGGTTTGGAAAAACACACTCTGTGCTTAAAGGACATAAGCATACTGCAAGACTGTTGAAGACCCAGGATAGTGCCAACTAATCCCTCGCAGCATTTCTTCTCATACTTTGTCTTAGCATTTTAATTAATGTTGTGCACTGTGCAGTATGCTCAAAGGAACCGGCATAAATATTCCATTTTACTTCCTATGCTACTGTGGTTGCTTATTTTGTAGCTGTGTTCTGAAATTTCTTCACAAATTTGGAAAATTGTTGTAATTTGTTTTAATTTTTGGTCTGTAAATATAAATGTTTAAAATAAATACAATTATGATTAATGTGTGTGTAATTGTTCATTAAAATATGATTGTATCTGTTCATCTTCTGTGTTGCGTTTTGTACCTAAGTCAACCAAGGAATTCCATCAGGATAGAGCAGGCAGAATGCAGCTTCACATTCATGTAATAGGTGAAGGACTCTTAAATCAGTCTCTGTGGAGTTATTTAACTGTTACCAATTACTCCTGCATTGTAAACAATCAAACTGCTTGTATCTGCAGGCAGTAGATAACCTGGAAATCAAATATATCTGCTCTACCCAGATCCATTAAGAGATTGTCCTGTCAGCTAAAACAGGAATAAAAGATGTGGTTGTAAATAACACTCATGGGCCAAACAGGTTAGTGACATTTTGGGGTGAAAAAAATCACCTGTAAGAACTAGTGAAAATGGAATTGGACATCTGGTTAAAAAAAAAATAGGGCCTTAATCTCCAACCTTATTGCAATTTTCTTTTGCTTTATACAATACATGCTTTAAGGTATGGGTTACAGACTTTTGACTTGAGGGTTTATTTTTGATCCATTACTTAGAGTAGGGCTGACACTAGCATACAAGAGATGCACAGATTTTTAACGACTTAGCTGTTGTCCAAATACTAGAATATATGTAGGATCAGCTTTGCAACTAAAACTAGTGTTTAAAATTTGTTTTTGATACTAACATTATTTTAATGTATATTCCAGTATCACTGGAAAATGTTACCTTGCTTGGTCTGTTTTCATAACTACCATGTAACTTTAACATATTTCTAGTTTGACTTATCATTACCTGCTAAAATGAAGAAGAGAATAATTACAATCCTAAACTCACTTTTTATTTGCTAAATTACCATATATTTGCTAAATTACCATATATTTAAATCCACTGGTATGAGTAAGGAAAAAAAGGAGATTACATACAGAGCTATTTTAAGTCTCTAATATTATAAATAACTCCATTTAGGGTGATATTAAGGCTTGATCCTGCACTATTGAAGCATTAGAAGTTTTATCAGTTAATATTAGATGCTCAGAGCATGCTAGCAGGATCCCAGATCAAGGTATTTATATTTTGGTGAATAATCCTAGACTGATACTATTATGTGGATATGGAGGTTTGTATCACAGGTACAATTATTGGTAGGCTTTTGTTTCCATCTGTAAATGAATATGAAGATGAAAGCAATGTTTGCTTTACATCCATTTTTAAATGAAAATATTTGAAGCAAATTCTAAGGGGGAGGGAGGAAGACAAAAAACGTTAAGCCGTCATTTTTCTGAACTGCAAATTTCTTGTTTGGGTCACTTTCACTTCTCCTAGAGAGAGCTATTTAGTCCATTAGTAGAATATTTTTTCCTGCCAGGCTGGTTTCCTATAGGTTTTACTGTGGAGTAGCAGGTGTACAATTCCAAAGTGTCTTTACAAGTGGCTCAGCAGGACTCCTCTGCCGTACATTCACAGGAGACAGCTCATCTGTTTAATCCTTATGTTTTAGTCAACCTTTCTGATTATGCGGACAGGGCTCCAATGCTCAGCTGGATTTTGACTCTCAGAATGAATTGATGGAGCTCTTTGATCTTTGTTGTGTATTGCATCTGTTTCATCTTTCATCTTAATGCATGATCTTCCCAACTCCATTCTAGTACTTTAGTTTTATTCACTTGAATCCATCAATTTTACTTTGTTCTCTTTTTGGCATGCCTTTTTATGTGCAATGAACTTGATTGCATAATTTTAATATAAAGATAATTAAGTTGGTATGGGTGTTTAAAAATACAGGCAAAGACCAAGACAATAATGGCTATTTCAGATTGCCTATTTAGTATTTAACATTTCTAAGGACTTGATGAAAAATTTTAAGTGAGACATGCATACCTTTATGAACATGCAAATTTTTGTATTCAATATGTGTAATTACCAGTGCAAATGCTGAAGATGTAATTTCCTATATCTTTGAATAAGCCTGGCATCATGAAAGTCACTTAAGCCCATAATTTTGTAGTGGAACTTGATTAATGCATTCTTCAGATTTCATATGAAAAGATCAGGGTTTTAGGTCCCACTTCAGAATTGTGCTGTTTAGAGCCACGTACAACTGTTACATTTCTGTTGCAAGAATTGCCGCTTTTCTGGTAGCATATAAATGTTTATTCAATTTTTCCCTGGAGAAATATGCCCCTTCTGGGAGAAAAATCTTTCAAGTATCTCCCTTGCAAGAGAAAGTCTTTCCTAAGCTTGTATGCTTGTGTGCTCCTTTCTTGGTCTGGGAGGGGAGGGAAGTAGCTAGGCAAGACTCCCAGCCTATTCCCCAGGCCAGAGATTGCCTGGTTTGGGTAACAGGCTAGGGGCTTTGCCTTGCTTGTTCCCTCTACTTGTGTGGGAACTGTGGTCACCAGTTTTGAACCTGCTGCATGGAAGGAATCTCCCCACCATGTAGAGGTTCAGTGCTAGCATCTGTCAGATTTTAAATCACTGTACCTCTGGCAGCAGGGGCATCAGCATGAAGCTGGGGGTACTGGGGTCCCTGGTCTGGGGAAAAGGCAGGGGCTTTGCCTTGCTGCTCCAGTCCCCCCAGGATCTGGAGGAGTGGAAGAGCTGCTGTTTCCGATGCCTTCTCCAGACCAGGAGCATTGTGGTCTGGGGAAGGTGCAGGGAGCTGGGGAGGAGGCTCAGCTGCAGGTTAAACAATATGTACAGCTCTCTGTCCTGAAACAGTTCCTAGCAGTGGAAACTTCTCAAATATTTTGACCACTGGAAATGAACTCCTGTTTGAGGTCTAAGTTATTCTTAAGTCTATGCCAACTATACATTGCATGTAAATACATTCTTAAAAGTAAGAAGGTCCCTAAGAACTATTAAAAAGAGATGCCTTTATGAATTGTAAATTTATTTAACTTACAGACATTTTTGACTGAAAGGAGTAATAGTTGTATAGCTTCAGATACAATATTGGACAATAAAGGATGTATTGGGAAGGAATTCCCTTCTCTCCCCCCCCCCCTTTAACGAAACCATCTGTTTCATTACTCTTCAGATTATTTTTGTAGAGGTATAACATTTTGTAATAAACAGGAGCTCTTACATTCCTGATTTGTGGAGGGATTCGAGCAGCAAAGCAAAGTGTTATTATTACATAAATCCTTTTGTTTTTTTAAAATATTTGAGGCAATGTTCAGTTGTAAGTGACGGTAACAATTTGTGAGTGTGTGGCTAATGTACAAAAATACTAAAAGCTTAAAGAGCTTTTACATATGAACAAAAAGCTTTTGCATTGCAACAACTAGAGCCTCAGGAGAGCTATCAGAAGGTCTTTTTATGAGTTTGTACTGGTAAATTTAACTGTAATACGTTGGTCTAACTATATACCGCATACAGTATACGCACATACAAAGTGGACTCACTGTTTTAGTTTACATGTAGAGAATGACAGACCTAATTGGTTTGAGATGCACCTTGGGGATAGACATTAGACAACAGCTAGGGACAGTTTTTGCTTTGTGCAGGGCTCTCGGTACTGAAACTAACTTCCTTGTTTGCTCTGACAAAGCCTTATCTATTGATCATCATCGGATGGTGTTGAAGGACAGGTCTTTGTCTGATGGGGAAATTTCTGTTTAGGACTAATGGGTGACTCCTTAGTAATATTGCCTGTGGTCAACTGAATATTGTTATTGTTTTAATAGTTTTGTATAGGAGCAGTGAGATATTATGAAGATTTCAAACTAAACCAAATATAAGATGAACTTTTATTAAGTTTTAAGATATCCCAACTCATTAAAAAAATCATAGCTTAAGTAATTCAAAGGCACTTAAAGTGATTTTGGCACCCATTAAATTAAAATTAATGGGATTTGGATCTCCATATCATTGCTTTTAAAAATCTCCATATCTCTCCCTATATATATGAAGATCTTGAAAGTAGTCTCAGTAAAACTGGGCAGGCAACTCAGGAGTTTATTAGAATGTTCTATACAGATGTATAAACCATTTTAGATAATACTATTTTACCTTGAACTTACTGGTGAGATCATTTTGATGTGGATCATAAGCATCCATTTGGATCATTAAAAGAAATCATTTTCTTTAGAAAGAACATACTATAATATTACGACTGTGCATTTTTTCTGCTTAAAAAAGTATATAGTCGCAGAATAATAAACATCTTTCATTCAATTATATTCCTTTAACAGTTTGACCTTCTTTTACTCCTTAACCTAAGAACTTTATAAATGCTTACTATCCCTGGTTCCTGAAAATCATTTAAATGTATTCATTGCTAAGGAACCTAATTTTAGACTATATAAAAATGAAATTGAGTTTTAGAAGAAAATGTTTACTGAGTTGCCTCAGTTGTCTGCTTATGTGCCTTTGGAGTTGATGCTCTTTAACTGCTCTGAGATGAATCAGGTATAGTATATTATCCTTACGGAAATTAACAAACATGGTTGCATTTAAGAAGCTCATTACATCAACTTGGCAGAGTATTAAAGCTGTAAATGATCAGGACTGGGCAGTTTGATGGTTTGATTGAGACACATCTTAGGTACATCAGGGTTGAAAATCTAAATAGTTTGGGGTTTTTTGGCTTCCCTCTTTGAGGACAATCCATGTGAACAGCAGATGAAGAATTTTAACACTTTTCTGTCACCTAAAATATTAGATTTTTAATTTTATATTGATTTGCTTTGTAACACTACAGATGTATTCTTCAACTGCTTTTTAAAATGTGTATAAACACATTTTTATTATACTATTAGGTATAGCCCTATTTGAGATAGGACCTTTTAAATGCGTCTTTACTTTTGGAAAAAGTATTAAATGTTAATAAATGTTGAGAATATGTTGATAAAAGTATTATATAATACAAGATATTCTGGTACTGTTGGAAAGATGGTGTAGGAAATATGCAACAGGTAAGGATTTTGTGTAAGTGATATTTTTCATTGGATCAACTGCATGGTTGGGATAGATTCAGACAAGCTTTTGAATGCAGGGCAGTCTTTTGAAGAAGCAGACGGTCTGATAACAGATATCACCCACACAAATCCTCATCTCTCACATAAATGTTTTGTTGCTTTACCAGTTTGGTATTTTGTTTTAATAACACATATTGTATCCATGATCAGTCATTTTAATTTACAGTAGGTTCAGCTGTCATTCAGTACATGCAACCACTGTGTAACTGTGGTATAATTCATTCTAGTTTGCTATAAATGGGAATCTTTGCTCAGAAGTGTTCCCAAGATTTCAGGAAATGGATCCCAGCATTAAAATTGTCAGGAAAAGCGTGAGAAAGTGACTCTTTAACCATCAATCCACACAGAATGGCTCATGCTGTACTTCCATTTACTTGGAAGAATAGGACATCCGGCTGCTTTAACTTCACCTTGTGCCAGATTCTGCATAAAAGTGTTTTTTGTGTAGAAAATATTTCTTCATGAGAAATATACAAATGTTCCCCCACCACCAGTGTCCTACTCTTCCTTGTAAGACAAGTATCACTTCTGTTTAAAGCTGGTTGGTGTCTCCCAAATTTCATATGAATGAATCAGGCCCTTTGGGTGCATGTAAGTGGGGGCCATCAAAGGGGGGGGGGGCACATTTTTGTAGGTGGGAATTAATTTTGGTTTTTCTGACCCACAACCTTCTTGTAACATAGATGTATGGTGGATTATCTGATTTCTTGTGTGCATTTGTAACTGAGTTTTCTGTTCTTTGCTATAGGAAGGATGTGTTACGATGGATCCTAACCTCTTGCTTTCTGCAATTCATTATGCATACTGCTAGTCCTGCCAACAATTACAATGGTAGTTTAACCAGAGATGGAAGTGGGAATAGTCGTGCAACCTTGTACTGTTTGGGAAGCAGAGTATGTTGTTTTCATCAGCAGAATAGACATCTGCCTTTCCCTGGTGCACAGGCTGATAGTCTGCATCCTTGTAGTCTGCCTTGTTTTGGTAGGCCTTAGTGATGATCATGGCTAAGTACAGACAGTCAAAAAGCTCAAAGCTAAACTGATTTAATCTTTGCAGGTTAGTTTAAAATGCATAGATTGAACCAATAAGCAAGTGAGCAGACGTTCACTTTTGCTTCTGGAAATGCAGCCACATGTCTGCAGTGGCTCAGGCCAGAAGCCACGGGGTGCAAAAGCATGCCTCCATGCTCAGCTGGAGCAGACAGCTTGGGCCAAGGCTAGCCCATCCACCCTGTGAGAGGGGGTTTGCAGGGGAGGTACAAAGCATCCTGGGGTGCTGGGGGGCCATGAGTTAACTTGAATCTGGAGGGCAATTGGGACAGAAGTTCAAGAAGTTGATTTACCTAAATCAGTTAAGTCTGATGCTACTTCCATCCAGCTTCATCTTAAACCAGTTTCATCCATTTTGAAAGTGGTTTATGTGGAGTGAATTTCTGTTCTATTACAGATTCAAAGTGGTTTCCAATCACTTATACCAGTTTATGTATAATTTTTCTGTTATTAGCCCTGAAGTCCGTGCTGTTTTTTTTAACGTTCTGGGTAATGGAGATTTGCTATAGGTTTATTGTAGTGAAGGAAAGGGGATGTGCTTTGGTTGTAGAGGTCAAATAAATTTATCACAACCCTTAGGATTTTTTTTTCCTTATCCGCTTAGCTATATTGGAAGGGAGGGAGGGAAAAATAAAAAAGCTCTTGGAGATCATTTGAACCAACCATGTTAAAACTAATCAAAATTGAGTCTTTGGATCATTGTAAATAAAACCCCAAACCACAAAATGTTACTTATTTCCTTGGTAGTGTGTTTGTATTTATGATAGATTAGGAATTATACAGGAAGCAAGGATTTTATTGGAGCGACTAGTCTATTCCAACCATGCAGTTGGTCCACACAAAAATACTTTTCTTATGGTTTTTTTTTATTACAGCAAAGATTTTGCAATGTGGTTTGTATTGGCCAAATGTGTAACTTGTCTTGTGTATCAGTCATGGTGCTTGGGGGTCAGGGAAGCCCAAGTGCAACATTCTTCAAGCTTTATTCCATTTTGAAAAAAACTTCATAAGTTTATTCCATTCAGCTGGATGTACATGCAATTTTGATGCAGGATAGACCTTGATTTGTAGTGCTGCAACAGTCATTTGGTTCTAATCCAGTGCATGCTTACAGTAGGTTGAAACATAAGATTTAAAGTGCAGTTTATCTTTGAAGAAAAACACTGTAGCAGTGCCGAAGTTCAAAGATAATTTTGTTTTACTATTTTCATTTCCATTTCACTGAGTTTAAAATTTAAAACTTGTTTTCTAGCTTTGTAAGTTCAAGCTAAGTTTTCTCCATTGCACTTGCTCCTCAGGAATAATGAGCAGAATACTACATTGTTATCAATTATGCCTTTCCAGGCCCCTTATCTTCAAATAATGCCTACCTTTGCAAAATTACTAGCCTTTATCTATTGTTTAATCAGTTTTCAGATTAGAATTGTACCCTTCAGCCTCTATATATATCAACAGAAAAACTAGAAGCGTATTAAATGGCATGTTACATATTTAGGGTGCATACCGTCATTTACCACACCTAGTTTACATTCACATGGCTCACTTTAAGCTGCATAAACCTAGATGGGGATCAATGTATACAGGTGTTTGCCAGTTCTGGGAGCTGCATGGGAAAACTAGGGAGAGGGGCAGGAGGGATTGGGGGGGGAAGGGAATTGGTGGGTTTATTGGAGTTGGTGGGTCTGCCATGGGTCTGTCCAAGTGTGGAGGGGTCACGGAACTAAAAATAGCCTAGTCAGGGCCTGGTGGGGTAGGAAGAGCACAGCCCCAGGGCAGGGGCATGCAGCTTACCTGTTCCTGATCCAAGTTTGTTCACCTCCTCAGGAGAACTAACAGATTGGGTCTGCCATTTTTTGCGCTATTTAAGCTTTCCAAATACCTGTACAATTTATGCATTTAAATCAGTCTAGCTCTAACTAGGGTTAGGTTGATCTAAATGTAACTCTGTATGTACCCTTAGAGTCTGATTTAAACCTGGTTTGCATGTGTGTGATAATGTGGGATGATTTGGATTCTCCAGTTCCACAACACTGTTTAAGGCTTTAAATTCTAATTATGTGGAAAAACCTGCTCAAGTATAAACCTGTGAGTTTTTTTTCCTATATCCTCCCTTGTGTAAAGGGCCAAGGTATGTGTTGCTTTTGAGCTGAATGGAATCCAAGGATCTGAGGACATGGAGGTCTGCCCCTAATTAAAGCAGCCTTTTCTACCTGCTTACTAGACAAGCCTGCTGTTGCCCTTTGTTCCCCTTCTCTTAAGCATGGCTTGCTCAGGAGCCAGTTAATTGCCCAATACGTGTAACATGTAGAGGGGGCCTGAGCTTGATTTAAACCAAATTGCTGGGATGCCAGTAGCAGAGGAGCTGCGGCAGCACTTTTCTCAGCACACTGGAGAAGCAAGATAAGTACTTGGGTGGGTCAGCCTGAGTGACTGTAGTATAGACATACCTTTTATGGTTGCCGTTTATTTTTCTGCCAGTTTCTGGTGCAATAATAACAGAATGACAGTCTATTAAAAGAATGAGTTTGGGCAATTTGTTTTTGGCCACTAAGGTATATCTGCATCCAGACTCCTCAAACTGTCCAAACCAGACAATTTCAGAAAACAAAATGTCACTCTTAGAGGGACAAAGCAAATTCTAATGCTGTTTTAATTGCACGGGAGCTTAGTCAAGTTATAGTGGATACTCCATCAAGCTATTACATTTTCTGCCCACAGTTATTTTCTACCTGGTTTTCAAAAAGGTATAAAATTGTTATGCTTTCAAAAAGTTTAAAGAAAAAATTAATTTATTACTTTCTACTGATTACTAAAAGTGAAGAAGAATGTTAGTTTGGGGAAAGCACTCTGATGTAAATAGCTAAATGAGGTCTGCAAGGAGTTAGACCAAAATTAAATTCTCTTACGTGTTGTTTTCCATAGATCCTTTGTCATTGCTACACATCAGAATGTTAAAAAGGGGTCATAACAATGTTTGCACTTCATTATAAATTTAACTTAGTCATGGAAAGTAATTAACCCTCATTTGTTAAACTGACTTGTCAATGCGAATTTTTTTTTACCAGGGTGTTTAGCGTTAAAGTTCTTTAGTTGCACCACTTGTATGTTGTTAACTCTTTGGGTTTCATATTATTTAAATTATTTTCCAATACCTTGCAATATTCTTAAGCTTTAAAAATAGCCTTTCAGCCTGGATACAGTTGTCCAATATCATATTAAATAATAATAAAAAAAGGTCAAACATATCATTGCTTCCTAGAGCAAAGTTGAAATTAACTATCAGATCAAATTTAGCTAGGATGCATTTATATTATGATGTTATAATTTATTTGCATTTTTTTAACCTTCTCAAAGTGTGGTCTCCACTAGTTGGAATTTATAGACTATCTGACTGGTTGAGAAGGAAAATGTCTACAGAGAAGCCTTTAATGGCAGCTAACTGCTTCTATGGGCCCAATTAAGACTATCCAACTGTGAAGCACAGTCCCTTGAGTAACAGTAGTCAGCTTACTCGCATTTTTTGTGGGGGGCAAGAGGAAGGGTGAATGGAAGAGGAGAATATCCAGTGCTGCTGTAAAAGGTGGAGGGTGGGGGGATTCTAAATTTCCCAATTTTTTTTCTTTTTTTTAACTTGTAATAGGACTTTTTAATAAGGTCAGGGTTGAAGTCCCTCACTGCAGCTTTACATATGCACCGTAGCCTGAACTTGAAGCCCTAGTAACTGTTCTTGAGATATGGATGTGTTCTTGGTCCCAAATCAATCTTGTCACTCCTCAGAAAGCAATGAAAGATAATAAGTACTATTCACCTGATTGCCTTCCTGCTCTGAGACAGCTGGTGACGCTTGTCTTTCTGATAACCAGGAATTTCAGATCTAAGGCAGGGATAAAGAAAAGCTGGGAGCTTGCTGAATCTAAATTTGACAGTCGATGGCTGTGTAGAGGGTCAGGAGGGATAGAATCTGTGACACGTATAAGAAAGGAACAAAATTTATCTGCTCTGGTTGCAATGATTAGATGTCTCGTTGTCTGGCTTTCTTACAGTGGATGATTGATCGTACCCGCCAGCTGGCTAATATCATAATTAACAAAGTTGCTAGCACGTCTGAGAAGTTTAATCGAAAAATTTGCCAGCAGTATGATGCCATTGTCACAAAGATCACAAGCATTGCAGAGTCGACTTTTGCACCAGTGAAGCTGCAGGACTATGTTGATGTGCTGAGAAGTGGTACACTGGTGCAACTAAAGGTATGTTTCCTTCACAAAGCCACCTGCTCTATTTTTATTTTTTGTTTTTTAAGTTAAGAAAATGCTCTTACAATATGAGGCTTTGTTTCAGGATGACACATGAAGATATTTGATTATTTTATATAATTTCCAAGTATTTATAACAAAATAAATCTTGTGTGTGAATCAAAAGATAAAACTGAAAATTTTTATTCAGCACTGTTTGTTTTCCTTTTTTTTAAACAACAGTTCATTATTTTGCCAGACATTTCCAAAAACTGTAAATACAGTTGTTTTCATTGCTAATTTTCTCAGTTCTAGGTATTGCAAAACTGTTGACAGTTTCTTTTAGAAAATAATGAAATTATTCAAGTTTATATTTTTTAGTTTTCCAGGTTTACTATTTTAGCTTGAATCTGACTGACTGAAAAGTGAAGAGAAACATTTAAAGCCAAATGTTCATATAATTTAGAGTAAAGGTGTTTCTAAAATATTTGTGTTTATATGCACATATATGTGTGTGAAAACTGAGAACAATATCTGGTCTATAATCTAAGGACTCAAATCACAGGACATTTCTAATGCATTGTTTAAGAATTTCAATTAATCTTTTTTTTGGCATACTTACAGATTTTTCAGTGTTCAAAGAATGATTTCAATGAGCTTTTATTTTTTTGCCACTGTATTTTTATATTTGTGTATTACATGATGGTTCTGGAATATGTGTTGAAAATACCAGCCTGACATATTGCTAATGAGTGTGAATATTGACAGTGATGGGGGTGTATGTCTGTCTAGGTGCCATATAATAAAACAGAACAGAAAGAGACAGAAACGGATATATTGGGAGGGGAAAGAACAGTTTATTTATGTTACAGTATGTCAAAATGCTGTTACAGCTAAACAATCCATTTGAAATACAAATAGGGTATCCTATAGAGGTTTATTTGCTTCCTCCTGGGGTTAGCAAGGACAGTGTATCATAGCAAAAACAAGTCATTTATATTTTGCTTAATCCTATTTTTTTTGCTGAAGTAATTATAACTTTCAACATTGGTGCCTAGTATATCAGAAGCAAATTCTTTGTGTCGCATTTTAGCTGTATACCAAGTTGTCATTAGGTGGTGTTTTGGTCTTCGAATTACTTCTAACTTTTAAATGTAAAATTGTTATGAACATTAAAATGAAATTGCTAGAGTATAAGCTGGAAGAGCTGTATTATAAATTAGCTAAGATGGCTGACTTTTATTACAGTAAAAAATGAAAATACTTATGGGACCATGCTATTCTATTTTATGCTGCATTTTCTGTTAGCAGTTAAGACGTATGGTTTTCAAAATACGTTGAAAATGTTAATAATTAAAACCTGATTCCATTTAGTAGTTCACAGAGATATTCTGCAGTCAGCAGCTAAGTTAAATGTGGATATATTACTTTTAATTAATAGACCAAATTAGAAGTGGCAACTGAAACCCTCATTTTTAAATGAACCATGCCTTATCAAAAGAGAATACTGTTCTGAAAGGAAATATATATCCAGGCATGGAAAAAGGTACTCCTATAATGACTTATAAGTGATTCTTTTAACTTAGCCTGCTATTTCTAATACTCTTCAAGAACAGTTAAAAAAAATTAAAAATCAATATTTTGTTTTGAATAGGAAATGCTGTGGATAGTAGCAGAGTAGAATAGTAAAGTCATCGCAGACAATAGGCAAGATTAAGTTACTAAAAGAGTATATTGTTTTTCTAACCTAAACCCCATAATATTTGATGTAATTGAGACTGTGCATTGTTAGAACTCAGTTGGAGTATCAAACGTCTATAAGGATTAGAGGGGACAACGAAAGCAGTGTCACAGCAGATGTGCCTGGTTTTTAACAGGATTATCTCTTGAGATGTGTAGAAATGAACTCTTGTAATAGTTTCAGAGGAATTAATAATTCTAGTACAATGTTAATGGTGAATGTGCTAATGTAAAGAGTTAGAAGATTAGCGATGCATTCTTTTGCATGGAAATCAGAATATAATAAATGTCCTGCAGGTGATTGAAGCTACAGCAATTTTATTGGAGATTAAAGTTTGATTGACCTTTGCTAGGGTGATTAACCCTTCCAAAATTAAAAGCCAATGCTAAATTATTCTGTCCAATTTAAATGCAAACTCAGAAAAGAGTGGTATGTCGTTCAATTTTTTAAAAAAAATGTTTTAATTTTCATTTTTGCACTTCAGTGAGATGCACTTGCAGAAGGAGCACGGTTTTGTTCCAGTGAAACTGGCCAGTGGCAAAATAATGTTACAGAGCTGATAGAACTGGCATGATAAAAAAGAATCTTGGGCTAAAGTACAGCTGCCTGATGCTAATCCTTACATGCAGTTGCTCAACATTTTCAACGGACAAATATTGGAACTTATTGAAGAGGTAAGAGATATCAATAGCATCACTATGTTTTTATCTTTCCAGTACCAGCCACTTAAATCTTGATTTGGCAAGGTCTTATGCAAGTGAGTAATTTTACGCATGTGAGTAGTCTAGTTTTAAATGGGACTACTCACACGTGCAAAGTTGCTCACCTGTGTGGACCTTAGCAGATGAGGCTTTAGGTGTCAGTTGTGCATTTATCTAACACATGGAGCTCAGCCTTGTGGGGTATTGAGAACTCCCCTTTTTGGCTGACAAAGCACTTAAGGACCTGCTTATATTGAAACATTAGAGAAATCTCATTGAACTGCGTACAGCTTAAATGGTCGGAGTTCATTGATGCCAGTTGCATGTTTAAAATTAAAAATGGGCTAAGTATTTTGTTGAACCAGGGTCAGAAATGTCTTGTAGGACTGACACTTGCACTTAGCTCCTGATCATGCAGTTAACTGTATGTGTAATCAAGAAAGACAATAAAGCCAATGGGACTAGTTGCATACGTATGCCCGTGTTACCCAGAATTGTGGCCTCCATTGCAAGGGCACCACTCTGGAGAAATTTGTCATCCTTTAATTTCATTTCCAGTCCATTTTGGAATTGCCTGGGTGAGTCTTAAATTTAAGATTTCTTTGGGCTTTGGAATGCAAGACATTCTTTTTTGGCTTGGAGGAGAAAAACAAGCACAGCACTGTGTTTGCTTTTCTCCTCAGACCTGAAGAAAAATGCCTTGCATTCGAAAGCTTGTTTTACTCTATACCAGCTACCGTGTTGGGCCAATAAAAGATAATAGCCAAAGAAATCCTCACCCCTCACATAATTTCTGAACCTTCATGGCTACATCACCCTAGCACTACTCTTACATTAAAGTTACAGGTTACACATAAACGTAAAACATACTAATTTATGTTAAACTTTGGTGACTTGATTTTATACACACAATCACTTTACACCCAAGGATTCTGTGGTAGAAAAGGTTAACATTCAGAAAATGTTTTGGAGCTCTTTTCTCTTATTGTTTAAAAAAAGTGACACCAGCTCTATGAGTACTTTTGTAGTAATTTATGACTGTGCTTTATATCTTAATTCTTCCAGTCCAGAGTCAGTTTGGGAGGGAAGCTTTTGACCTTCAGACGTTTTGCACCCTCACCACTTTGAGCCATAACAACTACATCCACTTTAATTCACACATTTTGTTGTATTGGTATAAGTCTATGTATGAGATGCTCCTGTTTCAGATAACTTGCACCAACATAGCAAAATGACTTAATTAAGATCAGTCCTAGGTACTTCAGTTCCATTTCAGATATAGGCAACCACTCAGGCAGGGTTTGCTATTTCCTTCCGAGTTATCCTGACCTGTATGAGGTCTATAACCAGTGTAATATATGTTCTCTGGCACACACCCCTTGCAGGACAGAACAAAGGGTACACCCACTCTCTTCCCTCTTCCCTTGCACTCTGCTCATCTGCATCAAGAACGGATGTAATGGTTCTTTGGGGCCTGTTTCGCCTCTATGGTGCAGCCAGTGATAAAGGTCTGTGGCTCAGCAACATAACGGCTGCTGCAGTAATTCGGTCCTTAGTGGCAGTCTGCATAGTTAAAGTTCCTTTCCTTTTACATAGCTGCAGACTATTAAAATGATAATAAATGTACTCTCTCCATTCCATATTCAGTTCTTTTTTCATCAAAGAAAGGTTCATACTGAACCTGTCAAGGTAGAAAGTCCAAGGCATTGTACTGTAGAAATTATGGAGCCTGAGGTAGTGGCTCACTTCTACCTAGTCTTTTCATTTACACTTAAAACAGCTTTCAGAAAGACAGGCTTCTGCATATGGGACCCCATAAAGAAAGTGAGGAAGGAGATGAAAACTATCTTGTAGTGGAGTGACCTAAATGGAACAGCTGGCAAAAAATATAGAAATGATCCTCTAGGGTAGTGAATTATACCTTGAAGCTTGGAATTGTAGCATGTTTAAATAAAAGATCCACTTGCTAAAAAGATTGTTGCCTAATTCTTAATCAAGGGGCTGGCATTTCATTCTAATTTATAAATAACTGTTGTATGTTTTTATCAAGGTTTGGCTTACCTAGTCAGTTTTTCCCTCTGCATTTCTTAAATCTTCAACTTTCTGTAAAAACTTAATGATCCTCTGCTGTTTTTTTTACAAAATATCATGAACTATCAAATTCATACTGTATACAACAAATAAGTACAGTATGACTTTTTATATTTAAAGGTGTGCTCATAATGTCTGAATGTTTTCAAATATGTGTTGAATGATACTTAGCGCTGCTTTTTGTATGTTGACAGAGCTTAGTCATCTTAGACCTGAATTTCTTTAATAAGCATTCTTTTAATACTATATATTCTTCAAATTTTGCTAATTCTGAGTCCAGATATGTTTTTTCCCTTTTTGCATCTGTTAAATATTTCTAGTCTCTCCCATATTTGGAAGTAAAGCAATACATGAGAATAGTTAGTATTTATATGTGAAATTACCCATCCCTATTTAGTTTCAGTTTGAATATCTGTCTTTTAAAAAAATACACAGTAACCCTTTGCATCAATATTAGTTAAAACTAACATATACTTCATGAAATTTTAGTATCGCATAGTAAGTGCAAAATACAAGAGATGCTGGTGTTCTAACAGCATAAACTTTTTCAGTAAGTAATGCTTTGCAACAATGGTTAGTGAACCATAATTTTGGTTGTAATTGTGTTTGTTGAGAAGTACTGAATTGTATTTATTTACATTTACTGGTATAGTCAGGATGAAATAATCAGGCCAGCTAGCGTACAGTACTTGCACACATTTAATCAAAATCAGCTTGATTATTATTTTGACAAAAAATACTGATTTGGGGTTTTTTTGTTGAGCCTGTATCACTTTGGCCATGGCGCATACTCTCTGAAGCAAAAAATATTCATAGCTGCAGCTTCTGTTTTGGTCTCTTCAGAAGACTTTAATCAAACAGAAGGAAGTTCTTTTAGAAATAGGTCAGATCAGCTGATTTATTGAAATACAGGATATGTCAACATGACGGAACCATTTGACAGTCTGGACAACTGCTGCTGTTCAGTTGAGCATGTGTTAAGGCAGGTGGGTAAATGATCCTCTCTTACAAGTTATTGCACAGGAAGTGGGGAAGAAAGGAGAGACTGACCTTAGACAGGATGGCAGAGGGAGCTTTACATGCTTTTAATGCGATTAGGTTAAGGGCGCAAATTGCATTGTTTCAAATTCAAACATTTGACTACGGTAACAGCAGCCAGTGTGGCCATTTGAAAAACAAAATACTTTCAAATTCTATTTACCACCACAGATTTTACCTGGTTTGTTTTATGCTTTTTGTGTGGTGGATAAGATACAGTTAAGAATGCATTAATATAGTGTAGTGATATTCACATCACTCCAGACAACTAAACTAAAACTGGAGGTTTGGTAACTATGTAACTGTGGTACTGAATACTTTAACATTTTTCATACATTCTACACAATGCAGCATATTACACTATTTATCATGTGTAAGTGTGACTCACTATATATAAACAATATGCAGTTTCAGTGACTATTGACTTAACTTTTAGATTGACCATTACAAAGAGTTAATATACTAACTCTAATGCTTATTACATTTTTTATAATGTAGTTTTCACTTCTCTGTTTTCAAAAGGAACTGTTTCTGAGCTATAGGATGGATGAGAACTGTTAGTCTGAGGAAAGACCCCATGCTGTTTGGAAGAGAAATCATTTCTGCTTTAGACTGGTTTATTTTAAGAACAAGAATTAGCCTGAAGTAGGTGAAATGGTAGATTAATTTTAGACATCTGTTAAAAATCAATAATTCCCTTTGTAAATTTTTTTCCACCAGGTTCAGATATTATATGGAAGACTAGCTACAAACTGACAAAGCTATTTTGTCAATCAAGCATGCACAATCTTTTGAAAATGTCCACAACTATGAAAACAAAATTTGAAAAGCTCAAAGTCAACATGTCACATTTAAAGACTCTCTGTACACCTGGGATTCAGATAAGGCCCTGGAATATGGTAAATCAAAAGGTAAAATATTGTTTGTTGTCACAGTGAGTGTTCATACTTTGGAATATTTTGTCCAATAAAAATTAAGTATTGTGTCTCTTGTTAATAAACAATTGTCCCTGTACTTTGATGAATATTTTTTGGGGGGAAATCTAGGGAATTGTTATTTAATCATCTGCTTTGGAAATATACCTATAGATATTTAAATTACAGCTATTTGTATCAGGAACTATTTTGTAATCTGATATATTTAACTTTATTAAGACAAATGTGGATGTGAGAGGAAAGCTCTTAAATAAATGTAAGGGGTTGGGGGAAAACATTTTTGTACTATTTTCATATGCTTTTTCTGTTTATAAAATGAATCTCTGCTGATGTTATTTTCATTAAGAAATTACTAGATGGATACAAGAGCAATTTTGACCAGCATGGCCCGTAAGTACACTGGTATTTGAGGAAACCTCAACCTTGTAAGTCCTGCTGGAGGATTATTAAAGCTTTAGAGAGACATGAATCAGCTTTTTCCATGTGGAAATCCTGAGAAACCATTTATACAAAAAATACAGTCCAATATTCAAAAATACAGACCAATTAAATAGTGAGATTTATTTAAGATATTTGTCTGTATCATGTATATATTAGTACTGATTTACCATTATTTCCTTGCCTTATTTGCAGAAAGAGACTCCTGCTTATTGAAATATTACTGAAGAATCTAGCTTTCCCCCCAAATTACACACTTTTTGCATAAATGTGCCTAATTACCTGAATTCAGTTTTGATTAGCAGTGTTAATTGATGCAGCTGTGGATGGGCTCTGTTTACCTAAATTACCATGTGCAAACAGCAATACGTCTGAAAGTGAATATGCTAAGCTGAAAATACTAATTAGCTAAGACAGATTGTTATTCAAGTCGCATCTCAGAGCTTTTTAATGAAACCCTGGATGTGTCAGGGCTTTATGATATTCAGACAGAAATGTCTATATTACATATGATTTCTAAATTTAATTCATAGGAACAGATGGGATGTCGGCCGGGGTTCTTCTGCATTGCTTCTAGTATTAATGTGGATATTTTACTCAACTGGAGACATTCATCAGTGGGGGGGTGGGGGGGTGTATGTGTATGAGACAGAGAGAGGGAGGAAGTCATTCTGTGCATTGAGACTGTGCCAGATCAGAGCATCTAAACTAGACTATTTTTGACCAATATATTTGCAAATTGCATCCATCTACTGTCTCCAAACTGAAGATAAATAGTCTATCTTGCAAATTTAATAAAAACTAACTAGTAAATTTAATTTAAGCAAGTACAAGAAAGGTTAAACAAGCAGTTCTCAATAAACATTACCTTTTCATTTTGTCACAACAACAAAAAATCTGTCACTTCTCCTTTTCAGAGTAGAACAGCTGAAGAAGGACACTTTGTGCTTGAAAGCATGTCTAAAATTTCTCCCAGTCATGTAGTTCATCCAGTAAAAGATATCACCTGCCCATGCACAGATTTAAGACGTACAAAATAGGGTAGGGGTGTGTGGAAGATGCCACTGGCACCCTAGGGATGGCTGCAGCCATCCCCCATCCCCCTGCAGGCAGATCACACCATGGCAGCAGCTGCTAGAGACTATTTTGAGTCCCTGAAACGGGTATTACTCTCTCACCATCTATTTCCCACTTCCTCTCTGATCCAGGGCTGCTCCTGCCCCATTACATCCAGGGGCTTCAGTGAGTGGCCATGCAGGGTGTCAGGCTCAAGTGGGGACAGCAGCAGCAGGAAGATTCCCCCTTATATTGTCTGCTCCCTACCCACTCCTCCTGCTTGTCCCCCTGCATTGGCCTGGGAAGGGAAGATCTCTCACTGTTGCCTCCATCCCTGGCTCAGCCCAAAACCTTATGCAGTTGCTTCTCACAGCTGGAGCCCCTGGGCCAGTAAGGGAAACTCAGGGGAGGGGACAGGGAGTCTGGACCCAAGAGCTGTTACTGCTGCTAAACCTGGCACTCAGTACAGCTGCTCCTGGCCGTTCCCAGTTAGAGCAGGGCAGGAGTGGCCTGGAGCCTCCCCTGCCCCCACTCAGTTGGGGACAGCAGTGGTCAGGTCCCATTTTCCTCGCCTGATCCCTGCTTGGTTGTCTCAGGTATCACCTACCAGCTTTTGTCTCTAGCCATGCCTCAGCCTCCACAGGGGACACGGGCATCATCAGTGGCCACTGGGAGCTGGATTTGTTGGCAAGTGAGCTACATTGTAGAATGGTGTGCAACTGCAGCAACACCCCCTGCCCCCCATCGTCTTCTGACCTTCCTGAAAATATTCTTGCCTCTTGCACTAGGAAGTGCATATTCTTTTCCTTTTAAATTGTGTTTTAGACAATAACATTCAAAGGTAAACAAACATTAGCTCATAGTTTCTGCTCTTACCTTTTGTAATGAGGCTTCTTTCATTGATCATGCAATAGCTATCATTATCATTAGTGGAAGCTATCTATGTGGATTGTTTAGGACAGAGACTGCTAATGTTTTAGAAGTATGTGCGTGTATATACACCACTGTTGCTGTTCCCAAAAAACCAAAATGATCATTATTGACAATGTGTATGGCCAACTGTTGTAGACCTTTAAGCAAAATTTCCCTAAGCTACATTCCAAAAGTTGCACACACAATCCTTTTATATGCATATTTTACTATAATCGCAAGAACGCTTCATTTATTTTTCTTTAAAGTATTTTTTCTCTCGCATAAATGTTCAACTTTCCCTAGGTGCTGATAATGGGTGTGAGAAATTTAAACATCAAAGATTCTTTTTTTTTTAATTGACCAATTATTTTGCTTGGCTGGTGTGCTGTCATTTGCACTGAGGTAAATGTAGTGGAACACTGATTTAAGTGAAAAGTCTCCAAATTTACATTAGCATAGCAGAGAGCAGAACTTGGCTTTAGCATTGTTGCTTGGAAGCACGTTATTTTTAACCAAATCCTTGGTTGTGCGTAAGTAAATGTGTACACCTTAATTGCACTGTCAGCAAGGTATTACCTAAAGCGATGTACAGATGTTCAATTTCTACTGAGAGAATTGCAGTTCTCAGGGTAGAAAGGAGACGTGTACAGACATTCAGGATTTTTCTCCCAGAGCAAAAATGGCCACTCCAGGAGAAAGATAACCTTGGAACAATCACAGTTAAGTAGCTCCCAGGAGAGTTTCTTCTGGGAGAATGGATGTCTGTATACTTTCCCCCAGTTTAACTCCACCTGGGGACCAGGAAGAATGGAGTCAGGGGAACAGCACTGTGCCTTCCCCAGATTGGGGTCACCCCAGTTTTGAGAAGGCACAGTGGGCAGCTGCTTTCACTCCACCTGTGAATTGGGAAGAGAAGGGAGGAGCAGCTACTAGCTGCTTGCCCCTGATTTTTACATTGGAGTTCCCAGTGCAAGGCACTTTGCTGCACCTCTGCTTAGGGGGACAAGGAGAAGCCAGTCAGGGGAACTGGACTGGGGAACATGTGGATGTGGCCATGCTGGCTTTTAAATCACTGCCCCTGCTGCTCGGCCAAGTGGTGGAGGAGATGAGAGGAAGCCAGCCAGCAGGAAACTGGGCCCAGTGAGGCTCCCCAGATGTCATGGAGCAGAGTTCCTACCTGCCCCTCACACCAGAGTCCCAAGTGTGTGGAGCAGTTGGGGACGTTTCCCCAGTGCTCTGGCCCCTCACCTCCCTGTACTGGGAACCGAGTACCAGGGGCAGCACTGTGAACTCCCCCTACCTGCTTCTCACACCCAAGTCCAGGAGTAATAAGTCAGTGGGTTTGCCCTGCTACTCCCTCCGCTCTGCTTCCTAAGACCAGCAGCAGAGCAGAGAAGCAGCTGCTCTGGGATTGGGGAAGGAGAGAGGCTTTGCCTGGCTGCTCTTTTCCCTTCCTGAGCTGGTCTGGGGGGTGGGGAAGGGCATGGCAAGGCACAGCCCCCATCCTTTCCCCAAGCTACAGAAGTGCCTGGTTTGGAGAAGGGGCTTAGGGATGTACCTCATTGCTCCCTTCTCCTCTTGGACCTTACAAGAGAGAAAAGAAGGTACTCATCTCATCAAGTGAGATAGCGCTGTTGAATATTTAACAGTTATTGGACCATCACCCACCATTGCTCTCTGCTTCTTCCCCAAGCCCCACTTGGTGGAGGGGCTGGCAGCTTTGCCCCAGTGCTCCTTCTGCTCTGCACCCAGGAGTGGAGTAGAGGAGGCTGCCTTATACCATTGTTTGGTATATGCTTATTATACTGAGGTATTGAGCAAACTTAATCAAAGAAATGCATGTTAATGAAAAATTAAGAAATTTCATTGGAAAATATTCCTTTAAAAGATTTGGTAAGTATTAGATATATGCTTTTTACCTTGTTTGAAAATGTGTAGAGGAAATAAAAGCTGGATACCCTGGGTTTCTCTGTGATTGAGGATGGCAAGTTTGTAGACGATGGCATCTCAACTCCTCTTACATGGAACCCGCAGGATTTATATCAACCATCTGGTCGTGCTTGTTCAAGTAGATACTTGTTAGAAATCATCTTTAGCTTAAGGCTGGATGTTGGAGACTTAACATTCATTTCTTCTCATCTGATCTCTGCTTCATCCTTGTGATGATCCTTACCTTTCACATTTGTACCAACCATAAGTATATCTTTGGTTCCCTGACAAATTGCTGAAACAAACTATCAGAACAGTGGTTATACAAGCTATGTCACAGCTGTGCCATGGCAGCATTGGAAGCAAAGCAAAATTTTTACCTTGCTCGCATCCCAGCTGCAAAATCATGAATAGCTGAGTTGCTCTCTGTAGCAAACTGATTCTTCAACTGAGATATTTCACCCAAGCATTAACCACTGCAAAAAGCTCTTATTCTACTTTGCAGGGGAGATAAATCAAATATGACAGGCATTCACAGAGCCAGCAAATTCTATACCAGACCATTTGGCAATATTCGCTCCACCATCCTCAGTAGACTCTGATCTCATCAAGTGAGATGCAGCTGATGAAGATTTAAGAATTATTGAACCATCACCTTCTGGAGCTGGGAGTGTGGTGGCAGAGCAGTTAAGGCATCCTGCTGTGAATCCTGAGTGGTGAGTTTGAATCCTGTGCTGAACTCATGCCAAAAGCTGCCCCCAGTGGATGCCTCTATAAATGAATACCTGGCTATTTGGGCTGGAGCCAGACTTGATGATAGCCATATCATTTCTTAATGTGCAGCTGGTGACAGGAAGCTGTTGTTCCTTCATCCTTCAAGCCTGACAGACCATATAGACTAAGGACGACCATTGACTTCTTTCTTTTTGACTTCTGGATCTGCCTTTTAATACAACTGGTGGAGGCAAAATAACTAGCAAGTTCTAAGTTTAACCAATTTAACTGTATTTAGAAAGTGATTGTTTCTAATAGCAGAAGTTTGGACAGATTGGCTTTCAGTACCCAGGAAGTTCTTTCAAGTTTGTCTGGTTGCTCGAGTTGCTCCTCCAGGGTGGTAAAAGGGCAAGTCTGTACATTGCTAATTCATCAAAGCCTCCTTCCAGGAAAAGAACCTGGAAACTTCAACTCAGACTTCAGAAAATCAACCGTGGATGCTGGAAACCTCTCACACCATTACCCTTTTTACAACTTCCAACTGTCCAATTTTTACAAACATCTGGGCAAAATCTACATTCAGTCTTCAGATCAGAACAAAGTTTGTGGAAAATAGTGACTAAAATGAATGAAGTCTGTCAAGCAAGGAGACATCTGACAGAAATGGACGCAATCAGCACCACCCGCAAACATCCCATTTTTTACAAAAGATTTTCCTCTATTGAAATATACCCAATAAACAAACTCAATCTGATGCACCAAATTGATGCTGTTTAGAAAGTGGAAATGTTCTAATGCACTTAGTAGTGCTGTGTCCTCTCTTTGCATCTGACATGTCCAACACTATTCACTAAAGCAGTGTGCGTTCTCAGGCTAGGCAAAATCAACCTAAGTTACGTGGTTTCCTGTAAGCAGTATAGTTTAGATTGGTAGTGAACAGAACACACATTCGCCCTTTGGTGGAGGGGAGAGCGGCAAATCTTAGGCTGGGTTCTGCCTTTTTTAAACCAGTCTCTTTGTGTTGAACTTCTGGTCTGTTATGGGTTTAGACTGGCTTTTGTGTGCTGAACTTCTGTTCTGTTATGAGTATTGACCAGTTTTCAATCACATACTGGTAAAAGTGTAATGTCTGTATTTGTCTGGCCCTTAAAATAGTGCAAAAGGCCAGCTTGTATCAGAAGCAGGAAAAGGTCATTTTTATCTCTTGCCTGCATATAAAGACCTGACCATAGTGATCTCCTTATTTGGAATTTCCAGGCTGTATTATTTTCACTTGTGGCATACAGTTTTGAACATTACAGCAGTACAGTCTCCCAACAGTCTCCAGCTTGGGTAGAATACAGAACTATACTTCCTCAATAAGTTGAGTTGCACCCCTCTGTTCTGAGCTTTCTGCCATATCCATAAGCTGTTTCTCTTGCCTTGTTTGAGGTCTTCAAATATATTAAGGAGTCGGGACCTGGCTACATCAATGACTATTTTTTATGTTTGATTTGCCAAGATGCAATATATGGGTGCATCTACACATGAAATTAAGGCAAAGCAATAAACTCCAGAGCTGTTTGAGCTGCAGTAAATGCCTCCTGGGTACAGTGCTTTCATGTGCACCTGGGACAGCAGGCCTGGGCAGGCAGGAGGCATGGGATGGTCAGTCCCAGGCTCCAGGTGGTGGTGTTGGGTGGCAGCTTAGGGTTTAAGGGTGCTGAACCTACAGAGCCCTGTGGTTAGGCAGCAGGCAGACATCTGGCCCTCACCCGGTCACCATCTACAGGCGTGTTTCAGCACAGTTAATTACTCCACATTATTGTCTTACAGCAGAGTTAATTAGTTCACTGCACCCTAATATTGGCGCATGTGGAGAAGGTGACGTTTTACTGTGGAGCTAATTAGTCTACTCCACAGTAAAGCACATCTGTAGATATACCCTATGATTAGTTTAAATGTCACTGCTACTGCAGCAATGGGCACCCTAAGAACACCCCTTTTTTTAGATATGGAGGATGTTTCCTAATTATGAGGTCAGTTAACCCATGAAAAAGCCTCTTAAAGGAAGTGTTAGGCACCTTATTGCAAAAGTCATTTCAAAGCAGATTGAGCCTGATCACTTAAATATACTTTAGGAAAAAAAAATTGTTGGCAAAAAGATTGAAGTGTTAAAATAAATGTTTACATATCAAAGTCCTGATCATTGAAAGGTCAAAACATGCAACATGCTGAGCGCCCCCCTGAATGTAACAAGTTGAGGATGCTAAGTATCCCACAGGACTGGGCTCTAAGCACATTGGTTAAAAGGCTAAAATGTTGTATTTCTGTTTTAACTGGTAATGCGTGATGTAGCACAACCTTCTGACACTTCAGCTCTAAAAAGATATAGGTGATTCTGAAATAATTTCCTTGTCATAGATTTATGCACAACTGTTCCATAGCAAAGGATCACATAGAATGAGAGTGGTGACTTACATAGTTTCCCCGAGGGATTGCCTCTTCAGTCTATTACGGTCAGTTTTCTTCCAGGCTAAATGCAAATAGTTTCTTCTTACTAATGTGAGTGACTAGAGATATTTCTGTGACAATGTCTTCAATACCACACACTTGAATTTTCTTACTCTGTTTTTAATATATAAAGTTACATAATTCACAAAAAGGATTTTACAAAATAATTTCCCTTCCTCTGTTTTTTACCATTATTTCACCATTGAGACGCACATAATACTGTGTGTGTCTATTTAACAATATTCCCTTTCCTGCTCATGGAGTCCTATGACTTCAATCCCCGCCTCAGACCCCCTCCCGCCCCCCCCAGCTTCTTCCTTTTCATTCTCTTC
The DNA here is from genome assembly GCF_001723895.1 of Crocodylus porosus. NCBI lineage: Eukaryota > Metazoa > Chordata > Crocodylia > Crocodylidae > Crocodylus > Crocodylus porosus. Next base: position 56,650,619 of record NW_017728931.1, read on the forward strand.
CTAGGATCTCAATAACTTTTCATGAAGAAAATCGGCAAGGTTCAGATAACCTCCAGCTGTTCAGTTTTAAGGTATCCTAGTCCAATTCATCTTCCTGGCAACTGACTTTATCCTCCTTTTAGTTAACTCAGTCTCCTTGCTCCTATACACATCCCATTCTTCACTCACACACTTTCAACCGGAATCCCATTTCCCTTTTCTCCTTTTTATTAGTGTACAAGTATGGCTTGATATCCCATCCTGAGAGAATGAGGTTTGAAGTCACCTGTCTGTCAACTGCCATCCTTTCTTCCCTTTACCTTTAAGTTCCTTGAAATGACTATTCATAACCTATCTCCTAGTTTACCAGTATTTTTCTGATCTTACCCATGTAGGATTAGATTGGAGTGGGCAATTATTTTGGCTGGAGGGCCGCTTAGTGTGTTTTGGGGATCTGTCAAGGGCCGCATCCATCCATCCATATCTCTTCTTTCCTCCCTCCTTCCTTCTCTCTGTCCCTCTCTCTCTCTTTTTTTTTCCTCTCTCCTTGCTTCCCTCTAGAACCTGGCCTGAGTTGTAGTTTGCCAGATGCTCTGAAGCTCAGCTGTGGACCCAGACAGGGACTTCTGCCATGGGCTGCAGGCAGCAGGCTCTGGAGCCTCGATGCTGAACCTGCTAGTGGGGTCACAGCTGCCACCCACCTGCCACAGCAGAAGCTGCTTTCTGGGTCCACAGCTGATGCTGCCACCAGGTTCTGGCTTGGGGCTCTGGGTGGGAGCTTCCACTGCACTGGGAAAGGGGCGGTGTCAGCTGTGGATGATGCTGGCAGGTTCTGCATCAGAGCTCCTGACCTTGCCACTGCCACCCACCTCCTGTGGCAGAAGCACTGCCCAGGTCCACAGCTGATGCTGCTGGACAGAAGTAGTCCTGCCTACCCCCTGGGCACCACACAATGGTCTGAGCTTCCAGCCACCTTTGAGCCAAGTTCAGTTAGTTGTTGACCATCCACCTGCGGGCTGGATCAGATCTGTTGGCAGGCCAGATCCAGCTCATGGGCCGTATTTTACCTACCCCTGTAATAGACCCTTAAAAGAAAGCACAATTGTTGTTGCAAGACGTTTCCCTGTCTTCAAATTCTCACCTGCCATCACCTGTATTTTACTGAAAATTCTCTCAATTTATAACCAGTTACAGTACTTTCTCCCCATTATGGCAAGAATTGACCGTCTTTATTTCTATCTACTTTTATCTTCTTCACCACCATGGTACTTGAGTATCCTCCAGTAGTGAATTAAATCATATAACTAGTATCTGTCATGTGCAATTTTTTTCTTTCATTATGTCCCCAGGGGCATTGTCAATGGTGATTTTTATTTTACAATTTTAGGTGATATTTTAAATATTCTGGACCTACCCTTTTGAACAGCTTCAAGATAAAAAAACAAAATCTTAAGGTTGATCATTTCTGGGGAGTCAATATAAAGGACAGAGGATAGGTTTTCTCTCCTTGTATTAGGAACACTACAGTAAACCCTTATTAGTTGAAGTTACCAACTTGAAGTTTCTAACTTCTTATTAGTTGAAGTTATCCTATGAGCTGATACGTCATGCTCATCTACATTGTGCTGGTACAGTCCAGACAGCAGGAAGTGAAGGAATGTGTAACTGAGGTCAAATCATTGTCCACCAAACAACTGGAGATGAATGATGGAAAATATTCCTGATAATGCTTTCTTTGTGTCGCAAGGATTTCAACACTCTTAAACTACAGATTTAATTGACCATTTGTTAACATAAAATATCAAACAAAGTATAATGAACTGTGACTCCAGCATCCTCTTAGTCTTCCTTGAGTTCAGTTTCAGCCAACTGTTGTTCTCCATAAGTTATTTAGGAAGTGGGCTATCAACTTGGTATGCTCATGTGTGGTGAAGGACAGCAACCAGCCGTTTCAGTTGCTCCCTACAACTCCCACTATCAGTTCATGCCTTTGGTTTCCTTATGTCTAGCATATATTTAAATTTCTTATCCTTATCTTCAAGGCCTCACAACTCCACACCAGTCTGTAGTTTGGATCTTGTTTCTGGGTTTGCTTTTTTATTCTTTTACCATGTCTAGCCACTTCATTGCCACCTTTCTGTCCATCTCATATGCTCAGCTGATACTAACCTGCCTGCACTTACATATGTGATTCTCCTTTATGAAAAGATGGCTACAGTGCATGGGCATGCAGTTTTCCAATGTTAGTTTTAAGATACTGTTAGTGTCTGATGCAGCTCTCATGAACTAAATCAAGGTCAGACCATGGCAGAATGGGTGTTAGCCAGGATCCAGATTTTATTTAATGTAACCAAGTAACAAAAACACCTAGGGATTATTGTTGTTGCAATATTTAATATTGAAACATTTGCAATATTTCCTCTGTCAATTCTATGAATTCAGAAGGCACCAGAAGCACAAACAGAGCTGGCATGCCAGTTTTTGCTAGCATGCAGTTTGAATTTTCTCATCAGAATCATTGTAGAGATTTACATCCCAAAGGCTACTGACAATTGCTTTGCAGTTAAAAACCAGATTTGGTCTGACATCTGTGCAACTCTGATTCAGAACATTCAATTTTGGCAAATATAATTTCTCAGCTTCTTGTAGGCTCACATCCAGTTTCCAGCAGTACAGATTTTCAACCACAGTGTACGTCGGGGCGGGCAATTATTTTGGTAGGAGGGCCACTTACTGAGTTTTAGAAAGCCATCGAGGGCCCCATGACAGGCAGCCAGGGGCAGATAAATATTAATTTTCTAAATTTTTTAGGGGCCCTGCGGACCAGATAGAATGGCCTGGTGGGCCACATCTGGCCTCCGGGCCACATTTTGCCCACCCCTGATGTACATAGATATGGGGTACTGACAGACATGGAAAAAAAACAAAACAGTAGCGTTAGTTCAATCTGGCTCCATAGCATGTGTATATATTGGACACTTCAGCAAGGCTTTTTGGTTCTTTTATCCAACCCTGATTCAATCATACAAGTGCCAAAAACCCAGCTGAAGCATTGGGTGAGCCGAGTCAAACTAATGTGATGCCTCTTCTGGGCATGCGCTGCACTTGGTGCAGGGGCCTGCTGAGCTTAAAATAAAGCATTTTTTACCCCCACATCTGAAAGCAGATGTTTAGGTGGGCTAAGATGAGTGGTTTTCAACCTTTCTGGACTCGAGGCAGTCCTCCATAAGTTTTCTGAATTGAATGGCACCCAATATCAAAAACTAATGCATATATTACAATGCTTCCCTCTTTGCAGTGGGCCTGGGAAATGAGGGTTCAGGATCAGCCCAGCAGGGGCAAGCCTCAGAATGTGTTTGTTCTTACCTCCTCCCATATTGCTTTTCTCCTCACACTTTGAGACACTCTTTGAAGGATCTGGAGGCACACCTGGTTGAGTAATGAAAGAAATCACTGGCTAAGACTAATGAAAAAATTGGCTAAATACTTTTGTTGTTATATAATTTTTCGTGCGTGCATTCTCTTTGTCTGTCTGTGATGCACAGATATACATATATGTACATCTCAGCTATATGTGGCGGCAGGAAATAAGTGAGAAATTGGTTTTTAGTTGTCCCTTTAACCACCTCACTTTCACTTTGTCTATTACTTCATCCTGTTTGAAACTGCTGGGATTCCAAGTCTCTAAGCATCTTCAAGTAACCAAATTTTCTTTTCACTAAACAATCGCCAAGAAAACAATTTTTCTTTTTTTCAAAATGAGGCATTTTCCCCATATTTATATCAATCCCAGGTTCTAGATAGAGAAATATTCAAATTTGTATCAATGACCCTTTTAAAATCAAATATCTCTACCCACCTGATCTAGAAGTGAAAATTATGTTTTCAGAAGGCAGAAAGAAATTCCCAGAATCCCATTGTAATACACAATGTTTGTTTTTACCCTTGTTAGCCCCTGAGATATTACACCCAAAACATTTGCATAAATATGTATAGAAAAATCTATTTTAGTTCATAGAATTTTTTTTTTGCTTTCTGTTGTTCTTCCTGTCTAAGACCTGTATAGTTGGGCTCCAGTAGTAATAAATAGTCATATGCAAACTTGATTCTGTCCCCTTGTGCATATGCATTATGTCTCTTTATTTACATAACTTATGCTACGTTGGTCTTGTAGTACCTGTCCCTCATTCAGGAAATAAAGAGGTCTTTGTACAAGTCAACTGTCTGCTAATTTTTGTCTCGTTTCCTTAGACACCATGTAAGCTCCTTGGTAGAGCTGACTGAAAAATGAGAGGTATTTTAATGTTTTTTCTACAGCATTACATGGTGACATTTCAGCTGGTGATTCTACTACTACCACAATATAAAATAATCAGCAATAATGATACATTTGCAGGGATAAGGACTCACAAAAGAGGCATAAGTATCGTTAAACACCAACAGCATATTTTTAAACTTAAGTTAATACTTGTTTGTCAGCAATGATGAACTGTAGGTGAACAAATAATGGAGTACCATGGGACTACCAAGAACAATGGAAAAATTATCTAACAGCATAATTTAAAATGTAATCAAAAGCTCTTCAGGGCAAGAACCACGTCTATTTGTTAGTACAATACAAAGTACAACAGCTCCCTGATCCCAATTACACCCTCTGGGGACTATAGTAATATAAACATAAAATTATTTAATTCTTAAAAAGATTGGAGGCTGTCAATGGAGGAGAAAAGGAGCATAGCAAAAAGGAAATTCGCATTATAGGTGCCTGTGTATCATGTATCTAATGGAGTGGGGAGAAGTTGAGAAGGCCAAAAAGTAATGTATTTCATTAGGAAAAAAAAATCATGTAATCATCTTCAAACTCCTGAGCTAATCTTAGATCCTAAAGAAGGCGTGGGATCAAAACGGTCTCACCCCCATAGCTACCAGATAAATAATTCTAAAGTTAACTTATAAGAATTAGAAGCAGAGAGCATAATTTGAAAATGTAAGAACTGAACAAGATTTCCATCATGCCTGTATGTAACATGAGAGAATTCTGGGATGTGTTAAAATATATTATGCTATAATGGACAGAAATAGGAAAACTTAAGAAATGAAAAATTATCTGAGTATTGTCAATATTTTAGTCCATGGGAAATGGATTAGCATCTCACAGGGCTTCAAGACCCTGCAGGGAATACATTAGCGAAAGTATTCTCAGTCTCCTAAAATATAATGCACCAGCCATTTCAGATCTCAGCATGAATGTTTCAATAATTGAACTTGTTTTTATCTCTAACGATATACTTCAGAAAATCCCCAAACTTTCCAGTAATGCTTCTATGCTCAAGCCAAACTTTCATCTGTAATTCTGAGAAAAATTAATACTCCAGTTCTGTTGTTATCATTCGGAATTTGCCTGGGTGATAATTGTAGAATTTGAGTCTTCCTTTATTTCAGTGGATAGAAGAATGTTTATGGTAAAATATATAGAGATGCTCAGATCCCCACTGAATGAAGGGCATGGCATAAGAATCTAGGCAGACAAACAAACTCAAAACCATCATGTGTCAGTTCTAGGACTCGTAGGCTGGGATAGGGGTTTGATCTGGTTACAGGAGGTGAATGAGCTCAGAGGTTCCTTCCTGCACCTTGGCCCCGCTTTTTGTTTTAGAAGGATCCCAGAGGTCTGGTGGGGCTCCATAGTTCTTTCCATTTCTTAGTCTTCTTTTCTTTCCTGATTTACATGTTTGAGCTTTTTTTCATTGCAAGTGTTGGAGCGCTTATCTCTCTGTTGTGCTTGGTAGTAATTTTCTTTAAACGTTTTAACTTAAGCAGTTATTGTTTTTGTTTAATATGTTCTTTTTAGGTTGGATTCAACATTATACTGCAGGAAGGATCTTTTCTTGAGGAAGTTTGCTCCTGGAAATTCATTTGAAGACTCAAACCCTTGCAGCTCCCAAACCAGTGAAGTCTATGCTATGTAGAAAGCTCCTGACAAAGTGAAAATTGGTTGGAAAGACATTTTAGTGTTTAATCTTACAAAGGCACTGGAATTCATCTTCTCACAGCTGTTGAGGACATTCAGGTATACCTTCTACCATATGTGATTATCTGGTATTTGGATCTTAAATTAAAAATGAAATGCTTATGTAACTACATACTAAATCTTGGTAGTGTAGGAGTAATGCTGTAGCTGTGATGGTACAGAAATTATGCAAGAGGCAAGGATTCCTAGAGTGATGTATTTTATTGGACCAACTGGGTAGTAGAGTTAGACAAGCTTTTAAATCCAAGACATTCTTGGTTGTGTTGAGTTAGGTCAGGCCAGATCAGGTCTTTGATGGACCTAACCAGAATGTCTTGCAGAATATCACCCTAAGAAATCTTTGCCTCTCGACTAAATCGTGTACATTTTAGAAGGGCTTTAACTAACACGTTTAACAAGTGGAAGAGAGAGAAGTTTTTCTTTTTTTTCTCTTTTAACATATGTGAAACATTATCTGCTCTTGCTGCAGTACACACTGTATTTTAATTGCATTTCATTGTTCTCAAACCTAATTTGTTGAAAGTTAATTCTAATGATATCAGTGCTCGGAGCTGAATCAATGTTCACATGAGAGATTTGGTAAATTAATTTTTTTATACACAATACATCCACAACCTTTTTCTGACTCTTTTTATACTATCTGTCTTTAAGAAGTCTAATTTATTTTAAGAGTGAGTTAGTATTTAAAAAACAAACACTACAGCTAGTAAGTAAACTACAGTTCTTACAGGACATTTTTTACATGGCATGTATAAAATAACTGAGGAGTTCAAAAGCTGTGATATTCAGAGTTAAGTGAGCATGTTGGTAGTTAATATTTTAATAGACATATTTTCAAGGTGGTAAGGGTAGTTGAACTCTCTATGTTATATCAGAAATAACACACCATTCCTCTGCTTTCCTTGAGATTTTTTTTTTATTTTAAAGGGTTTTCAGTTCATTCTTTTGGTGTAAATTATGGATATAAATAATAAAACTAGTGGCTAACAATTCTCCCTGCTCATCAGTCAACTCCCCCTGAAGAAACTCCTTCCAGACACAAGATGCCATCACCTGCCTCTAAATAATCACACCTTCATTATAGTGTGATTGCAGGTAAGCAGCATGGACTGCTCAGGAGCAATGAGGGAAGTCGGTCTCAAAACTTAGGGTGTTACAGGTTAGAAGCAGCACCTAAAACTCCATCTGGACTCCAGCAGTGCAGACCACAGAGCAAGGTCATGTGCTTTTATCAGGAAGCAATTCTTATTAAGCAGGGCTCCACCTTTTGCACTTGGTTGGTTTGGGATTGATTTCAAGTGAAGTGCCATATCCAAACACTTCTTGGCAATTTGGTGTTCAGAAGACAGTGGTGGTATGGGCACTGGTCTACGGGGGTCCAGGAAGCACCAGTGTACTGGGGAAAATACGGTAGTGGTAGGTCAGCATCTAAAAAAGCAGTTTAAGTCTCCTAATCAGAATTTAATATGAAGGCCTAGTAGGTCTAGTATAATGTCTACATCTAAACAAGCATCTTGTGGTTGAACTAGAAGAACATATCTTTAAAAAGAAAGACTTCTTCTACTCTAGATTTAAAGTAACAAGAAAAGTAAAACAGTCTGTTCCACTGATTGTATAACCTCACTGCTTCAGAATGAGGGTTGTGTCTTGTTTCCCAGTCATCAACATTTCAGGCATGAGCAGTAATGACAGGCAAATACTCTCAATGAAAGAAAAAATATGTCACCTTCACCATTCTTGTGTATTTTCTTCTAACTAGCCAGCAGGGAAAATCCTGAGAAACAAACATATTAAAATTTTAGATGGTAGGATTTCAGCAACATCGGCCTTTTCCATACCCCATTAGCTCCCAAACATTATCCCACTGAAATGGGAGGGAAAGAGGTGGGTATTATCAGTGTGCTGAAAGCACCATAGTTCATAACTTTCCAACAGTTCTTGTAATGTCTCCCTATATTAGTTGCATAGGACATTGGTTGAGAGAAGAGTCTTTGCAACTTCATATAGTAGGACTTCATAAGTTTGTCGTTTTGGGAAGAAGAGGAACTTGACTGTCCTTGACTGTCCCATACAATTGTTCTTAAGGGAGAGAACAAAATCTCTGACCCCCTAAGCTGAATCATCCACTGCTACTGGCACCTAGAGACAAGTCAGTACTTCATTATTAATGGTGTAAAAGAACTCAAAACAGCTCATTCTATCAACAGCACAAATCCATTATTCTTGTCATTGTCTTATTTTGCCTCTGTGTACTGAATCCTTCGGAGGATGCGGTTCTCATTACTCACACGCTGCGCTGCTCGTTGGAGAAGACGAGACAAAAAGTACAGAAGTCGGAAGCAGTAGGCTTGAAAAAGAGGCACCTTGCAAAGACAGAACCAGATGGAGACAGGCAGTAAATGGCATCAAAATACGTAGGCAGGACAACTCTTTAAAAGTCAAGACTTGGCTCATTAAATTTTAGCATCTGAATATTCCTCATTTTCAGCCTGCAGGAGTACGCCAGGAAAGAGATTTAAGAACAGATGAGCTCATCACTGACTGAGCTCAAAGCAAGAGAGTGACAGAAACTTTATTTCTGTGCCAGTCCTTCTGTTTGCAAAATAATGTTAGGGAAAATCAAAATACTGTTGTTACATCGGCCACAAAGAATGTAGTGAGATCACATGTCTTCACTCACATGCGTCCATCCTATTAAAGAATTAAATTCTCTTCCTGTTTCATGGACCTTGGAGACAACCGTAGGAAACCAATAAAAATGTTATTTCAAGTTTTTAAGGTGAATTACAGGAGCCTAATTTAGTTATTTTAAACCCTAGCATGCGGTATATGTTTTCCTTTTGGTATGTGCAAGTTAGTTTTTCTTCCTAAGAAGCTTCCTAAATTATTGAAGAAAGCATTGCATTTAGGGGCCCATGTATCTCTTTTCCACTGGGGAACAGCCCCAGTTAAATTGAAACTATCGTCTTCCATTAGTGGAACAATTCCCAGTCCTTTTTATTCCTTGCTACAACTAACCCTTTCTGACTTGCTTTAAAACTGTAATGCTCTGTAGGTCTGAAGATATGTACTATTCTCAGTTGCAACTGCGTTTTGGGGCAGCTTAAGGGAGGAAATATAACCATATGGAAATATTTTTCTACCCAAGTGGAAACATGTTGAGTGTGCTTTCAAGCAGGTTCCATAAACATAAGACAGTAGGTGAACTCACACAGCTATTAAAAAAAAAAAATGTTTCTGCAGTGGATTCAGAGCAAGTGCACAGTGAATACCGCTGTTTGTATTATGACTGGAAGATGAATGACTTCTTAGTGAAAGCAGGCTAATGTTAATTAAACTTCTTAATTAAACTTTTTTTGGGGGGGGGGTTGTGTGGATAATACCACTTTTGTGGTGTTAAATCTCTTTTGACTCTATTGCACGATAAAGACTCTAAGTGTAATGCTAGCAAATGCCTATATTGATCAAAAACTTCTTGGGTATGCTAAAATCAAAGAAATTAAATGTTTCTAACATTTTTTTTGTTAAGGGCTAGTGTTGAACTCCTTCTCTTTTCGGTGAGATCTACCACCTGAAAGCACAAAAGTCCAAACTAAGTGCATTTAAAATTGTCTATAAGATCCTATTATGCTTGCAAGATTTCAGATATATTTCAGATTCCCATGGCACTCAATAAACTCCCATATCAGATACCTAAAAATTGTACTAAGTTTTCTATGAGACATGTACACTTTTTTTTTTCTTTTTGCATGTGACTTGGAGAAAAGCAAGGTATATTCTCTAAATAAAAATAGAAGACAAACTGAAATGGTTAACATTAAAAAGCCAAACCAGTAATATATTTTAGAATTGGAAACCTAGATAGGATATATCTTATCCATCTGTCTTGCCTCCTTGCACGTCTGTCTATCTCTCTATAGCAAGTCAATAAAAATGATTAGAGCTGGCATCTCACAAATGTACACCCTTAAACCATGAAGCAGTAATACCGTGCAGGAAATTTTTTTCTGACCTTTTCAAATTACATTCAACTGTCTGGGGAATTTCTCAGTGACTAGAGGTAATAAGGTTCAATCCGTTTTGCTGGTTGGCTTCAAATTTAGCTCCTCAGAAGCCCTAACTTATCTATTCTTTTTATCTTGGCCTTGGCATCCATTCAGTACTGTAATCCATGCATCTAATCTTTTTTTCTCCCCTCTCAGGTTTTGCTGGAGGATCACATTGTGAACACTGCAACCATGAAAGGCCCTCCATTTATTGCACCCTTCGAAAACGAAATATTAGCATGGGAGGCTAAGCTGGTATGTTGCCTTTTGAGAGGCTCTTGTTGAATTTAATTAGCTTTCAGATTTCATCTCCATCCTACATCTCAGTTTTCACCACCCTGTGCTGGTGATTTATGCTTCAGTAACTTTCATTATATAAAACTTTTCAAACTTAGCTCTGCCACTTGCACTGTATGGAATATGAAGGAGAAGGGAAATAAAGTATAAAGTTCTTTATGTTAAATTGATTTCACTTTAGTTTTTATTATGTGAGCCCAAAAGCAATAGACACAGTCACTGGTAAGTTAGTGAATCATCCAAGTGAGACGTAAAAACAGGCAGCTGTGCTGGCCCATCTTCACTGTGTTTCACAAAGTAGAACTGAATACAGACATTAAGAACGTGTTTAATCTTTAGGAGTGAAGTGGCATCAGGTGGCTTCATATCTAGCAAAAGCTAACTTTTATTTTTAATATATAGGGTAAATAGCATTTATTTAAATGTGCTAAGGAAACACCTGCATTATCCTTACAACAAATTAAATTTCACATTCTTGTTGCCTCTGGAGTGATTTATGTGAGAGATTATGAGAGTCTGACTATGAATTCAAAAGGCCCTGGTTTTACCTGGAAATCGTTTTTGGCTCACAAGATGCATGTAACCAAATATCAGTAGAAGAAAAATACTTGGAAGCTGTCAGTAAGTGGTCTGGTAAGGCTTTGTTGTTAACTACTGTAGGCCCTGATTCCACACCCTCTTCCAATCCAGTCCTACACACAAAAATATGTAGAACTGATCCCTTATTACAGGGTTTCTATACTTGCATAGTTTAAACCTTAGTTGCATCCCTCTTACTGTTAACAATGCACCCAGTATTGAAAATCACGTTTTCAGGAAATATTTAGAGGTCTCTAAAGCAGTTAATACTTTTACATGTATACTACTGATACTTGTAAGGTAGAGGTATACAAGACATATGCTAACCCATAGGAAAGCCATATTTACCAGTGCTCTGGACAAAATGGTGAGAGCAAACCAATCATGCAGAATCTTAAATTTTGAAAGTAATTTTGAAGAAGTAGTGCCCCATATTGAGCAATGCTTTCTTCCTTCCATGGTATTATTTTTCTATGGTCCTAACTGCCAGTCCAAGAAAAGATGCATTGGCTTTTCTAAAGATGTTTAAGGAAACAAGATGATGCAGTGCTGGATTATTTTTATATTATACTGGGAATGTCTATACATGCATTAATGTGCTGTAGGTACTGCACATTAAGTTTAGTACCTCTAATAACAGGTACTAACTGAATGCACAGTAATTGGCACTACTGTGCAGTAGCACTGGCATACGCCTTTTTAATGATGCTAACAGTGCTGAGGCCCTAAACTATGTCCAGCTTAAGAGGCTCCATATGATAAAAATAATCCAGCGTATGTATATTTTTGTCATACTAGAATGAAAATGTCCATATTTAGAGAGTCATTTTCCCATATCTCCTTTGTCTCCTTTCTTTACCAACTGATTATTATAAAACTTGATGTTGAGTCAGGTTTTTTTCTTATTTAGAGGCCCCTCATATTGTGAGGCCCTTAAGCTTAAATCTGGCACTGGATGCTAATGTGCAGTAGACTAATTGTACTGCACATTAATGCAATAGCACAGCTTTTGCTGTGACGTGCTATTAGTAGTAGAATTAGTCTGTTGCACATTTAGCATCTCCTGTAGACATCCCCACTAAGAAGGATATTCTGCCTGTATCAGGACTATTCCAGTTAACATCCTTGCTAAGAAGATAACAACTGATAAGATCTCTATCGTGATTATATTGAAGCATCCTCAGCTGTAACTAAAATATAATTTCATTTTTAACAACATAATAAATGAGGAATTCTTCCTAGTTTAAAGTAACATTTGTGGAATAGTCAGGTAAATTGATTTTTTTCCCCCCACATTTTTATATTTAACCTCTCATCTTTGAAGTTTCTTCTAATATGCGTACGACTTATTACTTCATGGAAGGGCTTTGTTGTTCTTTATTCTGAGCAAATTAGGCTTCTCTTGGTGCTCCTGCTTTAGGCTGGCCTCCTGATACTGAGACCAGCAACCTAAAGGGACCCATTGTTTGCCAAGCATATCAGAGGACAGAAAAATGTCTCATGGCAGTAGCAAGCTTTAGAATCTCGAAGTAATGTCATCACTATTGACTATACTTATATATGTTCTTACAGTGTATATTTTAAAAAATACAGACAGCATCTCAGTGATAAAGAATAACCCCTCATAATATTTCGAATAGTAGTACCTAGGAATGGTCTTGTTTTGCATGCAAGCAATATTTTAAGGAGTATCACAATATGAGTTTCTTTTACTGCACATGCATTTTCAGGGTTTTTGGGTTTTTTTTATGAATATTGTACAGACAGGATTCTGTTGGTTTTTGAGCTCTTTCTGGTACTCAGATAGTTTTCAATCTCACATATATTGAAAGTAAACTTGAAATAATAAATAAAAAGGACTTCTCATTTATTTTCACACAGGTCTTCATGTTGTGTTAGTGTCTCTTGCATAAAAGAAAATGTGTGGTGAGGTCTAAATCTGCAAATTTCATTTATCGGAGGTGTTTATGTACCAGTAGCTTTGACTTATTGCCAATAATAGAGCAGAATTAATTTTTTTGCAGTTGGAATGCTATCAAATATTTTTTCGTAGTCAAAACAAAACTTTCTGGACTGGCTATCTTTCAGTAGAATCGGGGTTATGGCCTTTTTGAGGATATTGAGAAATATTAAATTTTCTCTCAAAACTGAGCTCTTTTTTTAAATGATTTGAATCTCCTCTTTCACTGTGTTACTATACATCCAAAATGATAGAAATAGATTCTTTCAAGTAAACAATTGTTTTTGTTTTATTGCTGACTTATTGCGTTGAAAAGGTGACAATGACATGGTAAAAATGAGGGACAGTTCTCATGAAGTGAGCCCTGAAAAATAAGGCAGTTCAGTTTTCTACCTTTATCGCAAGAAAAATATTTGCAATGGATTGATATTTTATGGAAATAAAATTCACATTGGAGTAACTCCCATCTATCCTAATCTGTGATGTTAAAACATATAATGCCCATCCATCCTAATCAGAGACGTTAAAACATGACATTACACTGTGTGCATCAAAGGACTGATCTATTGTCTTCATTTGTTATTGATACACCATCCTCTATTGTCTTGCATTATTTCTATTTTCATCATTAGTCCATGAAGTCTTAATAATTAGCTCTCTAATTTCCCAGAAAAACATGTTGATTTATTGAACTGGCTGAAGGGAAAAAATAGCAGATCAATCTGGCATTGTAGGTTAATAGTATCGAACAAAGCAGAATCATAATTAGATGAGAAAAGGACTTTCCTTGTTCATTCCAATTTATAATAAAAAGTCCCTCACCAAAGTGACTTAAAAAATAATGCATTCAGACTGAGTAGAATTACCGCCTAGCAGATTCTATTTATCTGTAGCTTATAAAGCAGCTGCGTTTTTGTAAAAAGCAATGAATGTGGCAGTCCTACTTAAAGGTAGAAGAAAAAGAACACCCCTTGTTTTGTAATAAGGGGATTTTCAATTTAAAAGAGAGAGAGAGCCTGTTGTGTGAAGTATGGTTATTACATTCACTGTATTCTATCTCACCCACCAGGAGGCTAATAATGAAGGAGTCAGTGAAGGAGGCCAATGCCATGAGGGTTATCTCGCAGCCCCAGATGCTGGATAAGTTGAAGGAGGCAGAATTGCTTTTGGATGACATTCAGAAAGGCCTTGAATGATTATTTGGAGAAGAAAAGAGTATTCTTTCCAAGGTAAACAGGCCATTTCATCTGTCAACTGGAGGTGTTGGTCTAAAATATGTTTATATAAATATCTATAAAGTTCATTTTTATCACTTTTAGGTTTTTCTTTCGACGCAACAATGAGCTCTTAGAAATCTTTTCTGAGACAAAGGATCCACTCCACACCTAACCACACCTAAAGAAATGCTTTGAAGGAGGAATTGCCAAGCTCACTTTTAATCATGAGAAAGAAATTACCCACATGGAGTCAGCAGAAAATGAAAAAGTAGAGCTCGTGCTGTGAATAATTCCAGCAAGTGCCAAGGGGCTAGTTGAGAAATGGCTTCATGAGGTGAATATCTTTAGCTCTTACTTAGGGTTTAGTTACTGTATAATCATTTTCTCTTTTAGGAGCAATGAATATCATAAGCATATTTCCTAACTAAATAGCTCTCTGAGCATTTGTCAAGATGGTGACAGATTGAATATCAGCCTTATTGTTGTTATTTATTACAACTAATTTAATACGTGCAAACATGCAAAAATTAATTTCATAAAAGGCTCTCGGGGTGTGAGTCTTAACAGAAGTGTGTGTGTCTGTCTGACAGCATATATGTAAATATATGTATGAGTCTATGTACATGTATTTTGTTGTTTATGTCTGTAATGTTTGTGGCTTAGAAGAATTGGGGGGTTTTAATTCAGCTCAAAGGTATGAGAGGAAATATTTTGTTGTTTTGGTTTCTGCACCCTTTCCCCCCTCCCCAAAAAGATGCCCCATCTTAATTTTCTTAATCTCCAACTCATTTTAAGCAAAGGACAAATACAAAATTTAACTGATAACCTTTCCCATTTGGGCCTATGATCCCAATGGATCAATTTTAGTCTGAAATTAGTTTGATAACCTCTTTGTTTGCTTTACCAAGCCTTCTTCTGCCATATTATGAGAATGGACCCTTTTTCTGATATGTGTTTCTAGGTCAAAAGTCATTTCCCATCCATTTCTTGCTTGCTTGCTTGCTCGCTTTTCACATAGGATCAGCCCAGGTATGCAGCTTTTCCTTCTCTAGTTACCGCCACCACGGATTTCACCCCATTGTATCACTCCCTATACCTCTAGTTTCTCTTGTGCTTCCAGGTGGTCAGCCAACAAGGGGGTACAGCAGGACAATGCAATATAGTAGAAAGGCAGGGGGAAGGAAAGAAATAAAACCTTTCTATCCAAAGCTGATTCTGTTGAAAAGCAAAATGGGCAAAGAAACGAAGAGTGAACTTTGTTACTTTTGTTATGTGCCGAGTTTCTGCTGGCTGGGTGAGCAAAACAAAGCAGCTCAAGTCCTCTCATGAATGTATGTTTTTCACATAACTGAGCCCCACAACATCACCATGCCAACTTCAAACTAATCTTTTTAAAGCAAATGCACACAGTTTAAACCAATTCATCGCTGGGGTAGCAGGTAGGACAGAACTGACCCAAAGCACAAATACTGCCTGCCCTGCTCTCCACCAAAAGTTACTGCTTTTTAATTTTGTGCTCATTTTCAACCCATGTTAGGAAAAAAACACTGGAGCTAGAGAGCTGTGGTAGGTAAGTTGCAAATACACAGGTCTGAGCAGCCCAGGAGAGGCTGAACTCTCACCGTGCTAAACAAGCAGCATGTGTTTTAGTTCTGGCTGTCTCCCACAAATGAGGGAGGAATGGGGAGGTGAGCAGCTGTGTTTATTTTAATACATCTCATTTAACCCCCACCTAAAAACAAATTGGAAGGTTTGGGAGTGCATTAATCTGGACCCAATTAGCATCTCTTTTTCCCTCAAAAGTGCAACCTGAGATTAATGAATATAAACTAGAGTTTCATATGCAGTCTTTAAATCATTTGCATGTTTTATGCATGATAATTGAATTTATTTATGCACTTCCTTTCATTTAATGATTTCTTGCTCTTTCCTATGCTATTCACATTGTACTAGGCAAGAAATAGGACTTGATGGGGAAGCAAGAATAGGAGGGTATAAATAGAATGGAGTTAATTGTTAGTGCTAATTTGAACTATAAATTAATAGTAATATTTGTTTTACTTTAACTGGATTAACGTAACATTTTAAAGTTAACGTATAGATTCCTAGCTTTGCAAAAACTTTGGGTATTGCTTAGTATGCTTGTATGTGTACGAGTAAAATTATTTTCAAAAGGCCATTGAAGACCATTAAATTACTGTATTGACTTTTCAATGACCCTAGAGACTTGTGTTTCAACTTGGCCAATTAGTAGTAATAGTAGTAATAAGAAGAGGAATAGTAATTGCATTAATAAATAACTGTATTCAGCCCAGGATTTAGAGTATTATAGTATGGATTAGAAAAGAAGAGTATGTTATAATTTGTCTTATCTAGGGTTTGTTCAGTAGAAATATGAGCATTGGATTCATAGTAAATTTATTGTAGACCAGAATATATGAGTTCTAGAGAACAGAGAGCTGTACTACTGGCCCTGTGTTTGTGCCTGTTAAGTGTTATAAGGGGAATTTTGGTCTTTCCCATCTCCAATTAAGTTCAGATGTCTTAAGGATTCCAGGGTGTTGGCATCTGGATATTTTATACTAAAAAGTCCATTTTTGAAGTGGTCATGCTAGGAAGCTCCTATGGGAAAGAGTTTTTAATAGGTTTTTGGTGGCGAACCTTAAAGTTTTCTTCTGCACCAGTTTCTCTCGTGTCTCTTGTCTTTCCTTATGTGTTTAAAGCTGTCTGTGGGAGTGACATTTTCTGTGGTGTCTTGTCTTTTTCAGTGAATTAAATGGTTGTGTGTTGTGACTGTTTCCTGATCCTTGTAGATAGGAATGTGTTTAAAGGCTAAAGCTCTGTTAATTTGTGATGTAACAATTCCAGTGTGTTTCTTGTCATCGAAATGTAGTTTAAAATGTTCAGTAATGTGGCATGAAATTATTGGTTAGTTTTGAAATGGTGGTGAAATCATGTGAAGAAAATAAGTATTGCATCTGATCAAGATAAATTCACTCTAGTGTTTTATGGCTTTTTATTCCTATGTGATAGTAATAAAGTCTCATGTAGGGATGGAAGCCATGAAATACATTGTGAAAAATCATCAACTAAGATGGGGCCATCAGAATAGAAAATGTTATAGTTGTAGTGATTGAAAATTATTGGAAGATGATTTAGCATGTTGCCATGTTGACTACCATGTTTTTCCATTTTGTTTCTTCATCCTTCACCCATATATCTTGTCAAGAAAGGAAATTAGTTTTATAATGAGCTGATTCATCTTTATACCAGTGTTCACTATTTAAAGTCTTTATATGTTTCATTTTCTGCTGAAGACGACACTGTACATGAAACACTGAACTAATAATTTAATATAGTAAAAAAAAAAAAAACCTAACAAGCCTATGAATGTCTGAATTCACGTTTAAATTTAGAACGAGACAAAGTGAGTTGCCACCTTACCAAATGGGCCAGGTTTTTTACTCCCATACTTCAGAAAGACCTGAATAAACTAGAGATTAAACTGTTTTTTCTATTTCTCAAACTGCATGCTCTTCTAGTCTGGAAAAAAGACAAAGGATTCTAGTTCAGAGGCAGTAGAAAAAACACTTATGAGAACATTCCTGACAGGGCTGCCATTCCACATGTTGCTTTACTATGCAAACTTTGTTAGCTTTTATATATCTTTCTGTCTTGGGTATCATTTTGTTTATGGGACAGTTCTGGGAATGTTATGTAAAAGAGATCTTTTTACAAACTTCTGTAATCTTTCT
Source organism: Crocodylus porosus (assembly GCF_001723895.1). NCBI lineage: Eukaryota > Metazoa > Chordata > Crocodylia > Crocodylidae > Crocodylus > Crocodylus porosus. The sequence continues at coordinate 56,668,483 of NW_017728931.1, forward strand.
CTAAACCACACATTAATAAAGCATTTTTTGGCACTTTGACTTCTTTATTTCTCTTAAAAATGAGGGATTTCTTGCTTGTTCTCCTAAGTGCACTATATTTCTATTTATAGGTAGATAAATCTTCTGACGCAAGATCCTAGATATAATCAAAGATGGAAGATATTTTCCCCCTTTTATTTCAATAAGTTTCTCACTTGTCATTTATATTTATTTAAAGATTTGTCAAATGAATAAAACACTCAAAAGCATTGAATCTTAATCCAATCACAGGTGTAGTCTCAATGTGGCAACTCTTGCAGCCTTACCTTGGTTTACAAGGATGGTACGCAACAGTTTATACCACCCCCGTTCTGTGAAAGCAATAGTTACAAAATTTGCAGCTGGTTACATTCAGACCAGGCCCCTATTAAAAGACAAAGTATTTGTTTCTTTATGTTTTTAACAACATTGCTTCCAAGACTACACAGGATGTACTGCCAAGAGTATAAACTGAACTTATTTTCCAATTGTTTTTATTTGGTTAAGATAAAAATTGTCTATCATTCCCCACCTAGGGTTTTCAATATCTACATTGGATAAAGCAGCTCATTTTTGGTAATCCAGGATACAGTTGTTTAAATTGTTTCAAATGGTATTGTGGGTACTTGTGAGTAAAATGGTAGCCTCCTTTTCTCCCTTTTTTTCTTTTATTCTGCCAAAGGTAAATTTTAGTTGAATTATATTGTCACTATTGGAAAATAAACAACTGGGGGACTCCTTTTCACCTACACTAAGCCTGTAAGCACGCTTACATTCTGAAAAATAATTTTACAAATGGCACTGTGGGATCTTGCACTTGTTGCCTCCAAACGATTTACAGATCTAAATGTGCTCTGTTTTTAGGTAAAGAGATTTTCATTGGCAGTACTGCAGTCTGAATTTAGGCAGAGGCATAACTAGCAGTTCTGCCCTTGCTAGACTGTGCCACACGGAGCAGCAGCTGCAAATGGGATGCCAGCAGTGACCATTGCTAGGCCATCACACAGCAGTTGCTAGTTTTGTACTCCCTTCCCTCCTCCCCCAAGTTGGCACCCAGGACTAGTACTTTTGTCTCTCCTCCTCCTCCACCCCCCCCACTTAGTTACCCTACTGATACTAGGAACTAAAAGTAAAGATGAGTTTCTTGTCTTCTCACAAAACATGTCCAGCCTCATAGGGTGCATACCAGTGTTATATTTTGATCACTCTGAGCTTAGGGTGATCTAAATCACCAGTTGTGCAAGCGGTCACAGGGCTTCAGTCATCCTAAAAGTGAAATGTCTGATCTAAAGTTAGTACTTGTCAGACAAGAACTAACTTTAGATAGGTATGCGTTAACCTGACCTAACATTGTAACCCAGCCTAGTGAATGCTTGCATGGGTTCCCACAACAATCCTGTGGCTGGGAAAGTCCAGACACTCCATGGGTATGGTGCTGTGCTATTTTAATTCCCTCCTACCCCCCAGCCCTGGGCAGGCTATTTCCCTTCCTCCTACCCTTACCACCATATCCCCCCGACTAGGTAGCGCTCTCCCTCCACTTCATGGACCTATTAACACAGCAGAACCCAACTCCAGTTTAGACAGCTCGAAGTAAGCCACCTAACCTGAGTTGGGTCCTCCAAACCCTTGTTCACACGCACAGTGTGGTGTTGGCCCGTCGCAACAGTTCCCGTGCCTACTACTAGAATCTTCAGATTATATCTCCAGGAACACCTATGCAAACAGATTTCTTTCTGTCTTTTTTCTCAGGTGTAACTAACTGAAATTTGGTAAATAAATCTGTTGATGATTCGCAAGAATTAAGTCTCCGTCTTTTTCTTTCTAGCTGTTTTGGCTCTATAAATCACTTATTGTCATTAAACACATGTAACTGCAAACACAGTGGCAGAAGGCAAGAGTAGAGGTGCACCTCATACTCTAACTGAATGAAGCTCGCTTCATCAGGTGCTGTGGAAATATATGCACAGTCTGAAAACATGGATGAAAACAGTAGAACAGATCTGTAGAATATGATATTACTTCATTAAACAGGTAGTCTACTGTGGTGTAAAACTACCTGTAATACAAGGTTGAGAGTCTTTGCTTTAGTAGTGCATTATATACCCCACCGTACAGGTGACAGCCTCTGTCTTGGCCAATGGCAAGAACTGATATGAGTACTGAAAGCCTCTGCAGCTCATGGTAGAGGCAGAGTCTATTTCTGGGACTTGTAACAGATGCACATTCTCTGGATAGAGCATAGTTTGGAACATTGACTAATGTCATGTGTGCACTTGTAGAAGAATAAGTAGAAATTCTGCAACACACAAAGTCCATATATATAATAGAAAAAAAGCTATTGTTCTCATGTAGGTTACAGCAGGCTTCACTTTTTGAAGTTTGTTTTTGCAGCCTGGTTAATAAGAGATATTACAAGGTTAGGAAAATAAAAAGTCGTGGCTTCCAGATGTAGTGGTCTATTCTCCCAAAGCTGTCCTCAAAAATATATGAAGAAGAATGCCAACAGAATGATAAGATGCTGAAACAACATTAAACTTCAATGACCCTCTATGATCTACGTAACAGAATAACCCAGTAATTTTTCTTCAGTTTGGTACACCTTTACCTTTGTGTAAAATGTATGGGCTAAATTGCCTGCTGATATAATTCTACTGACCCCAGTGGAATAACACTGGAAAAAAATAAATTCTGTCCCTTGTAGTTTCTGATTTGTGACTAGGATCTATAATTAACTCAACCTGATTTCAATCACCCTCCCAAGGGTCTGCAAAATATTGGTTGTCTTGTAAATGTAGGCTTTAATTAAAGTTCTCACAAAATTGCAGTGGAAAACTTTGAGATACTTTAGTGGTCCATCCAGAGGGGATTGGCTAATGGAAGAAAGGAAGTCGGTAATTAGAGTGTAGGTTTCACTATTCTCACCAAATTATTTTGTCCTCTCCTATCTCTCATGAGTGGCCTGTTAGCCTGTGTGTTTATTCCCATAGGAAGGATTTTTTTTTCCTTTTCAGGCTGTCAGGATCCATTTTATACTTTAAGGACTATAAGTTCCAGTGATAGGCAACACATCAAATGGCAAAAGACCATGTGTTTCTTGTTAATGAGTATTTAAGTAAAGGTTCCTTTTTTTCCCCTGATGTGTAGTTTCTTGCCATTGTGATGAAGTGTTAAACTCAAAAGCCTGTTCCTCCAGCGAAGTGGTTTACTGTTTAACATGCCATAGGTGTCCACATATACACGTCCTTTGTAGATTAACAGCTCAGCCTGGAGCTAGGCAACATATTACTTGCACTTGGTGCTGTTCAAAATATGCAAATAAGTAGTGTGCCAACATTCACAGGAGGCAATCTCTTAGGTATCTGTTTTCCAAACACTATTGTGAATGCGTCTCTAAATCAATATAAACAGCTTGAACTTCACATAGAAATGAAGAACAAGCCAGTGCAGATCTTTGAAAACAAGTGTAATGTGCGAGACCAACACCACTAACTGAAGGTCAGTTATTATTACCTTGTTAGTTATCACTTCAGAGTAGCCTCAAAGGGTAACCTTATATAGAATAAATTACAGTAATCCACTCTAGATGTAACAAAGGCATTAAATGTTTGGAGTGCCATATCAGAGAAAGAAGGTGGGGGTTGTAAACATCCATATAAATGCGGATTGGAACAGCCAGCTTCTGTCCATGTACACAACCTTGTTTTTCAATTCATCTACTAGCCCAGTCTCTCTCTTGTCTGGAGTGAACTCCAGTTGCCCATCCACCAAAATCCCATGTTATCTGGGTCCCAGGAAACTAGGTGCTGCCTTGTATGGCAAAAGATCAGTCCGCTTTCTTAGTTTTGTGACAGACAATAAAATATATCTTTTAAATACTGAAATGTTTTTGTGATGTTGTTATCTGCTAGTTTTTCTTTTGTTTAATTCTGTTTTACATTATTGAGAATTTGAGAGAGAGAGGCTATCATGTCAGTGTGGCATGGCATTATTCTTTGCAGTATTTTAATACTTACTATACGTTGATTTATGTTTGTTTATTTTCTAAAATATAGCTTTTCTACTGTTTTTTTTACATTTATGAATTACCATTTAGAATTCAGTTACCTAACAAATGTTGCAATTAATTTTAGTATTCCTCTCTTTTGAATAGACACATGTAGCCTTCATTTTTGGGCTATTTACTTTGAGCAAGCATTGTTTACGTACCCCATAAAACTACAGCTCTCCTCCAGCAATGCTAAACATTCCAAGTTAGAGTTGTGGGAATAATTGATTTCATGATTCACTGACTGATCGGAGAAATGAAAACAAGCTTCCCCCCACCCCCATGTTGACTGAAATGGAAATTTTTAATCTTTGTTGCTGAAATGAATATGAAAAAAGATCATGAAAAATAGTTTGGGCTTGAACAGATGTTTGATGTAAACAAAATTTGGTTTACCTTTCTTTTAGGGAAAAAAAAATCATTATAGGGTTTTTAAGCTTTCTTCTGGCAAAAAAAAAAAAATTGCCAAGCCAAGAACAAGCCTGATTGACCAAACTTGGCATATACTTTTTGACTAATATTCTTGAAAAAGTTGCATGTGTGTGGACGTGCTTGTTCCAGGTATCCCGTGACGTAGGTTTTATATAAATAAAACCTACATCAACAGATTGCTGCAGGTAATTTTAAATATCATCAGCAAAACCTGTCCCCGTGAAGAATAACAAACTTGTCCAGAAAAATGTGCAGTAGATGATCAACAGAGGTTCAAGACCAATAAATAAATAAATAAATAGTAGTGGATTTAGGAACTGGTACATGTGATGCTGAATTCAATCCAACATGCCACTGCAAATGTCCTTCTCTGAAACTCATTCTAGATTCTGAGGGCTGTTCTTTATAAATCTGGCCATAGGAGGAGAACACACTCATGAGTCTATACCAGTGGTTGTCAGACTTGTTAGATTCAAGGCACTCCCGGGGAAACTTAGCTTTCACCTGTTTCTTGACTACCGGAAAATAACAGAGCAATTTTTCCATTGCAAAGAACTCAAAAAACCCCCCAAAAAAACCCAACCCAAAAAAACCCCACAACAGGTCAGACTGTTTTTGATACTATGAATTCCTATTTGAAATCTCTGGGCTTATCTTGCAAATCATGTAGGTGTTTGTACATCTAATGGTGCTAATGTTGGGCCGGGGGAAAGACTGGTTGTACATAACTTGTTGGAGGAAGACACAAATATGTATTCCATGCAGCTAACAAACCATATGTTCACACAGAAAATCCTGAGGAATATATATCCAAATACCTAGATTATAAAACAAGTTAAATTTAAGATTTCTTTTAAAAGAAGACCTGAGAAAAGTAAATTGAAAATTTTCATTCTAGGCAATGGATTATGTTTTAGATCAATGTTTATGGTACTTATTGTAAAGTGAACCCACTATTATATTGTCTAAACTGCTAATGGATCCTTTTAATACAATATAAAATTTGTATTTAACATAAAATTTGGCAAATTGGAATTGCAATTTTACTTTGATTGTTCAAAAGAAAAAAATGACTGTAGGAACAAGTAAGTAAAATTTTTCCAACCTGCCTAGCCTATGGTTGGCGGCCATAGTATTCGCCTATAAAGTGGGAAATGTGGATTTTTAAATCTCTTCTGGATGAGAAAGGTCCCATAATTGTAGGCTTACCTCCTCCTCTGTACATATTAGAATCTTGCCAAAATAGGATCCTGGAGGCACAGAATGTGCAACCATAAGTTTGGAGAAACCCCAGTACATAGCATTTCTAGTTGGCTGCCTGCTCTGGAGGTGCATAAAGTTGTCTGTTAGCAGAATGGGAGAATAGTGCACCTCTCTAGGTGAAATGGGATCACTCTCCTGATGCAAAATGCATGGGTTTTTTGGCCAAACAGTCATGTAGATTTAGATATGTCACAGCAGGTTAGGAATTGAACCATTGTCTATAACCCAACAGATGTTCAAACCAATGCCTCTATTTCCATGAAATTTATCAATGGTAAACAGCTTATCAGACTGTATGTTAAAGATTAATCTAAGCTGCCAACAAATATTAAGCTCAGAAATAAATAACAATAAATTTAAAAAAATGAGTATATCTAAACACCCGTAGAGGGTCTTCTCCTGCTTCCAGTCATTTAAAAAATGTAGATCAAGCTGTCATTTGATAAAAATACATTCTTCCAAATCTATAGTTTAAAGGACTACATTTCTTGGTGTAGTAAGAACTTGTAATGGTAGTAGTTTTGATGGAAAAATCAAATTCATTAGAATGGTAGTCGAAGCAATGGATGTAAACATTTCCTGAGCTAGAGTGGGTTCTATAAAAGCAGAGCTGCAAATAATTTGAAAACTAAATTGTATTTTTAACACAACATGCTTAGACAAAAATGACTTATTAAGTAATTGCTGTTGTGACACAAGCTTTCTGCAGTAGCTGAATTACTTGGCACAGCTATAAACCTCAAGCTACCTTGAGAATTTACCACATTCTTTAATTTTCTGATTGATTAAATGGATTATTTGACATTTTGGCAGAGCTTTGAAATCGCTGCATAACAAAGACTCCTTTCATTGCTCATTATTTGCTCTCTTCAGGCTTAAAGCAGTTTCTTTGAAGCAAAGGTAGTAGGTGCTTCTTTCTTTAGTTCACATTTTTTGCTGCCAGTGTCACATCCCGTACTAAGTTCTTCTAGTATGATAATGTAACTCCTTATAATTACAGAATGAAGAGATACAGTCTGAAAATGTCCACTCTTTTCTATTCTTATCACTTAATGCCAAAGGAGAAATTGAACTCGACTATGACATGTTGTTAGAAATGTTCTTACCTCTCACATCACATCACTAGTAGTTTGTTGACTGCCACACATTAAAGTTTGGGTGAATGCACATATATATTTTCAGAATCCAGTGTGTTAATAGCAATCCTGAACCTCAGTATTAGTTTTCCCATTGCTCCTGGAAAATGTAGATGATTTAATATCAAATATTTATGCAAATGACTTATTTTGCCCAGATTAGATATTGCCGACTGGGTTGGTGGGTGCTTGTTTTTCCCAGTTCGATGCTGATGAGCCAGTGTATCATCAAAATACATTTAATATCAGGTAATGAGAAGCAGCTGCCAAGAGAGCTCCTAACCTCAATGCAACTATTGAAAAATTGCAGGCAGTGATAATGCCTAACCATATAAGCCATTCTGCTTCACAGTGCTGCAGAGAGACAAGTCTGTTGCAACTCAGTAGCAGCAAAACTAGTCTTGTAAGTGTGCATTGTAATGACTAAAATCCTTTGTAATGGCGTATAGAAAGAGTAGGAAATCATCTAATTTCAATTCAAGGTTTTTCTAACATTAGTTAACCATTTGAGCCCTCCTCTGCTCCCGCCTTATAGGATTTCCTCAGCAGGGCCCCACATACCATGTCTCGCAGCCTTGAACTGTGTCGTCTTAGGGGCCATGCTAACACAAGACCACAGTTCTAACATATCAGTCATGGTGGTAAGATGTCCCATCCTTGTAAGCACCCTCAGTTTCCCTGCATGGTATTATTGTATAGTTCTACAACTTATTCCTAAAACAACAGCACTGGTTCTGTTTTAGACCTTTTTTAGACTTTTTGTACAGGGTATGGACAGGCATTAAGTCCCAGATCTCTAAATTTCTGGAAATTTGCAGTGCTAAAAGTCCTAGCATGAAAGGGAGTATAGCGGAGTTCCAGTCTGGGCAAAATGAGGCCTAGCTGTCAGCTCCAGCTGCTGTCTTGGGTCCCTGATAGCCAAAGAGAAATGTTTTCTGCACCATCCACAAACTGAGGTGAGCCATTCAGGCGAGTGTGGGGAAAAAACAGATCTTCCTGGTTGGAAGTGGTCTTATTTTCTCATGGAAGAGCCATTTCTCTTCCTCAAGAAACCTCTTGAACAGCTGTACACTTTTATTGCAGGAGAAAGATATTTCTCTAGGCATAAATATAATATCTGTCCTTGACCACAGGGTGCAGTCAGGGGGTGCTCAACTTAGTACTTGGATGTTACAAGAGGTGTTTGCTTTATGAATGAAGTGTTCCTTTCAAATTAGTACTTGCCACAAGGAAGGAGTGTGGTGAAGGACTCTAGCTGTCTCTCCTTCCTGGACAAAGATAAGTCATTTGGAAGTACCAGAACGATGATATTCTTTTTTCTTGTGATTTTTCTTATCCCTAGTGAAACAAGAAGTGTTAGGATCCTTCTTGCATGTTTCTAGCCTCAATACATTTATTAGGTAGATAATGTTTTGTGGATTTCTAGTTGATATAATCAGAATTAATTTGTTCAAACATCACATGTGTACCTTTCACATCCTTGTTCAACTTCTGAAGAAGATAGGATGACAGGAATGATCATATCCCTGCCTTAGCTATAACTTGACCAGCTAAAATTGGTCACACTAGGAAAAAGCTTACACTTGACTTAGCTGCTACATGTTATTTAAGTCCATCTTGAATTTGTCCACTTTTCTTAGTCAAAGTGAAGGTAGTGACACTCCCATTGTCTTCATTTATAACATGATTTGACATATTAAGAATGAAAATTGCTATAGAAGATCTAAGACTTTGTAATTTTAAGCAGCCTGAACAGTGACATTTATAACTCTGGTTCCCCAATAGTTTTCATTAGAAGACCCTGTCTTCTGATGATGAATGCTGTTCAGTCTGAAATTTTCCATGCCTGTGGGTCTGCCTTAAGGTATGCCGGGGGTTGCTTATTTGTTTTTAATTGCAGCGAAAATGGTTCAAGCCATTTTAAAGAATGAGGCCAGGTACAAAAGTAAAACATGTTTTGCTCATATGAAAACATTCTTAGAGATTTTTTTCTTAGTCATAGTTTCATGTTTTGTAGTTGGGCCTTCAAATTGGACAGTTTGTCCTTGTTTCACGGATATACATTTTGTTGCCACTATGAGATTTGCCCAAAAGATGGGATCTGAAGATGACAGTTCATAAATATTATTATGGGCTAAAGGTTCACAGCTAAATTCTATGTTATTGATGTGTCAGATTTTGCCTGCACTAAGCATGATCCAGCCCCATCAACTGGACTGAGCGTGTTCCGTCCACACAGAATAATTAAGTTGCTTCAACGCTACACAGCAGGGGCATAATACAGCGTTCCATACAATGGTTCAGAAAGATGGTTTGTTCTGTGATCTTAGTGCTCCCCTTGTTAGAAAAGGAGAAAACACACTGACTGGAATGTATAGGAGTGAGGAGCCAAGGCTTGGCCAACAGGTTGGTTTGGGAATGAACAAAAAACCCAACACTGCAACATGAGGGGCTGTGATATGAAGTCAGTGAGAGAATGACTAGAATGAGACATCTGGAGGGGGCAAGAAAGGAATTAGTATGGGATGAACTGGGAGCAAAGTCTGGGAGGGTTGGATGGAGATGCAATACAGAACCATGTGCAGGGGTTAGGACTGGGGCTAAGATATGGAAGAGGAGCCCAGAGGGTTAGATAGCAGGGGATTGGATGGGGGAGTAACAAAAAACCAAAGTAAAAAAGGTGCAAGGCATGGGTGTCACCTGTGTGTAGTGTCATTGCTACAGCTCACTCCTTTTTAGACCCTGGTCTATGACTTGGATTTCTGAGTGTCACAGTTCATTTGCCGTGAGCAAATAACTATGGGACTCACTGGCAAAGTATGAGTCTCATCTTTCCCCAGAGCTGAGGATGGTGATCTATAATTACTGTCAGATGCTATGATAGCATAAGGGGAAGGGGCCTGTGCTGTGGATCTAATCACTCTTATTGAGGAACCATAAAGGAGTAATAGGATGGAATTTCTGGGCTTTCTTAGTTTTCTGTTGCAGAAACCTAAAGGACACCAAACCAAACACAAGAACACCCTCCCCTGCTGAAAAAAATCCTGCAAATATTACAGGCTCTGAAGTCAAGCACTCAAAAATTAGGACATGCCAGGATTAAGATACCCTGTGCAACCTTATGTGTATGCACTATGAGTAAATAATAGTACTGTGTTCTAATTTGTATAAAATATGTACCTATTCATTGAAACAGAGACTGGAACACAGGTCTCTCCCCTCCCAGGTGGCTGCCCTAACTAGGAAATTGTATACCAACTCTCACATACAATCTATTAGGGCTGTGTGAAGCTTCGGTAGTCTATTCAATTTGGAGGAGATTTGGCCCGATTCAGGGGCCAAATCTCCGAATCCAAATCAAAACAGGAGAACCATTAAAAGGTCTGAATCAAATTGGAAGCCTCTGAATCAATTTGGAGGTTCGGATCGTCCCTGGTCACCACTGCAGGGAGCCGGACCTGGACTCCATGCTGGTAAATAGGGGGCACGGGGGCTGAAGGAGGGGGGAGGGGACCATGAGGGGGACCCCTGCCTGGCTCCATCCCCTGCCAGCTCCCTCAGTCTTCCCGAGCACTCCCACCTGCTCCCCCAGCACCCCCCATGACTGCCCAGCCTCCCAGCACTTAAAAAAAAAAAAAAAAAAAAAAAGTCCTGCAGACACCAGCTGCAGCAGCAGTGATTGAGGCCTCTGGGGGCTTGTGGTAGAGCCTCCCTGTGCAGCACGGAGCAGCAGGGATTGCCCCACCCATCTGGTACCTGCGTGGCAGCTGTCACATCATGCAGGTGCAGCTTGGCTCGGCAGAGCACCACACACTGTCCCAGAGCTGGGGCAGCTCCAGCAGTCACCTGGAGCCTGGCAGCACTCAGCCCAAGTGGCCCCAGCTCCTGGACAGTGAGTGGAGCCTTGGGGCACCCGGGTGATGTGACAGCTGCCACGCAGGTGCCAGGTGTGTGTGTGTGTGGGGGGGTGATCGCTGTCCCATTCTGCACAGAGGGGCTCTGCCACAAGCCCCCAGAGGCCCTGATTGCTGCTGATGTAGCCAGTGAGTACGGGGCTTTTTTCTTTTTTTCTTAAGTTCCTGGACGTTGGGTCCAGGTAGGGCAGCCATGGGGCATGGGACCCGCTCACTGCCAACAGGTCCCCACCGCCTGTTCATTTCAGAGGAGATTTAGCTTGATTTGGTGGCCAAATCTCCAAATGTGAATTGACCAAATCAAATCAGGACAGTGATTCAAATCACCGAATCAAATCACTGCCCCTCCGAATCAGCCAAATCTGAAGCTGAAGCCAATACTTGCTGCTTCGCATAGGGCTTACATTCTCTCCCTCTCTGCTCTCCTATGGCTGTGTCTGCACATGCACTTTACTGCACAGTAGACGAATTAGCACCGCACTAAAATGTCACCATCTACATGTGCACTGTTATTAGGGTGTAGTAACTAACTCCGCTGAAAGATAGTACTGTTGGGGACAGTACTATCTTATGGCGGAGTAATTAACTGTGCTGAAATGCATGTGTAGATTCTGACCAGGGCGTAAATTGTGCCCAGTCAGCCCAGGCAGTGGAGGGGCCTGCTCCGCTGTGCAGCACTCAACAGCACTTTACTTCAACTCAGACTGGTCTGGAGTTTATTGCTTCACATTCATTGCACGTGTAGCAGCACCCTATGGCTATTTAATGATTCACATAAAGTGAATCAGTTTCAATAAAAGTGACTGAGATTGCCAAAGATATCATCCTGTGTGGTACAGGTGGGAGGTGTGAATTCATGTTGCCTTAGCCAAAAAGCGATTTGAACCTTAGCATGAACTTTGCTAGTATAAGGGAGGTTAGGCACTGAGATGCTTGGTGCTGCCAAAATGTAAGTGCTCCTTGAGATGCATACTAGTGGACATTTGGACACCAAGGGACCTCTACTGCCAATCATATGGGCACCTATGAGATCTTAGACACTTCCAGCATTAGGTGGCATCTGAGAAGGATCCAAATACTTTAACCCAGGATTCCTACGTGGTACTTGACAAGTCACTTAAACTAAGCTTTTCACTGTTGGTGTGTGTGTTTTTTCAGGGTGCCTGAAACCAGATGTCTCGGTTCTAATTTGCAGAAGTGTTATGGAGTCATAGCTGCAACTGAAGTCTGTGGGAGATGTGCAATGAACATGTACAAAATGCTAGTCTTGGAAAAATCAGGACCTAGGTATTTCAGATTGAACACTAAAAATAGGTGGACACTTCTGACTTTAGTGTGTATTTCTCTCAGTTCTCCACCCATAACTTTTAAATAAACCCCCCCTCACCTTGCGAGAGCATAGTAAAGGTAGATTAATTTATGTTTGTGACGGATTCAGGCACTCTATTAATGATCACTATTGAAAAGTCCATAAAGAAGTTAGCAAATCTGTATTCTAGTTCAAATGCTGTGCAATTAAAAAGGCTTGAAACCAACCATAGAACATTGAAGATAAAACCAATGTCAAATGGTTGCTTAATCAGTAAGTCCAGTCTTTCAAAGTATCAGATGAGATCAGGTTCTTGGGAAAAAATGGTATAGTTATCCAATTAAAGATTATGTCATAATCCACAAGGAGGACTGACAAATATAACCTGGATTGTAGCACGTCCTAAATTCTGAATGCTTGAATTTGCAATCTTAATGTTGTTTAGCCACAGTATTCTGCATATAATAGTCTGTAAAGGTTATACAAACATCTTTGGGTAGCAAAACACTCATGGCTTATAGATAAAGTGTGCTGTTTCTCTTAATCTCTTGTTATAATTAAATCATAATCAAGCATTGGTTACATGCATGAATCCAACATTACCTACATTCTGTGAGAACCAGAATTTCTGCAACTTTTAACAGTATATTCTAATTTTGACAAAATAATTAATGGCTTCATTTAAAAGAAACAAAAACAAAAAAACCCAACAGATTTTTGTTATTTATACACAACAAGATCAAGCAGAACATTTTTCTCTTTTGTCAAACACTTAAAAGAATATTTATAAATATGCCTTAGTGAGAAAGAAGTCCTCAAGGCTTGGATAAGGACAGTCCAATTCTATATATACATTCCATGCCAAACCTATTTACCCCCTTTTGGAAAGCAGACAGTGTTTCTGCCTCAGGTCTGAAAAGAAGAGAACTTGAAGCTTTAATTAACTGTACTACAACATAAAGTGCAGCCAATATAACTTCTTCATAATGTCCTTGATCATTTATTAAACACTGATTCCACCTGTGCTGGCCATATCACTTTGTCACCAGTTCCCATTCCCTGCCACCATTTGTATTAGCAAAAAACCTTCCATTGGCATTTAGGTTAGCAGTAAATTTAGGAGCTGGTGAGGTCTCCCCTGCAGTAGTGTGTCCAGTTTAGAGCACAATGTTTCATAAACGATGCAAACAAACTGTACGAAATCCAGCAGAGAACAACCAAAATCATTAGAGGTCTAGGAAATATGACCTACAAAGGTAGGTTGGAAGAACTGGAATTATTTAGCCTGGAAAAGAGAAGACTGCTAGATGGCTGAAGGGAGGAGGGGACTTCATAATCGAATATTTGAAGGCCTGTTAACAAGAGCATGGTGATAGACTCTTCCCTATGGTCACAGGGGACAGATCAAGATGTAACAACCTGAAGTTACAGCAAGGGAAATTTAGGTTGGATATAAGAAGAATTTTCCAACTATGAGGGTGATTAAAGAACTGGAATGGCTGGCGTAGAGAAGCTGTGGAATCTCCATCCTTGGAAGTTTTTAGGAGGAGGTTAGATAAACACTTGTATGAGGTGGTTTAGACAATACATAGAGCAGGAGGTTGGATTAGATGACCTCCTGACCTCTTGTCCAGCTTTCGTTTTCTGCTACTCTATTCTTTGTATTCACTACAGAAAGAAAGCTTCATAGATGCATAGATTGCAAGGCCAGAAGGGACCTTGGAAGATCATCAGGTCCAGCCCCCTGCACCAAGCAGGAAAGATAACTGGGGGTCAGGTGACCCCAGGAAGGTGACTGTCCAGTCTCCTCTTGAAGATTTCCAGGGTAGGTGATTGCACCGCCTCTGGAGGGAGCTCATTCCACAGTCTGGACCCCCTGACTGAAGGAATTTTTCCTAATGTTGAGCCTGAATTGATCTTCCAGATGATGGTAGTGGGGTTAAGGGGTCTCACTAGAAATTCATTGGAATGAGTTTGAAACTTGCACTAACGACTGTCTCAGATGATTTATCTGTAAATCTGTGTCTGGTCATTTAGGCTGGAGTTTCAGAGGCAGCTAGGAATGACACCTCAGTCCTTTGTGTGTTGTTGGCTGCAGAAACAGGCTTAAAATTCCTAGCCTCATAAGCCCTAAGGTTGAAGACAGATATTTTGACCTTTTGTATCCCTCCAAAAAAGGATGTGGCACTGAAATAGTTAACTCAAGATAGCTGTCACAATGGCAAATCCTAGAGGAGATAAATTGCAAGAAGTTTTTTTTCTCGGTATAGCTAGTCAGGATCAACCCTGTATCCCACCTAGAGCTTACCTTGATTAGTGAGGTGAAAACTGCTGTGTCTTGTCTCCACTAAGAACTGATGTTGAGATGGCTATTGAGAGCTAGCTGGCTTACTGTAAAGCCAGACTTTTCAAGTAATGAAGACCTAGATTTTGAATAAATTGAGCTTAGTATTTGGTATTGTGTTTTATTTATTTATTTTTAAGTAGCAGTACCATTTCCATTATGGGGACTAGGTTTCTAATGCAGTTCTTAAATTGTGAAAGCTCTTATGAGTTGGTTCTATCCAATATAAATGATAGTGAATGAAACCTTTTATTAGTGAAGTTTAGAAAATTACCTGGGTAATTTTACTGACAAATAATTCAGTAATTTGGAATGATTTATCGTGAGTGTAATGAGACTTTATATCACTTTAAGTACAGCTTAAGTTGTTAATTACAGACACTCGAGAGACTTACAAAAAGTTGTTGTAATGATCATGGGTTATTAATTCACCAGGAATACTGATTTTGTGGTACAGCACCTGCAGAGAGAGAGAAATTCAAAAGGCAAGTCAACCCATATAATGGTGTTTCATTTTCTTTTCACTTACACAAATGGTTTATTTCCTTTAATACTGAGAGTAGTTTAGTCCTCATCATGACACCTGGAGATTCCTGCCACTAACTAGAGTCAAGACAGAAATGGTGACCAAGTATCATCATACAGCTCTGTCCGGTACAGCAATCCTGACCTGAAGGTGCACTATGGCATTTGATCCCAACCTCTCCTGTGTCAGTCTCAATAAATTGCTACATTTGAGGGTTGTTTTGTGATGTGGCAGAATGTCTATTGAGAATAAAAAATGCAGTGCTATTTAGATTGAGCCTTGTCAATGAACAAAGAAGCCTTAGAGATTTTGGGCAACTACTGATCAACAAGGCACATCTTTTTTCCAGTGATGCTTCAGTGATGCTTTTTTGCAAGTGATGAATACTGCACTCTTACAAACATGTCAAGGGTTGTCATTTTAAGTATCAGCACGTAACAGATCCTGTGCTGCTTGTTAGAGCATTCTTCATGTTCACTGTGGAAAGCAGAAGGCTAAGTACCCCTGGTAACTGAGAAGTATGGCTGGTCAGAAGTTTTCAGATGAAGAAAGAAAATTCTTTGTATGTATAAATTCTGACAACTTGTTTGCCAACATGATTGAAAACTGGTCTGTACCCATAACAGAACAGAAATTTGGCACACAAAACTAGTCTATACCTGTAACTGAACAGAAGTTTGGTGCAGAATGGTTTAAAAATGGCAGAACCCTGTTTAAGCTTTGTTGTCCCCCCGCCCCGCAAAAGGGCAAATGTGGGTTCTGTTTTCTACCTATCTAAAGTATGCCACTTACAGAAAACCATGTAACAGACTGATTCTTCCTCGGGCTTTCTGAATATCTGTACCTAGCCGTAATGGGTTACGGGGACTTTTATTCTTCCACAGTTCTCAGCTCCAGGGCAGCCAGCTGAGCCAAGGTTCTTCACTCGCATCTGAATCCTTTTTGGAGCCAGGGCTTAGTTCCTATTTTCACAACAAGGAAACTAAAAGCCCTGCAAACTCCAACTGAAAGTCGAAGGTCTCCGGACTTCCAAACTCTCTGCAATAGAACTTTCTGGGAATACATGGAGATCTTGCTGTGGTCAGGACTTTTAGGATCTAGGTTCCCATGTCCCAGTCAAGAGTCCCGGATGGGGATCCAGATCTTCCAGGCTTCCTGCTGCAAAACTATTTAGTGAAATTGGCACTGTGCACAATTGTAAATAAAATTCATCACACATACTGGCTATATAAGTAGTCATGAACAGAAATGCTGACATATCTGACGTGTTTACCAGAATGATACAGAGGGCCTAATTTGTAAGAGGTTACTTTATAGCTCTCAGAATTGTGAGAATATTATCGTACTATACAAAATGCAGGAGAGGAATGAGGCTGCACTGGCATATAAAGAGAACAACTTCTTTTGCATTGCTTTTCCTTTTGAAGTGCTATAACACATTGTGTTCAGTGAATCTCTAGGCTAAAAGTTCAAGTGTGAGGTGTAGCTTCACAATGTGGGTGAAGTATGGCTTCTGACTACTTCTAGACTCATAGATACTGAAATACTTTGTGCCATATTCTTTTTTCCCTTTGTTTCTCTTCCAGGTTGAAAAGACTATTACCTATGTTATTTTAGATAAATTTTCCACATGACAACTTTGTTTCAGAGTCATTTTCTATCAGTCCACCTGCCTGGAGGCAATGTGCTAACATCAGAAGAGAATTGACTAAGTTCAGCTTTTCAATATTTTTTCTTTTTTAATTTATAGGAAATATTTTTTTAACCAGTCTAATTCCTCTTCCTGGTGGTTTTCAGTAGAACACCATTTGCTACCAATTACTTTTTTTAATGTTTTATTTATATGCCTACACTTATCACTCTGAATAATTCCCCAATTCTTGACAATAAAAGGAGGAGGAAGGAGAATATGATCAGAAAAGAATGAAATTAGGTGAGACCATGAGAAGATGAAACATAGTTAAAAGGAAAAAAAGGGGGGGAAGTTATTTTTAATTCAATCAGTTTTTCAACCATTCTTTCAAAATATAATGAAAATCATTATGATGCAATATAATATACTTAATATGCCTGTCAGATGCTCAAATACATTATCTTATTTAATGTGAATGATGCTCTCCTTTGGTGATATACATGTGCATTAATTACTTTCTGTTCTGGTTTCCATTCGTTCACTCACTCTTCTATAACATGGATATTGAATCCACCTAGACTCCCACACTAGTCAGTTAAGCTGATCATCTAATGAGTACATAGTTTACAATCTCATTAGGCTTTTCCCCCCAGGGCTTCTTCAGGAACTTCCAACAGAAAAAAAATTCACAACAAATTACAGAATACTGTCCTGCTACAATGATTAAAAGTTAAATGATTTCGATATCCTCAAGTATTAAAACACCAGTCACTCACAAGTGGCTTCTTTCTATGTAATATCCCATGGAGTAAGACTGTGCACTAAGAAAAAATACACTGGCTTCCCTTCTTGAGGCCTCATAGGTGAAACTGGCAAGTTGGTGGAACTCAGTCAAAGGATAAAAGAGCCACCATTCAATTCTATGTGATCCATTATTGCTGCTTTGCACCCACAAAACCCATCAAATCCTGGCATTGCTTTTAACTGGGAATTTGGGATCCAATCAATAAGTTCAGCTTGATTTTCCCTAGATCTTCCTCCTTGGCACTAGTTTAAGGGATCAATTTTGCCATTGTACAAGGTCATTAATGTATAAATGTTTCTACTTGGCTAAGAAGGCTCACTTGATTTACTAACCTAAAGATGAAACATCATTTATTAAAGTTTATCTTAACTTAATCAGATACACCATCCCTTTGGAATATCTCATCCAGAGATACAGGCTTACCATGATAAATATACCCAAGCCTAGGATAATGTCAAATGAACCACTACAAACAATCTTATTTCTTCCTCTAGTACCATGAGTGCAGTATTCAATCTCTCTTTAATACATTTTGAAAACAACTGAACAATGATCTATGAACTTGGTTTTCTATGCTGCATAAATTGTGTATGATATACTTCATGCTGCTACTTCTCAAGGCTTCATTTTCTTTATTATAGGTCTTACAGGTCTCCTAGTAACATCCCTGTACATTTACATGATCCTCATTCTTTACTTCAGTACTCTAAATATTATTTATTCATTTATATAGAACAAAAACAAATTATACCATTTAAAAAAATCATAAACAACAATTACTCACCTTTTTCAAAGGAATCTAGACATTTTCTAATTCACCTCAGAATCTGGAAGTTTTGCCATGTTGAACACCAAGTAAAAACTTACGGCCAGGTTCCCCTGTACTATGATAATATAGCACAATAAGAGCTATCTGTGGGCACTAACACAAGTTACATTTTTCATTCCCTTGAAAGTGCTCTACAGCCATAACATAACAAACACTCATGGCTGTAGCACTTTTAAAATGGCCAATTGTGGGGGAAAAAATATCCCTCAGTATATTAGCTATTAGCTAAAAGTGCTCTAGAGCGAAATGCTTTAAGGAACTTCTGCTCAGGTTGCCTTGAGCGTTAATTTTTTGCATATGCCTTTGAGGGATTGTGTTGGTGCTCACAGCTGGCACTGCCCCTAGTCTCCTCCCTGTGCTGCGTGGGAGGGGTAGGGGAAGGTACTCCTGCTGGGGTACCTGGGGAGGCCTGTGGGGCAGGAGGAGCTACCTTCCCCCCAAGTCTCTGGACTGTGGCAGCACTCAGCTGCTGGCTGGGCTTTGCTATGGCTAGAGGTGGAGGGGACTGAAACCGAGCTACACCAGCTGGGGTACTGGGGGAGCTGAGTTGGGCACACAAGATGAGTGGACTCCATTCTACCCTGTCCCTGCATCCCCAGCTCTGGCCACAGCAAAGCCCAGATGGCAGCTGTGTGCTGCCACAGTCCAGAGGCTGGAGGTGAGGGGAGCCCCCAGCAATTTCTGAGCATAGCCTGCTTCCTCCCAATACCCCAGCCACAGTAGCTGGGGGGGGGGAGCCACAAGATAGGGATGCTCCCTTCTCCCACCCCCTACCCAAGCCCCCAAGATGGAGGCAGCAGATGGTTGCTGGCTCAGTTTTGCCCTGGCTGGAGTTGGGGGGGTGGGACTGGGAAGAGGGGTGGTTCTGCCACAGCACCCCTGCCTGATGGCCAGGGCTGGTGCAGGTAGGCTTGAGCTCCACCCCACTTCTCCCCCCCACCACAGCCCAACAGGCAAACAACTGTTGGGTTCAATAGTGCTCTAACTCATACAACTGTGTGTAAAGTGCCATGAGTTAGTGTCTTCCCTAAACAGCTATATGCAGTCTATACCTTAATTTACAGAAAGATCAATGGTGTTATAAAGTTGGGAGGGCTGAGGCTTAATATCATTGGAAATAGTGCTAGTTTGTGCATTATTACTTAAAACTGTACTACTTGCAAAGCCTTTAACTGTTTTTTTCACTCATTCATTTATAAAATGTATTGTATTGACCATTACATGCCAGGCTATGTTGTTGTTGCTAAATAACCATGCACTTCTTAACAGAGCTGGTCAAAATACAGGTTTCCAGGCATGCCAACATGTGCGCTTTACTGTGACCAAGACAAAGATTGCAGAGTTTCAGAAGATTTCATCTGCACTGAGCATTCTTCAGTCCTACATAGTTCTCTCCATGCCAGCTTCACATGGTGCGTGACAGGCACAAGAAATCTGGAAATATGGTCCGTGAACAGAAGAAATGAGGGGCTTGTGTGTATGACACTTTAAAGTGGGCTAAATGCTTTTGCACTGTTTTAATGGTGTCAGTGTTTGCATGCCTCGGCAATGTATCGCACATTAATTCCAGCTGCTGTAGGAAATTCAGCGGCATAATGCGTCTTAAACACCTTGGGGTGATGCCCCGAAAGCTATGGAGCAAAGCATCAGGCTCTGTGCAGGTCCAGGTTCCCTGCAGACAGCCTGGAAGCAGCACAGGAAAACAGGCTCTGCCCAAGAAAAGCAGTGAGCCTGATCCTTTTTTCTTTTTCCTTCCCCCTGGAGCCTGCCTGCCTGCCTGAGCTGCACGGGGGCCCAGTGCTTCCCTTCACAGCTGCGGTGCCACCCCTGCAGGACCACCCAATCTGGGTGCCTGCGGGTGGGTGCCACCTGGTGGGGGGGGGACTGTCACTGCCGCAGAGGGAAGCACCACCCCCCTTCCCACATCCCAGGAACCGCTCCACCCGCCGGCAGCTCCCTGCTGCAGGACAGGCAGGTAAATTAGTGGGGTGTGTGCATGACGTGGAGGTTTAACCAGTCCTAAATTGAAGTGGTGTTTTTAAAAGGCCATGACTCCAATTTAGGGCCCCCATTTCATCTATACATGCCCATGGATGAGAGGCCATCCTTATGTTCTCTGACCCCATGACCTAAAAAACTGTGCTGCTTTTACAGGTTCAGCACAGAATCTCACACCAAGACATGTTATCCAGAAGTTCATGCCCTACAGTAGGGCTGTGCGAAGCTTTGGTCCCTGATTTGATTTGGCCCGATTCAGTGGCCAAATCTCTGAATCCATATTGAATCAGAGGACCCTTTAATCTCTCTGAATCGAATTGGAACCCTCCAAATTTATTCAGAGAGATTTGGAAAGATTCGGTGATTCAAGCATAGACACAGATTTAAATGTTTAAATCCTACCTCTAGGTAGCAGGCAGCTTGTGAACACTGCAATGCTGGGGCACATGGACTGGCCCACAGAAGCATGGGGGGCTTCTGAGCATGCCTGGCGGCAGAACCGAAAGTGGACCAGAAGCACTTCCGGGCCACTTGTGGGTCGCTGGGGAGTGTGTGTAGGGGCCCCCCCACACCTCCCTGGCTCAGTGACTGGTGCCTCCTGGGTCTGAGGGGTGTACCTGGAGTCCCACTGTGGCTGATTGCTGAGCCGGAGGGTGCATGAGGGGGGGCCAGTGTGCTCCCCGGAGGTCCCAGAAGTGGACCGAAAGAACTTATGGTTCACTTCCCGGTTCACCACCGATCATGTGAAGGGTCCCCCCCACACTCCTGTGGGATGTGCCATCTGCTCCAGTGTCTCAGCATTCACAAGCTGCACTGGTACCTTGAGGTATGTAGAAAAACCTTTTAAAGCTGTGTCTGTCTGAATCGCTGATTCTCCAAATCAGCATCAAAGCTTCCTGGTTCTGCGGGGGGCACCTGGGGTCTGCCTGCAGCCGATTGCCAAGCTGGGGAAGTGTGGGGGGGGGGCCCTGCATGCTCCCCAGTGGACCTGGAAGTGGACTGGAAGTACATCCAGTTCACTTCTAGGTTTGATACCAAGCATATGGAGGCCCCCCCACCCCCGCACTCCTGTGGGACACTCCATTACCCCAACATCGCAGCGTTCACCAGCTGCATTGGTACCTCAAGGTATGTAGAAAAAAATCTAAAACTGTGCCTGTCTGAATTGCTGATTCTCCAAATCAGCACTGAATCTTTAGATTCGGCCCAATATCAGGGACAGTGATCCAAATCAATGAATGAAATCACTGTCTTTGATTCTGGCCAAATCCAAATTGAATAGGGCCCACTTTGCACAACTTTACCCTGCAGGTGTAATGGACTTGGTGTGCTATAACCATGGGCAACTGGTGCCTCCTAATACTGGGGGGACACCAGCAGCTGATTGCCAACCAGGGGGAGTCCCCTAGTGGCCAATCACCAACTGGGGGACCAGGGGGAGATGGAGAAAAATTTTTTGGGGGGTGGGAGGGGGCTGAGTGCATGCATGCTCCCCCATGCAAAGGTCTGAGGGGGAAGGGGCAGGGGGAGGGGAAAGGGAGCAAGGCTGGGGACTGATACCGGGCAGGGATTGCACTCAGGGCTGGGGTCCTCTGCACCCATGCTGCTGCCCTTTCTCCTGTGCCAGGGGTCATTGCCCAGTACTGGCATCCACCACCCCCAAGCCCTGCACTGGCCGTGGCTGCCTCCCTGCACTGGCCCCACTCTGGCCTCAGCCCGCCCTGCACTGCCTGGCAGGGCCTGGAGCTAGAGTGGGACCAGTCTCAGCTGCACCACCAGGTGAGAGAAGATGGAGTCCCTGGGACCCCCACTCCACCCTGCCTAAGTTGTCCCCAGTAGTTCCTGCAGAATTGCAGCACTGGGGAGCCAAGGTGGGCACATGGCCCCCCCCCCCGATCTTTGCACGGGGCAAGGAAGGACAGGCTGCAGCTGTGAGGCAAGCTGGGCTCTGTCTGTTCTGTGCTTCCATGCTTTGTTGCAGCCGTTTAAAGTGGCATGGCACAGCGCCATGTGTGTCCCACTGCTGGGTGGGCCAGGAAGCAAGGCACATGGCACTGTGCTGTATTAATTTTGAAGGCTGCAGTGAGCTGCAGAGGCACAGAGCAGGCAGAGACCAGCTTGCCTCACAGTTGCAGTCCACTCCTGCCCTGTGCAAAGATCGGGGGGAGTCATATGCCCCCACTTAGCTCCCCAGTGCCATGACTCTGCAGGAGCCACTGGGCTCCACTTGTCCCACAACCTGGCCCAATCAGGACTCCATTCACCATGAATGGGGCCCTGGCCATGCCAGGTTGGGGGGGCAGTCAGAGCCCAGTGGCTTGTCCAGGGCCATGGTGCATTGAAGCCAAAAGTTTGGGGGAACATACCGCCCCTCCCCTGGATATCACAAAGTGGTGGGAGCCATCGGGCTCCAATTGCCTCATGACCCAGCCAGCCAGGGCCCCATTCACAGTGAATGGGGCCCCAGCTGGGCTGGGTCTTGGAACAATCTCCACAGTGCAGCAGGGAGTGGGGCAGAGGTGGGGGTGAATGATTCACCCCTGCTCGTACCCCACTCCCTCCTGCACTGTGGGGGTCTTGATCCCACCCCCCACAAGAAATCTTACCTACCTGCCTGTGCTGGGCTGGCTGTGAGCCTGGCATGCCTTTTCCCCCTGCTACAGCAGCCTGCACCTGGGTTGTCCAGTGGCAAACCCAGAAGTGCCGCTGGCACTTCTCTCAGGGGGGTCACGTGCACTTATGTGCACCCACTGCGCATCACCAATGGCCATAACATATGTACATAGATAAAAAAAAATAAAACAAACTTTTAAGGACACTTGAGTTTAGCAGCCAGGGGGTGGCTGCCAGCTCCATTTTGCCCTACCATTTCTGCTGCTGCCCCTCCCTATGCAGTCTCAGTGACGCTGTCACCCATTTACCCTTTCTCTATGTGTGTAACTGATAGCCTGAAAGGGAGGGATTAAGAGGAACACTTCAAGAATTCCACAACCTCTAGTCTAAAGCTGGAAGAAAGTACCCGTCCCCACATTCTTAAACTTTAGCTTCCTCCACCTCTGTGCCGCAACAGCCGCCCCATCCAAGATGCAACCACCTACTAATGACTCCCAGAGATAATCCTAGCCCCCTTCTTGGTGCCCAAAAAGAACAGACATAAATTCCACAATCCTCTGCAGCCACAAAGTGGTAAATGGGTGGGTGTCAGCAAAAAAATGAAGCTGGGCTTTTGGGACCAAGCTGAGAAATGTTTTAAACCTCTGAAATACAAATCAGTAGCTATTATGATGACAATTTGTCCTTCTGTGAGTTCCAGCAGGTATTGTGTAACCATTACAGCATGCATGCTCTCTGTAACAACCCCTGACAAGTAAATGATACAGGAGTTGTAATGACAAATAAAATCTTTGTTGCTGGAAAACCTTTAGCAATTGAGAGTTGCTCTTCTAAGGGCAAGTAGTCACCTAGTGCTGTTCCTGAAGTCCTTAGCCTATAAAACTCTGACAACATGCAAGCCAATGGGAATTTTTTTTGAAAGGCTATAAGGAAGGTTTTTATGCTGATTCACCTTTTGTTGTAGGAATGTAGATGAGATTAAAAAGCCATAATAATTGATGAGCTATACTGAGAACCAATAAAGACATGTCTCAAATTCCAAATTATTTCTAGATATATTAATATCTCCATTCCTGATGCTGTTTAGAAGATTAATATATCATGCATTAACATAGATGTATGAGCAGAACTGCTTTAATTAATCATCTAAAATAAACTTGATTATTTAAAAGCTATTTGATAAAAAGTGGAAAATATTTTCAATATAATACAAGAAAGGCTACACTTGTAATTACCTTTTCTAGATATGTGTTGATTTGCTTCATATACAGACTGTTTTACCTTACAAAATAACTCAATACACTGAGCACACACTGCAAAACGATACAGTAATGGAGTGTTTGCTAATGAGTTGCATTTAAGGAGAGCCTGTCTATTAGCTGAGATAAGATTTAGGAAAACAATGTGCTAATGATTTGAAAATTGCAACAAAAATTATGGTCGATCTATGAATGATTACAGACATAATTGTACTAGTAAATATTCAAGCTTATCCTGATTTTCAAGTTCAATTCATGATTATTACAGGCTTTAATATTCAGGAAGGGGCTTCATTCCGCTTGCTCTACTCACATGACTAGCCCCTCTGACTTGGGTGGTACTACTCACATGAAAGAGAGGAGGATTTCTCCAAGTGCACCCTTTCTAATAATACATGTTAAATGTATGCATGCATGAATACCACATGCCCCCAGAGGCTGGGAGGGCATGGTGAGCTCCCGTAAATGGGAGCGTGGTGGCGGCAAGCAGGGAGCTCCAGCAGGTAGCCGCAGTGCTGTCAGCGGAGTGGGGGTGGCAAGCACCAAGCAGCAGTCGGTGACCACCAGCAGACGCCACCAGTGGTGTCGGTGGTGAGGGACGGGGGTGAAGAGTGGCAACTACCTGCAGACACCACTGGCGGTGTTGGAGGCGCCTTTTTGCCTTTACACATGCACCCCCTATGCGTCGCCAATATATGTATGGACTGACTAAAATTACTTGCCTGTCTCATTATTAATGAATCAGCAGGCAGGTGGGATGGCTCCCGGACTTTGGTCAGGCAATTTGGTCAGTTATTTTTTGGTGAGAATTGCCCTGAATCTGTCAATTTTCTGTTCATGCTACAAATGCCATCTAACTTGATAGATATGTTGGAGAGAACTGAGAGAATGCTCCTAGACTGGTGAGGGTATGGAAAGGAGCTTGGATTATTGTCCATACCTGAATAAAAAAAGCATTATGTTGTAAATTTACTGAAGCATCAAGGAAATCTGGATGAGTGCTAACATGATAAACCCTGTCAAGACTGAGGCATTCCTGGACATGTGTAAAGCAGAACTTCAGTGAGTAAAGAACTTCAATGTTAAAAACTGAGGTGCATATGAAGTTTAGGTGCCTATAGGACTAATTGGCAGCTGAGCCTGAGGTTGTAAGAATCACTGTTCTAAGACCCACTGCAGAAGTTTAATTCCAGTTGTAGATCTGGGTCATGAAACCTTGGTAATGGCTTCATTTAGAGCTGCTAAAATAAGTGTTCCTGAAAGCAGTGTTAATGAAAAACTGGGCCTTTGGCATCTTTTGTGAAAAGTATCCAGCCATGCACAAACCTGTTTGTAAGCTTGGGCCTTTGTTGTGTAGTGAACTAGGCAACTGTCAATCCTCTGCATCATGGTGTATGTGTAAGAGGTCTAGCCAGATGCCTGATAAACCCTTTTGTGGCTGACAAGCCCAATTCGAGAGCAACAGATTGTTACAGGTTTCACAGATCTATATGGTGTCTGAGTTTGAGTCAAAATTTAGAGCACGCTGCTTTCTTCTTTCTTGCTTTTCTTCCATCCCCTAGATCAAAGCTGCTTCATGTTGAACTGCACCCAATGCCAGATGCTCCAGATTGGGTGGGATTCTGCATGCTCTTCCCAGATTTCTACGTTGATGTTGAATGACTTCATATCATTTTTGCACACATCGTGGTATTGCCATAGAAGGTAACCCTGAAATCTCAAATAGAGCCATCTCGCATTTCACTATACAAAATACTCTTGGGGATATGATCTCCTTCCATTCTCCTGACATAGCTGATCTATTGCAACCTTTTCTTTTTGATAGAGGTTCTAAGTGTGTCAGTCCTGCACCCTCCAACACTTCTGTGTTTGGTATTCTGTGTTCCCACTTTATTTTCAGGATCTTATGCAGACATCTCGTGCAAGCTGTTCAGTCCCTTGATGCACCTAGCACAAGTAGTCCTAGTTTCTGAACCATAAATCAGGGATGACATTACATAGGTCTCATATAAGCATATCTTCACCTTAGCTGACAGTTTGTTGGTATTCTGTGTGCTTTATTGTGTACATTTAAATAACATGGTTAAAATTTGGTTTCGTTGTAGCTGTTTGGCAAATGCTCAGGGCTGCACTAGGTTAGTAATCCTGCCTTATTTCCAGGTTTTGGTATGCACAGAGTAGGACCAGTAGGCAGGAGTTGCGCTTCCAGAAGTGGTGCAGGTAGCTTACTCTGTCAGTTGATTTGGTGTTAATGTTCTTCTTATGTCCTTCTTCCCCTGATTGTATGCTTACATCCATGTACACTTAATCTAACTAATGGTGATGTACTGACATGTTACTTATGGTATCATTAATATCACCTCTCTGTTTAATCTTCAGTCTTCAGGACTTAACCTAGGTAGTTAACTTTGCTGGCACTTTCTCAGATTCCGTCTCCCTTGTATATTAATTATCTGTAGATAAAGTCATCATTGATGCCTTATCAACTAAAAAGGCTGACTAAATCAGCTTTGTTAGGCAATGGTTATAGCAATAGGATGACCATCTTGCCCATCTGTTCATTTGCCTCCTGAAGTGTGACCATGACAGAACTCTTAAAAATCCAATTAATGGTTTATAGGTCAATAGCTTAGATACTTTGATAACACTGCAAGAAGGCATGGACAAAAACTCTGGGATTAATAGATTTTGTGGAGACTTTCATAAAGTCTTTTTGTAGATGTTCTCCTCTCAAATGTTAATATGTTTATTGAGTAGAAAGAAAATGGCTTTTACAACAGTATTCCCTTGAGCTAGCATGGCAAGCTGGGGAGGAGCCTTAAACTATATAAAATGCATGGACTCAATCAATGCATATGTAAAGTTCAAGGGGAAGACTTTGGGTTTTTTTAGACTTCAAAAGTATCGCCCAAAGAGCAGTCTTTTCTCATTGGAATGTGTGAGGATCCTCATGTGTAAAGATTAGCATTTTCACCCAATTTACTGTGGGGCAATCAAATCAGGGAAACTTCAGACAGGAAATTTAAAATAGACCTATGCTTAGATAAAGCTAATCTTCCCTTTCTCAACCTTTTGTTTAAGAGTTTCACAGGTAGGCTACATTTTTTTTAACTTTATAATCCTTTAATTATGGAAACTTCCTTGCATTCAGAAGTGTAACCTAACCTATTCAAATGTTAGGGCACTAATGCAGCGACTATATTTTTGCTTAGTTTGCAATAAGCATAGCTATGAAGCACAGGGACCATTTATCTCTGTTCCTTTTTTGCCTTGACAGTTCAGCTTGACATCTTGAATTGTTCTGAAGCATATATTCACATCTATTATCAAATCCTTTGTCCCCAGAATACCTTAATGTACAGCTTTTGAAGAAAACTAGATGATTAACTATGGGAAGCTGAAGATTTCTGTTATTCACTGGTCCTTTAAATAGTTCTCCACTAGAACATTTTAAGATTTCATCCATCACTGAGAGATTTGCTGCTTGCTCCCCAAAGCTCTGGATATCAGAAGAGATTTTGGGAATGAGCTTGATTTTTTTTTCCAATTAAGATATAGTCAGTAGCTTTTTCTATAGAATTGGGTAGTTACAAATATTTTAAATTAAAAATTCACTCAATGTAATAAACTGTGTTCTCTTCTGATTTGTCCGTTTCTAGTTTTAAATCCCAATAGAGTACACTTACAGTGATGTCTGGTAATTCTCAAGTACCAGATCACTTTTGAGAAAATAAAACTTTCTTAGTCTTCTCTACACCGTTTTCAACTTTTCTAGAGAAGAATCTGGCATTTTATCTCATTCCCTCCCTTCTCTGGATGAAGATTTGGGTCTTATAGTTCTTTTTCCTTTCCCTTCCTTTTAACTTTTACTCTTTGCTGCATATCAAAGGAAGGTGATCCCCAAATCCCTTTATAGAGTAATATTGGTTGTAGCCGCGTGGGTCTAAGGACTTAGGCAGACAAGGTTCTTTGGGTAAATATGATATATTTTATTAGACCAACTTAAATAGTTGGAAAATTCTTCTTAGCAAGCTTTCAGGTATAAATTTATTTTATTTTATTTTATTTATTTATTTATACCCAAAAGCTTGCTAAGAAGAATTTTTCCAACTATTTAAGTTGGTTTAATAAAAGAGATCAGTTTTACCCAAAGAACCTTGTGTGCCCTTACAGAGTGAAGAAGTTCATCTTTAACAAGAAAAGTGATTATTTTCTCTAGGATGTAGAGGTTCACCTCCCCACCACCCAGAAGATTACAAATAATTAGAAACAGGAAAGCTAAGAACCCCAAGAACAAGTATAACTGTCAGGCCAAATTCTCCATCTGATCCAGTATTAGCAGAGTAGGCAAAACCTCTATTACAGTGCTGGGGAAAAGGCCAGTTCCAGAGAGGAAATAATCAGGGAACTAATTTTCCATTTCTAACTGAAGCTCTAGAGGGGCTTTTTGCAGATGAAGCCAATTAGAGCTGTGTGAAGCTTTGGTGGCTGATTTGATTTGGTGGCGATTCGGCCCAATTCAGTGGCTGAATCTCCAAATCTGAATTGAATCAGGACACCCTTTAATCTCTCTGAATTGAATTGGAACCTTCCAAATCAATTCAGAGAGATTCAGCGTTTTGACAATTTGGACATAGACAGCTTTAAATGTTTTTCCTACATACCTCAAGGTACCAGGCGGCTGGTGAATGCTGAGATGGTGGGGCAGATGGAGTGTCCCACAGAAGTGTGTGGGGGGGTGCCCCGTGAGCTTGGCCACAGACCGATCCACTTCCAGGTCTGCCACGGAGCATGCTGAGGGCCACCCCAGCTTGGTGACTAGCGCCTCCTGGGTCTGGGGGGAGCATCTGGGGTTCCTCCATGGCTGATCACTGAGCTGGGTGGATGTAGGGGGCCCTCCCAGTGCACCTGGTGGTGTACCCAGAAGTTGACTGGAAGTACTTCTGGGGTTACTGCTGAGCATGCAGGGGCCCCCTTCCCCCTTTCACTCCTGTGGGACTCTCCATCTGTCCCACCATTGCAGTGTTCATGAGCCGTGCCTGGTACCTCGAGGTAGGTAGAAAAAACATTTAAAGCTGTCTATGGCCGAATCACTGATTCTCTTAATAAGCTCCAAATTTTCAGGTTCAGATTTGGCCAACTTGAAATGGAGACAGTGATCCAAATCAATGAATCAAATCACTGTCCCTGATTCAGGCTGAATCTGAATTGAATATGGCCCATTTCGCACACCCTTAATAGCCATCCAAATTGGAGCCGGGCCATAACTCTGGGGTTAATGTCCCTATTTTCAAAAGAGACAGTGACATTTTTAAAGAACACAAGTCATGTAGACCTCATATTTAAGACTCTTCCAAAAAAGTGGTGCCTCCAGCCATGCTGGAACGCTGACTCAGTCTATCATGAACAGCACCAGGCAGATTTTCCTGAAGTGGCTGTTGCCAAGAACTGACCAAGCCTGCCCTTGCTCAGCTTGTGAGATATGAACAGCTCCCAGCATGAGCTTATATGCCTTCACACCAGGCAGGATTTAAATAGTATCCTATACATTGCAGGCAGTTTGTGCTGACTTCCCTTATCTGAAGGACTGTCCAATCAGATAAGCTCTTAATTATCTTTTGGTGCACGTTCCTTAAAACAAAAGAAGAATTAGGGTGGAGAGAGAACATTTCTAATACTTGCTAACATTTACAGTAGCTTTATGAATGTGTCAGGATTTGCATGTTAATTGTTTGGAAAGATCACAAATCCTTTCCCACCTTCACATTTTCAGAAAGGTAGACTTAAATCCTAAAGGATGACCAATACATGTATTGTCTGAATAGCTCTGTGTAAATACACCTCCTTCTAACATCCTTCCCCCAGCCTAGGATAAAATTAGGTATAGCAAACAAATCCTTGTCAAGTAGTTCTCTCTTTTTTTTTTTGGTTCCTTAAGTATGAATCTTCAAGTCTTAACTAACATTTTGTTCTGCTGTTTTCACATCTTTGCTTTTGTCTACTGCATATTTCATTTGGAAATACAAGAATAAAATTTGTGATGGGACAAAAAGAGAATCTGGTCGTAAAGAGAGATAATTAATGGTGCCATAAGAATTCAGGCCAAATCCTGCTTGCTACTCATGAGGTGAACCACGTGATTATCTGGGTAAGTAAAGGGAGCAGAATTAGGCTTTTGCTGTAGTTCCAACTACCTTTTATCATTATAGAGGGAAAAAAATAAAATTAAATGTGTATCATCCTCAACACATTTCTAGTATAAGTGTTTTAGGTGGAATGCCTTGTAAACAGATAAAGCGACTTCTGAGCTTTGGATTGATTGCTTTTAAAATGACCATTTAACATTGGCTTATGGTTTTACATTTCCACCTTGCAGCATTTAAGGGCTATTTAGAACATTACATGCTAACCCATCAAATCCTAACCTGAAAGGCAATGTGGCCTCTAGTCACATAGCCTGGTAAAATAATAGACTTTTGCTGTTCTTAATAGGTAAATACTTTCATTTATGGAAGGAAATGGTGATTCAAGAATGTCTGATGCCCCTAAAACTCTCAATGCTTTTCATAGCAGCTGGATATTTGACATTGGTTCCCATAATATTCTTATGATAACATTCCTATCCCGCAGGGGTCCGCTTGAATATCAGAACACTCATCTTTTTTAAGTTTTGCATAATGTGAGATATTAAAATTAAGGCTAGTGTTTACTGTTCAGTTCTTACACACATATTCCCACATTCACAGCTAGATATTATTTCCCTTGGAAATGCTTTCTGTCCCTGCCAGTTACTGAATGCAATCAGATAGCTTTGCGTGGGCTAGCATACCAATTAAGTGCTATGTCTGGGTTGTGTGCTATTTCCTCCCTCAGAAACTCAATGGCTCATCGTCAGATAAACAGCACAATATTGATAAGGAGAAAACCTGATTCCACAACAGGAGCAAAATCTTTTTCTCTAAAAGGCTTCAGGTCTACACTTTGAAAAGGTAAAAAGGAAACAGATGTAAAAATGAAATGGGATGAAAGAAGATTAATGAAGAAACGATCAGCAAAAATATTCAATTAGAATTTGTGGGCCTGGTCATATTACTCTGTATTACTGTACATCTTGTCATTATCCAAATCTGTTGCTAAACTGTTGGCATTTGTCTTCATTATGCAGTAAAATGGTTTAATGAATAGGTTACAAATATAATGGAAGAAATGCCCTGAAATTATCACAATGCCTGAGAATGAAAAATGCCTTAATTTAAATTATCGGTGTGTGGCATCTGCCAAATGCACATGCAGATGTTGGTTAGAGAGAATAATTTTGTTCCCATACAGCCTTCATAATTCTGTTCTATTTCAAAAGGGCTTTAAACACCTCACCAGAAACTGATGTCAGTGACGCAACTGTGTCTTCCTCCTCAGCTGTGAGAACAGGCGGACGGCTATCTTGAATACAATTCTGCAGTAGTTTTGCAAACAGCAGTCTCATTGATTTCACTAGGATATCCGGTCATGAAGCTACAGTATTGGACTCTTAAAACAGTACTCTTAAAACTCTTAAAACAGTAAAATCAAACTTCATATACAATCAAAGTTAAAATCTGAGCTCAGTTATATCTTGGATGTTCAGGAAACAGCGTCCAGATTTTGGACGTGTTGGTTTTGAGTTTGATCTTCCGGACAACTTTCCCAGTTTGCTTCTGCACATTTTTGTATAGGAAGATGCTGCAAGGGAGTTAACATTCCAGCCCCTCATTTTCTATGATCCTATGATAGGATATTTCTATGATCCTATACCTCAACACTGCTAGGGTCTGGTGTTCCATTTCCCCTAATTTTTAAATAATTTTATTTTTGGTAAAATGCTCATGCACCTGCCCCATGTTCCTAAAAACCAACTAAAGTGTTTTACACAATTCATATAAAATACTCCTCAAGGCTCAGATCCTTCAGTCAAATCTATGCAGACAGAGACCCATTAACTTCAACAGGATTTCAGAGTTGCCAAAGACCTGCTGTCTTGATCTGAATTGGGGTCTTAGCTTCCAAATCCTTACCAGAATAATGCCCAAGTTAAAAGCAATAAATGCATTTTTAGAAAAGACGTAAATAGGAACGGTGGTAAGGGCTTGGACTGCTAACCTGGAACTCGGGAGAAACAAATTACTTCTTGTTTGGGCTACTCCCTGTAGCCTTGGGGAAATGATCCATTCTCAGTTTCCTGTCTAGAAATTAGGTATAACAGGTATTTCTGTACTGCAAAAAAGGGATGAGGATGAACACAGTTGGGATGCTGAAAAGGTATGGAAATGGAAGTGAATGAGTAGCTAGGATAGACTAAAGAAATAATCAAAAGGGCTTCTTTTCACTCGTTCAGACAAGAATTAAGAATTCTGCATTTCTTCTGCTGTGGTTAATCCAAGTGCCTCCAGCCGAGATATTCTGAGAGGTTCAACTGCCTGCACTAGGTCAGTAAAAGCAATCTACATTGGACCTGAATATGGATATTGGCACTAAATGTCTAAACTTACCTGGAGTTACATGTGATAATTTGACATTAGAGGAAGTATTTGGAGGTGGTTTCACCTACATACAAAAGTTATTCCAAAGTTCATTAGATTTAATGGCGTCTTTGCTTCATGGTCACACAGTTTCTATATTTTGAATATCGTGATTGTATATATTCAAATGATAATCCTAGTATTACATGTCACAAATGTCATTAGATTCTTGTTGCTAATATGTCACTGTTAAACTGCATGTTTGGAACCAGATGGCTGAGAGAACTGATAAGGTAATACCAAGTCTCTCACCTCTCAGTTATTGTTGGGTTAGATCCAACCCTAATTCATAGAAACCAAAAGTTGTTACTGTCTGACAGCTGTTTTGTGGCTTAGATAGTTCCAAGTGGACAGCTGTCCACAGGGTGGAGGGGTGGAAAAATCCCTATCACAGACAGACAGCCTCAGCAGAGAAGAGTTTAGGAGCATGGAAAATGAACTAGCTTTATGATCACTAAAGATACATGTTCCAGAAGGGAGCTGAAATGCATTGGCAAGGTGGGAAGTCTTGCTCTGTGTTGATTCTGTTACATCCATACCGTGAATTAACGTTTTTCAGTATCCTTATGTAGTTAAATTTAGTTAGATTAAAACAAATCCAAAAGAAACTTGGATTCAAATTTTGCTTTTTTAATTTAAGCATTGCTTCTACAGCTAAAAAACAAACCCCTTCTAAACAAAAATGTGCATTATTGCCCTTTCTACATGTTCAGAAGTACAGAATTTTTTTTCAAGTGACTGAAATGTTAGGACTGGGAGGCTTATTTCTTAGTGCAACATGACTAAGCATGAGAAGAAATGAAGGGCCTTGTTGAATTATTAGGTCAAGAAGAGACCATCACCGATGGGAATGAGATGTACCTCACAAGACAAATGTTTGGGATTCAACAGATTTTGGTGACATCATTCAAGTTGGGAGGAAAATTGATCCAGGGTTAATGTGATAGCTTGATAGCTTGCCACTTGGGAGGACTCAGGTTCACTTCTCTGAGACCAAGTTCCTCTGTGGTTTTGGGCAAGGATCTGTGCTTCAGTTCCCCAGCTATAAACTGGAACTAATGGCACTTCCCTCCCCAACAGGGGTGTTGTGCATCAGGCACTGTGGTGGCAGGGGCCATGTGGGACACGTCCGTTCTGCTTCCAAGGCCTCCTGGAAGCACTGCCAAGAAGCTCATTTCACCCACTCTCCCTCTTTCTCTATGTACCAATCCTGGAAATGTGGCAATGACTCTGCCCTGAGGGTGCTCCCATCACTGCTCTTGCCAGGCAGGGGGCAATCCCCACTGCCCCACGCTGCATGGGGGTGTTCTTTCATGAGCCCCCAGAAGCCCCTAGGCCACTGCAGCAGCTTGTGAGTTGGGGTTTTTGGTTTCCCTTTTTTTAAATGGCCGGGAGCTGGGCTGGGTGGAGCAGCCATGGGGAGGGCTGGGGGGCTCACGGCAGAGCCCCTCACACAGTGTGGGGCAGTGGGGATAGCCCCCCTACCCAACAATACTTGGTGAGTAGGGGCTCTTTTTTAAACAACTGGGAGCTGGGGCAGGTGGGGCAGCCATGGGGAGTCTGGGAGAGTGGGCAGAGGTTGGGGGGTGCTCAGGGGGCTGGGAGAGCAGGCAGGGGATAGGGCCTGGTAGGGATCCCCACCATGGTCCCCTTCTTCAGCCCCCCCTTCCCCACCCCCTACTTACCGGCAAGGTGCCCAGGTCCAGCTCCCTGCTGCAGTGAGCAGGGACTGCCTGAATTGCTGAAGCTATCCAAATCATTTCGAACCTTTTAATTGGTCCCCTAATTCTATTTGGATTCAGAGATTTGGCCACCAAATCTGGCCGAATCTCCTCCAAATTGAATCAGCACCCAAAGCTTTGCATAGCCCTACAGGATATATAACTGCCACAGCATAGACAAGTCTTAAGTTAATTACAAGAGGTAAGGTATTCTTTATTTCCTGGTGTGAACAGTTGCCAAGCACTACTGTGTGTCATTGTAATGGCTGCTAAGTACCATGCTTGGAAGTTACTATGTTCTGGTAGCAGATGAAGTGGGATGTGTGTACAGAATGCTGCAAGGTATTTTGAGTCTCAGTATCAATATCAGTCAGTAAGTTAAACCTAGGATCCTTCTTCAAGTGGAAAAATGCTACTCCTGTACCCACAGCTAGCTGCTGTGACTAAAAATCAAAGCAATAAAGGCAACGGGAAGAAAATATCTGCTGTGTTCCCAGCCACTCAGTGTGCAATTATACACAGATTAATTTTAAAAACTGGCATCTGATACAGTAGATGTTCTAGTGTCACATATGAGACCCCAAAAAGCAAATTAGACATATATTCATTTTAATTAAACTGTTATCAAGATGTGCTGTTGTCCAAGAAGCCCATTAACAGTAGTAGACTATTCACAACTGAGCAAGTCAATTCACTGAACTGAACTAAAAACCTGACTT
Organism: Crocodylus porosus; assembly: GCF_001723895.1. Lineage (NCBI taxonomy): Eukaryota > Metazoa > Chordata > Crocodylia > Crocodylidae > Crocodylus > Crocodylus porosus. The sequence goes on from NW_017728931.1 coordinate 56,703,605, forward strand.
TGTAACAGCTGGCTACTGAATAGCCATTTAATCTCCTAGCTTACTTGGGATAGCAATCATAGGCTTTCCCTTAATTTTACAGATTTTCTTCTCTTTCTTCCTCACTTGTGGCAATGCAGGGGCTCTCTTAGGTACAATCATAATTCATTCACCAGGTGTAAAGGGGAATTTTTATAGAAGAACCAACTTGAATGAAAATAATATTTATAGAAAAAAATTGTTCCATTGTTTTTCTTTATTATCTTCACTGTAAAATATTTAATGTGAATACAATTATATTTCCTGAAGATTTGGCCACTCTTTATACATGTACAAAACATCATCTTATGTTTGACACACAGGTTTGTTGCTTTGAAAATTAGCAATGAATAATGGTCAAATTGAATGAGCCTCTTGAGACAGAGGTACTATGATGGGCAAAAGTGAAAGTCAGCATGAATTAAGTTCCTAGATCACTTAGTCATTCTTAACTATATTCAGTACCTTCTAGTCCATAAGTTCACCCACTTGTACTGTACAGCAGTAAATGTGTTTTTGCAATTTGTCTGCAAAGAAGAGTCAACTGGGTAGGAATACAGGGAAATTGCTGCTGAAAGAAAAAGGCTTGGTGCCAAAAGTAACCTTCAGGTTTAACCGCTGTAATCAGAGGACTGAGGGCAAGTCCTGTTCCAAGATGGGAGAGCCTCTTCACAGAGATCTAATTTTGAGGGGAAACAAAAAGTCTTTGCACTCCCCTCCCCTGTTGTTACATGTGTAAGGGTTATTTATTTATTTTATTTATGTTTGCCTTTCTCAGAAACCTTGGGTGTTGGCTGTGGTCAAGGCTGGGGATTTTGACTGGGATGTGCCAGTACTCTTACTGAGACTTGAACCTAGATGTTCCTCCATGCAGAAGCAGACCGATCGCCATATATAAGACCATGGAAGAAATTTACCCCACGTACAGCGGGGCAGTTGAAGGGGAAGGGGGGCTGTGTAGATTGTGTAGTCTTACTAAGAGGCTAGACAATGTATTAGACAATGGAATTTCTATTGAATGGTTTGGATAGGGATAAACCTGCCTCTGCCTGGGGGGGTGGACTACGTGATCTGAAGGTCTGTTTCAGTCCTACTTTTCTATGATTCTATGACTTTTTCTTATGTGCAGAGGCTGTTCTGATAATTGAATCCTAAACAATCTACTTTCCCTTCTTTTAATGTGAAACAAATGCTTCTTTTCCAAAATTGCTTTTTTTTGGTAATAAAAAATAAGTTTAAATGGATAGGCCTTTTAAAACTGGAAAACAATTCTTAAGGGCTTAAGGGAAATATAGAACTGAATATTGAATTAATTATTATCCACTGTTTACAAATAGCTTTTTTTAAAAAGACATTGTAATACAAATCTTAGTCTTGGGATGGCTTTAAAGCATTTATATTTGGTCTAGAATCCTCACAATTCTTTCCTGCCAAATACTTTAGATATTAGAAAATATTAAAAGTATTACTTATTACAAAATGAAGTTCATTATTCCTTATACTTTTTCAGGTAAAATTGTCAGCAAAGTTAGGTCTGTAACAATGGTTTCTCAGTGCTTGGCATTTCTAATAATAAATGCTCTACTAAGATAAAACTTAAAGGTGAAAGTGTCCTTAGTTACTGTTCAGCTCCATGGTATAATCCCTGCTATATGAGAGAATTTTGTAGACTATTAGAGAGTATTATTATTGTTGGTTGTCTACATGTATTGCTTATAGCAAGATCAGGGTCTACAATTATTACTGCAGCAGAGCCTAGCATTATTATATTTCAATACAGCCTAGGGACTCCAAGCTAGGATCCAGGGCCCCAGATAGGTACATGGAGATTAATGCTATTGAGTGCCTCCCCTCACCCATCCCCTTCAGGTTTTGGGATGGTCCTCCCTTCTTTTACATGAGCTCCCACATCTAGTGTCTACCTACCTCTACCCTCTCAGAATAGCTTTCCTTTTAGTTTAGGAGTCTTGTAACCCTCCTCTTTGGAATCATGGATCTTCAGTCCTGCCCTCTCCCTAGTGTCTCTTCTAAAATTTGAGGTCTTTGCACTTCTCCTTTATGAAGCTGTGCTGGCTGAGTTCTCCCTCTAGTAACTCACTTTTAGACTGGGTCTGGAGCTTCCTTTTGAGTCGCCATTTTATCATCTCATGATTCTAGTAATCCTTCCCAAGATAAGTGTAATAAGCTGAAACACCTGACTGGATGTCTTGAAGGGCAGGGAGTTTTGTGTTCTGCACTGCATGGGGCTTCTTGTTCCAAGTCCTTGAAGAAGCAAACAGTCCAGAAAAAGACAAACTGTCATAATTTACATGATTCCCCACCCCTCTTGGAGCTATTTCCTTCACCATTCTTTCTTTGAAGCAGTTCAGCCATTTTGCTCCACCAGTGGTATACTAATTTATCTATGTCAAAGATATGCTAACTCCACTGATTCTGGCTTGAGAAGTAGCATGCGTAGGCTGGGCATAGCTCCTCTCAGCAGTTTAAAAGGTATAAAAGAGGGTGCAGGATCATCAAGAACTATGAAGAATACACTACATATGACGTTTACTTAAAATACTTAATTTTTTTCCATACTATCACTTAAAATACATGCATTTATCTGGCCATTAAAAATAAGACATGCTCTTAAGAAAATAAGAATAACACTGGGATGACAGTCAGAAAGGGTAATCTGTCCAAGTTCACGTAGAAGCAGGCATAGGCTTTTGGATCTCCTCTGGGAAACAAGAAAACTAAGAGCTCATAGCCCAGAATAAATATTCATTGGCAATTCTTAATATCTTAAATCCCCATAACATTGAGAAAGTATTAATAAAAACCAGTAGTAAATACAAACTTACAAACAACTTTATCTACATAATATATGGAAAGAGGTACCAGGAAACATGGATTATGTCTACAATTGTTAAACATGTCTATTAAAAAAAAGATTATGTAAATAAGAATTTACTCATTACTCTGGTAAGGTTGCAGCAGTTACAAATAATGTTATATATGTACTTAGAGAAATTGATGCAGTATGGCCTGCACTGATATAGTCTCAAAACTGTGGATCCTGAGAACTCATCTTCAATTTCTGCCACTTTCCTGGCTGCAAGAAAACTTAAACCACGCCATTAAAATGAAAATCGACTATTGCTAGTATGTACAATTATACGAATGTACAATGTACAAATGGAAGCCTGCTGCAAGATCTGCTGCCAAAAAAATTCTTTCCCATGCAGTTTCTTAGTTTCTACCTAAATTCCCTTATCAATCAAACCAATCAAACATTCCTCAGGTATACTATACTATCCTTTTTCCTAATTTCCCCCTTCTCCTTGCTTATCCTTTTTCTCAGATTCCCTTCCACAAATCTTCCTGAACTGAGCCAGACGGCAGCGGTACTGGGGCAGCAATGCTTTCTTCCTCATTGCCTTAACATATACTATACGCTGCTGCCTTTATGATCTTCAGAAGGCCCATTGGAGTTCCCTTCCTATTACCTTCATTCAAGAATTGCTCCTGAAATTGGGAAAGCGGCTATGTAGGTTTCCCACAAACCTGTGGTATGCACTTAATATGCATAAACTGGATCTGATCCATCGACATGGTGCTAATTCTACTATCCCATTTGTCCAAACTCATGAGGATCTTATGTCTGAAAACTGTCTGAGTAGGGGAAGACTGTGGGGAACTTCACTGCTACTCTCCCCAGGATGCACTGCAGTAATCCTGTTGCTTTTCTGAACTCTTATGGATGTTGTTCTTTACTTTTTATTTGCAATTAAACTCCAAATTCCCAGTATTTTTGTCTTCTGGTGGAGAGCTGATCAATTGTGAACGAAAAGGTACCCCACTCTATCCAGTTCTTTATGAAAGAACATTAAATATTTTTAACAGTAGATTTTAGGAAAGTTTAAAGTAGAGTCCTACAAAGGCTGAAGAATGGATACTATTCTGCCAACTTTAGAATCAGCCATGAGACTTAGCACTAGAATACAAACATCAAAAAAGAAAAAAAAGAAAAAAAAATTCTTTAACATGGAGCAGGTTTTTCAAACAATAATTCTAGTGAATGCAGTCATAGTAGAAAAAACCTAATAAACTTTATCTGCCACAGGAGAAACCTTATCTAGACATGAGCATTCTTTATAACCTAATTTAATAGTTTAAAACCTATATTTATTTGGTAGAACAATTAGGAGCAATTTAAGTAATTTTCTCTTTTAATTGTCAAGGTTGTTTCAACAGTGCTCTTTAATAAATAGGTTTTTATCTGAGTTTGACATAGTTGTCGCTAAGGTTAAATAAGGGAAATGCTGCCTCGTGTAATACAATAGAAAGCTATAATCTAAAATCAATATTGTCTTAAACACAAATTGTTCTAATTAGATTGAAATGGTAAAATGACTGATCTCTTAAGAAGTAAATTAGCTTTCTGTGTATGTTCAGAAGTTTTCTAAATTAGAAATGCTAACTCACCTCAAATTCAGTGTCTTGTTGAGTTATAGGTACTGAATCTGTCCTCCATTACACTTGGAAGTTCAATAGTGGTGGTCTTTATTTATACAAAATTAGGATCTCCCCTGCTTATTCACTCTATTGGTTTGAAAAGGTTTAGCTAAGGATTCAAATAAAAGATGCCATTAAGATGAAAATGTATTATTGAGCATTATGTTGAAAATTCATGTTAGCATGTATTGTACTTCTAATGTTCTGTTAGATATGGAGAACTGTGAACACGTGTTTTTCTTCTGGTGTTCTTGATAAGTGAAGTGTAACATACTGTTGGTATATTATTGGTTATAAATTGCAGCAATCTTCATTGTATGCAGTTGCAGACATTGGATGAACAAAGATGCTGCTGACAGAAGCTACTTTCTTACTATACCTGTTCTGAATAAAGTCTTTGTTTTCATTGCTGAAATTTCTCTGCAGATAAAAACCCCACTTATATGCATAAGGATTGATTTAAAGTTGAAAGAAATTAATGCATACTCATGTACATGCTTTCTAAAAATGCATAACTTTGTAGTACAATACAGCAAATTTGCCTTTTCCCCATGAATCATTGGGCAAAGTGATACATAAGTAATTGCAATAAAAGGACATAGATGTCTACAGAATTAATGTTTCTCTATGTAGGGCATAGAAAAATGCTTATCTTCCACAAGTCATTAGCTTGTGCACAAGTAGATAAAACAATTAAAGTTCCTGTCAAAATCAAAGACAGGCCTTCAGAAACAGTACTTTGGAAAGCGGGAATGTCTGACCAAAGATAGAAGGATTGATTTTTCACACATTCTTGGTCAGGGGTAGTCTATCAGATGACTTGGGTTAAATAGTTGGGTAAATGGCTGTTACTCCTGCACTTAGAGCACATTCAACATTCTTCTTGCACAAGGAATGAGCAAAAAATATGTCTTAGCATATAAAGACAATACTTCCTGTAGACAAATGTTCCAACTGAATACCATCCTCTTTGCTCAGTCAAAAACCGGAGGTGAGATTACATTCCTTAGTTTTATTCAGACATAGAATTCAGCATTTAAAGTGAGGGATATATCAATGGCACCAAAAGACCTACCAGTGTAAGATGAAACAATAACGTATATCTCACAACACTGACAAAGGCATCTAGCTGAAATCTATTTACAGAGCATATTTTTAAAGTTTTTTTTATATTTATGGTTGTGTTCAAGTAACAGATAATTGCTTATATTTACCATGAGTAACCAGATTTTGCAGCCCTCTGACAGATCCACAAGTATTCCAAAATCACTAATATAGTCATTTATGTAGCTTGCTCAGGTGGCTGATGCATCTGCTGGCAGACTGATCAAAACAAAGGCCTGGCAGAGAAAAGTGAGGACACATTTTTACTTCAGCTTTAGTGAATATTATAGTTGAATCTAAGTATCCATTCAATCTACTTAAGGTCAGAGGAAGAGAATCAATGGAAAATGTAACATCAAATCTTCCAAGAAATGAGGTGAAGAGGGCAGCGCTGAAACCAATTTCAAAATCAAATTGCCACAATGTTAAGAGACACTGATAACCTGCTAATGTTTCAACAGTAAAAAAGCAGAATGGCAGGGCCATACCCTCCTATCTTCTATGTATGCCACATGTAAACAATGTAATATGTATCAGGACTCAAATGATTTTTTTTTTATCTTCTTGGACATTTGAAATGCTTTAGATATTCAGGGAGAGCAAACAGAAACAACCAAAAGACAGAATGATAGTAGCAGTGTAGACAACTGAGCAACAGCACTAGGGAAAAGATGAACTAGTAAAGTGGCTTTTGGAGGGCACCAAACGTTTCAAATGTTGAAGTCCTCTCAATGCCTCCTTAGGTCAGTAAATGTTAATATCACTTGGTCTTAATATTGATATAACATTCTTCTACTTTCACATTGTTTCTCATTGTAATATTCAAAATGGGATTGATTTTTAACATAACATTAGAAGCTGTCACAGCATTGAACTGTTAGCTATTTCAGTAGCTCACAGGGTAGCTATATTTCCAAACCTCTACGAAAGGAGTCATGCAACCAACTCCTAGATATCAGGCATAACTTAGAGTGTCAGGTAAGATCCTGGTCAACTTGGATGAAAGATAATATACATTAGCTTTCACAGATGTGTTTCAGTTTCAGGCCACATTCTTATACATTTTCATCTGTTGTGTGCTCTTGGACCCATGTGCCCTAAAACATGAAAGATAACTGAAGTTTACAAAAAGGATGGTTTTGTGGTTAACATACTGGAGTGGTCATCAGTATATCTAGGTTTAGTTTCAGGATCTGCCACAAATGTCCAGTGTCGCTGCAGGCAAGTCACATAATCCTTTTGTGGTTTAGTTTCTCATCTATACGGTACTTTTCCATTTTTGTCTCGCCTCTTTTGATTGTGAGCTCTTTAGAACAGAGAGTACAGAATCTCTGAATATGTAATTTCCAAACAATTCCAGGTGTCAAAAGTAATAAATAATAATAATGAAGTGAAACTATTAACACTAATTAACCTACTCTGGGTAGAAGTTTGAATAAGTTGAAGTGGTATTGTTGCCATGATGGTTCAGGAAATATACCACAATTTCAGCCACAAGGATGCTCCAGCAGTATAACAGACTGTAACTTAGAAAGAGCCACCCAGATACCCTGCAGCATCCAACTACAATACAGAGGAAAAAACCCCACTGACTGCACACCTTTGGTTGTCTATTCCGTTGCATTGGGTTTCTACCTGCATCGATGGTTGTTTCTTTAGTTTGTTGTTGTCTGAGCTCATATTTGTAGTCATCTCTGTGCCTGGATAGGAAATCCGCTGTTATGTTATTTTTTCCTGGATGGTGTAAAATATGACATTGGAAGGGTTGGAGCACTAGGGCCCACCTTGTAATGCAGGCATTATCTGTTTTGGTTGAGCTTAGCCACTTCAAGGGGGCGTGTTCTGTTACTAATGTGAATTCTCTTCCCATCAGGTAATACCTGAAGTGTTCCATAGCCCAGGGGCTCACTAGACATTCCCGTTCTGTGGTGGCATACCTGGTTTCTGCTGGCAGTAGCTTTCTACTGGCATAGGCGAATGGCCTCTCAGTCCCCGCATCTTCCTGGGTTAACACGACCCCCGCTGCTGTTTCAGAGGCATCGGTCTGCAATATAAAAGGTTTATGGAAGTCAGGGGTCTATATCATTACTTCTTCACATAGGACCTTTTTTAATAGCTTGAAGTTTCACCTCATTTCATCCATCCACCTTACTGCCCCCCACTCGTGGTCCCTTTAGTTCTTCCGAGAGGGGTGCCACCAATTCGGCAAATTAGGGAATGAACTGCCTATAATAATTAGTTAAACCAAGAAAGGATCAAAGTTGCTTGGTGGTTTGGGGCACCTGAAAATTTCAGATGGTTTCCACTTCATCATTTAGGGGTTGTATTGTGCCCTGTCCAACCAGAAATCCTAGGTGTTCAGTCTGTTTCTGTGCTGTATCAAATGCTGGAAGGTTGCGGCCACCCTGTAGAGCCCAACCAGCATACGAACAAATTTGTATAGCTCCCATGGAGTCCCAAAAGTGGTTTTATATCGATCCCTGTGCGCTACTGGGATCTGCCAATATCCCTTGGCTAGATCTAAGGATGAGATATACTGGGCATTGCCAATACGTTCCACCAGCTCCGTGATGAGGCATAGGGAATGCATCAAAAATCACCATGGTGTTTAGCCGCTGGTAATCAATGCAGTCATAAGGAACTGTCAGGTTTTGGCACTGGGACCAGAGGGCTACACCACAGGCTATGGGATGGGCATATGATGCCCTGTTCTATCATTTTACTGATTTCATCTTGTATCTCTCCAGAAAGATGATGAGGCACCAGCTGCCACCTTTCCCAAACTATGGTCCCTGGGGGTGTTTGTGTGGAGTGATAGGCTCCTCGGGCCCATCCTGGTTCCCCCTTGAACGTGTCACGGAACTCTTCTACTAAAGCTTTCACCTCAGATTTCTGCATCTCAGATAGGTCTCCTCCTATCTGGATCTGTCTTTCCAGTTCCTCCGCTGCCTTTCCCCATGTCATGCCTTGTGGTCCCAGGTCTTCTATCTTGGCTGCCAAGAAGGCCACCCACCCCTCAGGTCCACATCATTCTTGTAGGAGATTAACGTGATATATTTGTTTTTCTCAGAGATGGCCGGGGTGGCGTACCACGTAGTCTACTGGACCTACTTGACGGATCACTTCTAAGGGACCCTGCCACTGAGTTAACAATTTGCTGGAAGATGTGGGTTATAACTCCAGCAATCTCTGCCCAGGTCTAAATTCCCTCTCCTTGGTGTGGGCGTCTTACTGCTCCTTTTGGTGGAGCTGTGCTTCCTACAGGTTACCCCTAGCAAAATCAAGAGCTAGTTGTATTCACTTTTGGAACTCCTGGCAGTATGAAGTTGGGTCATTTGTCCCCCCTGCTGCCGAGTTCCCAATCCTCCCTTGGTGCCTGTAATAAACTGTGAAGGCAGTGACCTAGCACCAGCTCAGAAGGAGAACATCTCAATGAGTCCTGTGGGGTGTTTTTCAGGATGAGCAGAACTAAAGAGAGGAGTAGGTCCCACTTTTGGGGGTCCCCCTGTATGCAATGATGTAGCATTCTCTTAATCATCCCATTTAGACATTCCACTAAACCATTTGTCTGCGGGGTGATCCACTGAAGTATGAAGATGTTTTATCTACAGGGTACGGCAAACTGTCTGCAACACTCCTGACATAAAGTTGCGTCCTTGATTGGTAAGGATTTCTGGGGGAATCCCCATCCTGGCCATCCACTTAATGAGCTCTTCTGCAATCCGTGGGGCCATCACCGGTCATAAAGGTATAGCCTCAGGGTACCGGGTGGCGTAATCTATCAAGAACAATATATATTGGTGGTCCACACTACAGCGGGGAAGAGGCCCGATTACATCTAAGGCTATCCTTGAGAAGGGTTCATCAATAATAAGTAGGGGTTGAAGAGGCACTCTTGCAGGGTGATCCTCCCTAGCTTTCTGACACTCAGGGCAAGCAGCATAGTGGCATGCAACGTCTTCCCCCAACCCTGGCCAAAAGAACCACTGCACTATGCAGGCCATTGTTTTATCTCAACCCATATGGCCCCTGGTAGGGTTGGAATGAGTGAGGCACCAGATAGTATGGCGGAAGCGGGCAGGTACCACGAGCTGCATTTTTTCGGGCTCCCCTCCCCTTTTGGGGTAAACATGATACAGGAGCTGGTGTCTTACTTCAAACTGAGGGGCATCTTTGGTCCTTGTCGTCAAGGTGGTGGAGAGGTTCAAAGCCCATGCCCTCAGGTCTCGAAGGCTGGCATCCTCTTCCTGAGCCTCCTGGAACTGTTGGGTGCTGGTCATGTCATGGAGGTCAAGTGAGTCCGTATCATCCATCAGCTCCTCACTGCCTTAGAGTTCCCCAAGCCACCCCTCTCTATTGCATAGTCTTCTCCCCATGGCCTCGGTGTCTTGAACCCTCTCAAGTGCATTATATATAGGGGTCCAATCACATCCTAGCAGCATGTTGCAAGCCAGGTGGGGCACCATCCCCACCAGCTGCTTTCCTGGATATTCCATGACCCGGAGGCATATCCACTGGTGGCTAACATGCTTCACTTCCCCATGAAGGCATGACAACTTCACTGGGCCCACCTGCCGGTCTTGCCATAGGGTGATCAAATCAGCCCTTACCAATGAGATGGGCACACCCCGAATCTAGGATGGCTTGAACAGGACGCTCTCTGATCCAAGCTGCCTCTTGAAGTCCTCAATGTAAGCCTCTGGATCATCTTCCCGCATCATCCTAGGCATTCTGAATGTGGTCAAACTGTGCCACAGCCAGTCCTGCTGCCGTTCCTTCATTTGCTGCTGGGCATCGAGGATTTGCATCAGGGCTTGCAAGTTCTGCCCCAGCACATCTGGAGGGGTCATAGCTGCCAGCTGCATGGCAGGAGGTCCTCTAGGGGTTGAATCTTCACTGCACTTCCTGGCCAATGCACCACTTTGTGCCTGTCTGGCTTCGAATGCCCGCTCGCATGCCACCTTGGTCTGGGTGGTAGAGGGTATATGCTCTCTAATGTCATGGCTTCCCCGAGGCAGGCTTTGGTTGTTCCTCTGGCCTTCCCCAAACTCACCTGCTACATCTTTGAATATTATATCAGTGTGGGGTTCAGCCTCGAAGTTCCCCTCAGGAATGACCACTCTGCTTGCAGGATGTTCGTGGGTCTCCATCTTCCCTACACCCCAGCCTTATGCCAACCTCTGGTGGGGTGCCAGATCTTGACATGGCAGCCTCTCCAGTGCAGATGTTCCTCGTGCCCAATCGTATCCCCCTCTATCTTTGGGGAAGGATAATTAGCTGGCCCTGGCTCTAGGCCTGTGATTCCCTTGAGCTGGTTGGCTCTCCTCTTGGGGTCCAAGGGTGTCCCTGTTGAGCAGGGGTAAAGGAATAAAACAAAAAATGAAACCAAAAAAAGGGACTGGAAGGTCTCCCTATCCGGTGTCCTACCAGTCGGCTTTCTCAGCCTTCCTGCCTGAACTCGGCAGTGCTTCCCTGATGCTGGTCCTGCAGGGCTCCCCTCTCTTCTCCACCCCTAGCCCAGTTCCCTGACCTGGTACCTGGGAGTGGTCAAGTGGAGACACCCTTGCTTCCCCAAGGTTGGCTTCAGCCTCTCTCTTGGGCTCGTCTTCCTGGTTGCACCGCTGCTCAGCACTTCCCTCAATGCACCTCCTTGGCAGCACAGGGGGGAAGTCCCTCCCCACACTCTGCCCCTCCTGGGGCTTGATCTTAGTGCCTCTGGTGTGAGGAGCTCTCAGTGCTTCTCTCACTGCCCATCACTCAGGCATTTCTAATTTGTGTGCCGGTCCTGCCTACCACCGGCACGGAGAGACTCCACCTCCTCACTGGCTCTCTCCTCCCTACTGTCGGCAGGGGTTTTTATTCCTGCAGGCCGGTGCATTCTTGTGAAATCACCCCACCAGCCTCAATTGCATAAATGCATGGCTTGTAAACCATGCAGGCTTTTCTTTTGGATCTTCTAGTGCCGCTCCTCCTGCAGGTAAGTAACTGTTTTGTATTTCTTTCTTTATTTCACTGTTTTTCCCTGCATCGGGTCCTGGGAGCAGGGCTTTTCAGCCCCTCCTCTCACTATCCCCAGGACAGCTGATTCAATCATCTATTAGATAAAAGCACCCCCAAAAAGCCCACTGAAATGCACAAACTACTCAGCCTGCTGAAGTGCCCAGTCTATACAGATGTTGGGTGATCTGGGTCAAATTATTGCACTAACTCTTCTGGACATGTGCTGGGCTCAGTGTGGGGGCACGCAAAGTTTAAAATTAAAGCATTGTTTTGTTTTGTTTTTTATGTCTGTAAGCAGCCCTTGATGATTAACAGGCACCTAATGTGATCTAGCCCTGCCCAACAACAAATGTAAGACCTATTAACACACGTCTACTGCCACAACAATCAATACTCCTTACAATAAAACTATCAGAATCCATGAATCATCTGCCTCTCTATCTCAGAATATTTCATCCAGTGCACCAGATGCCATCTTGGAAACTCTGCGGGAAAAACCAGACAAAAATAGCACACCAGAATGAAAGATCACTGAAAAAAGAAAAAGGGCAGAGACACTGTAGAAGAACACAAGTTGGAGAACATTTTTTTCTACAGAAAAATCACTCACTTTCTGACCTGACAGTTCTTGTCCTCAGAGGAAATCTACCCAAAAACTTTACAAGATGAACATGGGAACAGACATTGATTATCCTATTGAACAATAAATACCAGGTATTTTACATAGACAATAACTTCATGGTGCATTATAATCTCCCTGATCCGTGCTAACCTTTGCACTTCCTGGGTGATAACAAACCTCATGAATAATCATGTTCCTCCTTTATCGGGACTTTACTGCATCTCTCCTGCCTGCTGGCTACCTGATAATTTCTCTTATATCCTGTTTTAGTCACACATGTAGTTTTAAGCCAGTTTTTGTTCCATATGCTACTTAGTTCTGCTGCAGCTACTTCTCTCCCAAGGGCCTAAGGAAGAATATTATGATACCAGAAAGTTTGCCTATGTTTATCCCAACCATTCAGTTGGTTCAATAAAGGAAATCACCCACAAGATTTATTTCCTCTAGAAATTTGAAAACACTTGAGACTACTAATGGTCTCTCTGTTAAAATATGTTATTTGCTTATCTAGCTATTCTCACGACTCTTCTTATGATATCATTAAGTTCTTCTCACTCTTCTGAACTGCAGAAACCTTTTACTAGTTCACAAAAAAAGGCCCCAACACAATAGTTCAGGGCAGGGTGAAAAGTAGAGGGGTGCATGTAACTGACACAGCAGGGGAAAAATACAAAACAATCGTGAGCAAGGTCTTTGCTACAATGTCAATTACCATCAGTGTTAGTGGGACCTTCATGTACATTTCACAAAAGTATGCCTAACGTGCAATTTTTTTTAGAATGTAAGTAGCATTTGAGACCTGGCCCAAGGGGGAGGGGGGGAGGGAAGGCATGGTGGTCACAGGCAGTCAAATGATACCCTTAGAAATACCTCACAGCTTGTTGGGGTACTGGTTCAACAAGACTATTACCACCAGGAGCTTCTCTCTCCTTTCTGGATGTCTCTTACTGAAGTACAGACTGGACCAAACCCTGCTTATTTATCTGATCATCTATCTAGGTGTTTCTAATAACTCTATTACCAGGAAGGCTAAGGGAACTCTAGAGATAACCATAGCCTGATAGAGCTGTTGACTTAGCAGAGTGTATTACTTGGTTTGGAACGCTGCTGAATTCACTCCTCAGTGATAAAATATTTCCTCTTGTGTCTATTTGTCTGCGGAGACTATTCAGCTATATAGCAGGTGACAAAGATAAGGGCTAGACTTGTAAAATTAATTTTAAGCACACATTTTGGTGCAGTCGTGCGAAACTGTGCATGCAAATAATATTTTTTCTGAGGTGCCTAGTACAACCAGAAATAAGAGAATGTTCACTGTTCTCTCACAAAAACTTACTTAGTGTGGACCCAGTGGTGTATGCAACCTGTCATTAGATTTTTTGGGTAATTCAGTGAAGATTTTTAATGCTGGTATAGCCCAGGTAACTTGGGTATATACTCCCCTTCTCCAACTGAAGGGGATTGTTAGCTGGCAGGTGTGCTGTGGGTTGGGAATTGCAGACTGCTCAGTTCCCCTCTGTCCCTATAGATCCAGGCCAGGACAGTCAGGGGACTTAACTATATATAAATTTATTTACATTAACTTATCACAAAAAAAAGGAACATGGATATAAACATATGTATAGTGTGTGTGTGTGTATATATATATAGAAAAAAATATATATCTAAATCAGTAACATAAACAATACCCTCTGCATAAATGACATAAAACCTTATACCAGTGCTCCAGATACAGGTAAGTCACAGGTAAGTATCTGATCTGAAACAGATAAACCCCAAAGATAAACTTTTCCCAAGCCCCACAAAGAAGCTGGTAACTTTAGGGGGGCGCTCTCAGTGGGACTTCCCTTTTCAGGAGCCCTCAAATAATCCTCTTTTCTCTGCAACTTACAGCTCCCAGGCCTAGATGGTGGTCCTCGTCCTCTGTGCCAGGCTGCTCTGTCTCCTGTAGTGGGCTTGGCAGGGGGAGGGGGGGGTCACTGTCCCCTAGTACAGGGCTCCACTATGCAGGGCTTCTGGGGCCTCTGGTTTGACCCAGTTGGCTGGCTCAGTGGCCCAATCACCATCTGGCTCTCTGGACTCAACCTTTTGCTATGGGTTAGAGGCCTGGGCTGCCTCATACACCACCAGGCTCAGTCTGTTCCCAGACCCTCATGCAGCACCTCCTCCAGCCTTGTTTCAGGGGTTGAGGACCTGAGCCACCCAAGTGCTCCTAAAGATTCTACTCCATGCACCGACCTGTGCACTGTGTCTCTGGCTGCATGCAAAAAGTTGCAGAGCTGAGATGCCTCATGCAGCTCCCAGGGTCTGGATGCCCTGTGCCATGCTGCACACTGAGAGCCTAGCTGATGGAGCCATCTGCCATTCCCCGCTCATGGGAGTCTTCAGGGGTGCTTCTGGGCTACTGCTTCGCCCTGCTAAGCAGCTGCCCTCAGCTCTTCTAAGCCCTGCTCTTCTCTCTTCACTCTCCTGGATGTGCTCCCCTCATGCTGGGCATGCAGCTCCTTTTATATGCTCCAGGGCTCCGCCCCTGAAGTCTTGCAGACTTGAGTGTTGCAGTCTTCAATCCGGTCCACAGGGCAGGGGAACTCCTCTCCCCTCCCCCACCTCAGGAAAGGGGCAAGACTGAACTCCTCCTGTTGTCTCCTGTTTGGGGATGAGCTTCACCAATCAGAACAACAAGATTTCAAGCCTGGGACTCAACCCAAGCTCCAAAAGGCAAGCCTGCTACACTGGTAACAGGACACTAGTCAATGCCCCTTTCATCATTCATATGCATGTTGAAAACTGGAAAGAAATGTAAAACTCCAGTACTCTTGGTTCAGAGATGATACCTTTTATTAGAACAACTAAGAAATCATAAAAAATATATATTTTTCTGCAAGCTTTTGGGTGCACACGCCCTTTCTCAGGCTCAGGGAAAATTAAAGATGCTAAAAAGTCCCCATAGGTAGAAAATAAACTTCATTTTTGCACAGAGGAAGCTGAAGGTGGAATTCTGTTCCTCTGCGTCCATGAGGGTTGGAACATTTAAATAGTAATATCCTCCTAAGCTGACCAACTTACTTTTTTCTTTAATTTATACACTCAGTAAACCTTAATTTTTATTTACTTTCTGCTGAAAATATTCATAGGCATGCAAATGTATTCACACTGATTGACTGGGCAATTGTCTGTTTTGCAACTGTAATTCAGTAATTACCTTTTTGGAAAGTTAGTCACAGTTGGTATTTTGTATGCTGTCTGTAATGCAGTCTTATCTTGCTGGCAGACAGAAGTATCTATGAACTACTTTTCCCTCTTGTTCAAGTATTCATTCTGCATCTGGCACCTCTGTGACAGGGTCTGTCCAATTTGAGAGTGGGCACCATTCCATCTTAACAGATGGGTAGGAGTATAGACAGACAAAAGATCATATGGCACAGTCAGCTAAAAAGTGTGGTGAACCTGTTCAAGTGGTAGAAATATTCACTGTTAGTTTGATGGAAAATTCCTTTACAGGATGGTACAACCACATTGCAGACAAACAACATTACTGATGATATCATGGCATATTTAAAAGTGTGGGCTCTAAAAAACAGCGAGTTTAATTCTGGAGCTTGCAAAGTCCCTGAGAATTTGGGCCAAGAGCACTCATAGTTCAGGCAGTCGAAACCACTTTTTAGCTTGAGTGTCTATGCTTTTGCCATGGCATTAAGAGTGAATTTTCTTTGGCCTTCATCCTGTAAGAGATTCAGGAAGGCCTTAGGTAACATCATTTGGATCCATTAAGGATTTCCAGCCTATTTCTGTAACTCATCAATATGTGAATATGAGGTGTCCATGCTGATATATTGTAATCTACCCCAAGTCTACAGTTATTTGATTTTTGGTGTGGGTTTTTTAACCCTCAAAAACTTAATATGTGACTCAGGAATCTTTCCTTTTAAGTATGTGACAACACATTATGACCAGGGATCCTTGTTTTCTCTGTTTAAAAATCCAAAATTCTTTGATTTAACGCCCCCCCCAATCCATCATTGTCAACGATTAAAATGAAATGCCACTATGTAACCAGCCGTGCCTGTCCGGCACTCCCCGCCTAGACTTTTCTGGTTGCCCTGGACCAACTGCAGGCTTGGGGGGTGACAGTTTGTCTCAGCACCAGTTACCTTGAAAACTCCTGGCGCTCTGGTGTAGTGGCAGAAGACTGGAAGAAGGCCAATGTGGTGCCG